>NW_021604666.1:79746-180997 GCF_004785775.1 Grammomys surdaster | reverse complement strand
AGAGAGAGAGAGAGAGAGAGAGAGAGAGAGAGAGAGAGAGAACAAAAGGTATCCTTAATCTCTAACATATGAATAGACTACAGGATCTAACTAAAGCACCAACAATATCATGTGTGGTGGTAAACAAGCATATGTGTCAATGTATAAATAAATAAAAATGGATGTGTACAGGTATATAAACACATGCAAAAATGTATACGCATGCACATACGTGAAGATTTATAGATGCATACTAAAATGTGTGCATATACATGCATGCATGTGTGGGTCCATATATGTAGATATATCAACATTTTTTGCGCGTTTGCATGTGCTGTGCCAGCATGTGTATGTACATGTCTTCATGTGGTGGGGCACATGTGTTTGTGTGAATGCACATGTTTTTGTGTGTATATTTGCATGGAGACCCAAGGTTGTCATCAAGTGTATTCCTCCATTGCTCTTCCTAAATACTGAGGCAGTGGCTCTCAGGTGAATATAGAGACCCCAACCAGCTAGTCTATCTAACCAGCTTGCTCTGGGGCTCTCCTGTTTATGACTTGAACATGCTGGGATTACAGTTACACCACCATGGCTGCCGGGCTTTTATGTGAGTGCTAGGTATCTGAACTACAGTACTTGTGTGGTAAGTGCTGTGGCCACAAAATAATCTCCCCTAAACATGTTTCAGCCTGATCAGTTTAATGGTAAGAGAACACAGTCTGAAGCCACTCTCAGGGAACACAGAGACTGTCATAATATATTTAGCTGCCACATGTTTCAATGTAAAATGTCTCTCTTAAGAATCCATCCTGCACATACGCACACGTAAGAGTATGAATGGCTCCTGTTACAAATGACGAGTGCTTATTTTTAAAATGTGTGGAGGCATCTGAGATTCCCATAAATGAAAGACTGTGAAAACATGAACATGGTTGAACTGTGGGATGTGTCTTATGGATACACTGAAACGAGGTAAATCTGCTTCTGTAAACTAGGACTACCAGCAATCCATCCACACTGGGTAATAAAAACCAGAGAATTGGCAACCAAATAATACTCATCATACAGTTTTTATTTCTAAAGCTATATGCATTCATGTGCTTGTGTGTGTATGTTCATGGGTGCATTCAGATGTCTATCCATGTAAATCAAAACTGAAAAGGTCCACAGACATTGGAGTGGGGAATAGCTTGCACGAGAGAAGTGAAGGGTTACAGAAAGACATTTTTACCCTACATTCCTTTAAATAGTTTGAACTTTTAGTCTCATTATACTGCTACAAATGTGCATTTATATATTAAATTAATTATTAAATTCACCCTAAAATAACCTTCTGTCCCACCATGTTCATCTACAGTGAAATAAAAGCACTAGGCCATCTTGGGCTCTGAGCTCTGAGGTTCTATGTTAGGAACATTTTTTTGCTCTGATCGTCAAAAAAAAAGCTCAGGATGGAGAATTTTATCACCAGTGTTTCAGAACAATCATTCTCAACCTTTTAAAAGACGTTTATAACCACAGAAATATATAATTTCACTGAACATCTTTCTCAAGTGAGTCTCTAGTTGAGGCTTGAAAAAAATGTAGTGAATTGCAGTGTGATCTAACTGTGCTGTTACTTTAAACAAAAGCATTTTACAGTACACTCTGGTGGTTGTCCATCCCATAAGACTTTAGTGTAATATGCTACAGTGTGCACTATGGACCCAGTGTGTGGTGAATCTGAATCCCAGAGTATTTCTTTCACAAAGAAATGCCATTCCTTTGGGATGCTAACAATTGCCTTTGCCAGCCCACTTACAAATCTAGTTAGCCACATGCTCACACTAAGTGGAGGGAGAATTAAATTGTCAGAAACAATTTCTGTCATATATATGAAAATCCTAGTTCATCTAAAATATATTTTACATAGAAAAGAAGTCACAGATAGACCATAATATTTACTTGACTACTAAGTTTCATTTAACTGCAGTAGGTATGAAATCTAAAATGATGTTTCCTTCTACACAGATGGTCATAAATTTATAGTACTATAGAGATAGAGATAGACAGAAGATATAGATGATACAGATATAGAAGATAAAGATATAAATAAATACAGATTAGGCGCAGATATAGATATATCTCTCACAGAACCCAGCTAGTACTGCCTATGTCCCCACACGGTTGCAGAGACATCCACTGTAGTGTGGTCAACCTACTAGGTTGACCTATAGCCTTTAAAAACAATAACAACAACAACAAAAACCATAACTCTCCCTTCCCAGCATCCCCTGTTACTAGCACCTCAGGTGGTGTGGGGCTCTGTGCCCCTCCCCATCCCCACTGGAATGTTGATTGACTTGTTCTTTTTTTTGACACTTTATTTATTTACATTTCAAATGTTATCCCCCTCACCAGTTTCCCCTCTGCAAACCTCCTATCCCATCCCCCTTCCCCCTGCTTCTATGAGGGTATTTCCCCCACCCACCCAACCACTCCCTGCTCATCACCCTGGAATTCCCCTACCCTGGGACATAGAGCCTTCACAGAACCAAGGGCCTCTCCTCCTATTGATGCCAGATAATGTCATCCTCTCCTACATATGCAGCTAGAGCCATGGGTCCCTCCATGTGTACTCTGGTTGGTGGTTTAGTCTCTGGGAGCTCTAAGGGGTCTGGTTGGTTGATATTGTTGTTCTTCCTATGGGGTGGAAAATCCCTTCAGTTTCTTTAGTCCTTTCCCTAACTCCTCCATTGGGGTCCCCGTGCTCAGTCCAATGGTTGGCTTCGAGCATCCGCAAATGGCAATACAGGGACAAAGTCTGGAGCAGAGACTGAAGGAAAGACCATGCTGAGACTTCCCCACCTGGGGAACCATCCCATATACAGACACTAAACCGAGACACTATGGTGAATGCAAAGAAGTGCTTGCTGACAGGAGCCTGATATAGCTGTCTCTGGAGAGGCACTGCTAGATCCTGTCCAATACAGATAGGCTTGCTCTTGATCAGCTGTTGTGCAGACAGCCACAGCTGCTGTGAGTTCCTGGAGTTAATAAAGGCAGAAGTCCTGTCCTGTCCTGTCCAGAAAACACCATTCCACCAAAGTCCTTTCTGGCAAGGGGCTGGTCTCAATTTTCTGCCCCCTCCTCCATGATGCTTCTTGGACTTTGGGGGAAGGGTGTGATACAGATAACCCACTTGATTATTTGAATTCACCTAATTTCATTCATCTGAAAGAGTTACCGAAGTGTGGATTCTAGTCCTCTTTCCATTCAGGCTAAAAAGACAATCGAAGAAGTGTGGTTATCTTTGTAACTGCAGGGTTTTTGTCCTTGTCCTTTGTGTTGTGAGAAACTTTGGTGATGTTTTTATATGGCATGTGTGACTTTAAGAATCTTCAACAAGTTCAAAACTCCTCCAGTCAGTCTGATCAATTTCTGATGTTTATATGTCACATTGGGAGTGGGAGCTTGGGTTCTATATTTCAGTTTTTATTTTTACTTTATTTTTCTCTCCCTTTGCTGTCATTATTCTTTTATATTTAACAGCAATCACCAATGTATAGCTTACAACTATGGACATTTGTGAATTCAGGTGAAAAAGAAATTATTTAGCAAGAAATTGTATTTACTGCAATGCAGTTATGACCTTATAGGTTTCATATGTTTGTTCATTTCTTGAGACAAAGAAGACCTCAAACTTGTAGTAACCCTTTTGAGTACTGGGATTACAGGCCTGTCCCACCACACTTAGCTAACAATCTGATGTTTGTAATGGCTAAAAATTAGAGTGACATAAACTGATCATATCTGGAAAGTCCACACCAACTGGTATAATACCGTATAATTTATTTTGTTTTTTAAATTAGCAATTTTATTTTTTGAGGCTTTAGAACAATTACCATTTTACCTTGCTCCTTCCAAACCATTGCAAATAGTGCTCCTTGCTCTTTTTCAAATTTGTGGCCTAAATTTCTATTACTTGTTGTTTCAATTATCTCTAGTAAATAATCCACATTCTCACGATGCTCAGGAGAGAGTATTGTCAACATTGGACTCCTTGGGGGAGCTCACGGATCATCGCAAAACATGGCTAACTTCTCCCATTGAGTAATTGCTAGCTTAGGCATCCATTTCAGGTCTAGAATTAGTCATTGGCTCTGGGCTATCAAACATTAGGTTACTGAGTGCGTGCGTGCGTGCGTGCGTGCGTGCGTGCGTGCGTGCGTGCGTGTGTGTGTGTGTGTGTGTGTGTGTGTGTGCTTTCTCTCCTAAATGTTGTAGACGTCCATGCGCTAGCTAATGCTGTTGTGTTATTTGTCTTCAACAGATGGCCGAGTAAAAATTTGGGTTTACGGCGTTTCCGGTGGCAGTTTTCTTATCATGATCTTCCTAGTATTTACTTCCTATCTTGTTTGGTAAGTACCAAAGAACATAAATCATATACACCCTGTTTCTGTGTGGGGGATGTAAAAATGAAACTACATTTTTAAAACATTGATGAAAATGAAAGGAACCTTTGCCAATACTGTTACCACTTGATAACACATTCTTATTTGGGTTTTGGTTAATATTAGAAGATATAAAAAGTCACAACACAGATGGTCGAGGTAGAGAACTGGACCTGAGACCTCAGGAGGAGGAAGCAGTTTCTTAACCACTGAGCCACGGCTACAGCATATTAGATGCAAATATTGAGGTCAGTTCTAGGTTGATGGACTAACAATACAATAAATGCAAATAGTCAAGGAACAAGCAAGAGAATAAACACAAATAATCAAAGAACAAGCAAGGCAATATTTGCATCTACTGTATTGCTAGTCCATCAACCTAGAACTGATCTCAATACATGCATTTAATTAAAATAATATACAGGCAAAAGGGAGGAGGGAGATGGGATGGGGATTCTAAGGAGGGGAAATGAGGAAAGGAGGATGACATCTGAAATGTAAATAAAATATCCAATTAAAAAAGAAGAAGATATAAAAGACAAACTGTGTCTTGGCACTTGTGCACTTAGCATTTGGTTTGGAATGTAGGTTTACCATTGTGCACATAAGGCATCTCCTCAACACTGATGCTGACTTCCATACCCAAGAACCGGAAATTAGTTACCTTTGGATGTGGCCAAGACTTCTCTACATATATTAATTTCCCATGTAATTCTGATCTTTTGCCAATCTGAGAACATGACTTTAGATAATCCTAGATATAAAATTATTCCTAGTTATTGTCAGTTCTTATTATGACCTGTATTGAAAAGTTAGGGTAAATTAACCAGTTGGTTTCTTCTTGTTGGTGCATTTTTAATAACAAAGATAATATTTAAAGCATCCACATCTAATTAGCTGTCAATTCCAGAGTCCCCACTTTGCAAGTGACTACTAGTCCTACTGCCTACTCTCTGGAAATGCTAATTAGTTGATTGCTATTGCACAGAATATATTTTAGTTGATTAGCAGTTCTTGAGACTACAGCCACATAAATAAATTTGAATAATTTAAAGTATGTGAAGAATATGATATTAACTTCTAAAGCAACATTTTCAAGAATATTTTTATGAGATCAAAGTGTTGTTGGGTTTTTTCCTCCCAACTGAGATATGTATATTACTCATTTGTCTCAGAATATTTGAGAATTTTTATCCAAGTTTTAATCTTGAATCAAATCTGTATACTTACCTTCAAATTCTGTTTCTAAGGCTACACAGACTTTTAAATCTTTGCTTTTGGCCAGTTAAAATTGGTAAAGAAAATCAAATGACTCTTATCCCTCTTGCTACCTGTAGTGATCAAGATTGAATTCTTAGAAATAATATTTCTACCCAGCTAGTATTTCCAGAGTGTTGTAATAAAAAGTGCTGTCTCCAGCAGTTACCAACCCTGTAATCAAATGATTGGACCAGCTTAAGTGTTTCAGCTGGTAAGTTTGGCAAGTACTTCGGACATCTTGTCACAATGAACACATGTGAGTTTGAATGCTTTCGGGAGCTTCAGTGTCTTCTAAGGTACCTGCCACCAGAAAAGGTTAGAAAGTGGGCCGTTCTGAAAGTCATAGCAAGAGGATATGAAGGGAATCAAGGTTTATAGAACAATGTTCTTCAAGTTGCAGACAATAAGGTTCCAGATCATTGGTTGATCAGTTTTATATTGTCAGCAATATAAAAACAAGTAACTTCCTCCATATTAAGAGCCTCATCCCCAATCTAGATTCTGTTGTCCCAAGAATACTCTTATACTCAAGAAATTAAAAACTAGCATGCAGTTTTTAGTATATCTAGATGTAAAAATATTCATGTAGATTCATTAATATTTCCTTTGTTATTTTTCTCCCTTCCTAACAGCTTACATATTTTTAAACTATAATCCACTCTCCCAGCAGCAAATATTTAATAAGACTGTATATAACTCCAAGCTCTGGGATTCTGAATTCTGATAGTAGGATTTTTTTTTAACCAATCCTCTGTTCTGTCACTGTCTCTGTCTGTTTGTTTCTGTCTCTCTGTCTTATTCTCTCTGTCTTTCTCTCTCCCCATCCCCCACCTGTGTGTGTGTGTGTGTGTGTGTGTGTGTGTGTGTGTGTGTGTGTGTTTTCATCTCTTTTGCTTCCTCCCTCCCAGGCTCTAGTAGACCTGGATGATCTAAACTCAAGTTAATTTTCCAGACTTAGGCTCCAAAATAGTGGGACTAGGAGTGTGTGACCAGGCTTGTTCAGAAGATCCAATTACAAGATAATAGTAGAATGTCTCCCTTATATTTCAGTGGCCAACTTACATTGCATAGAAACCTCACATTTGGGTTTACACACCATTTTTCCTTCATTTTATGACCATATTAGTCTTCTTAAAACACATTTCCAATGATATCACCTCACTTCTCTTCTTTAAACCGTTAGTAATGTCACATTTTATTGATGAAGTCAGGTGATGTTTCATTGTCTAGCTGAATGCCGAGAGTCTTTCATGACCCAAACCCAAACAACTCTCAACCTCATCTTCTGCTATTCCCTGGACCCTGGGCTAGCTAACTTGTACTGTGCAGATCCTAATCCTTTATCTTTATTATCTTACAGGGCTAAGTGTCTTTGAAAATTTGTCCAGCTTAAATATTTTTTCCAGATAGATTAAATAAGAAAAACATTTTACTCAAGTATTTAGTCAATTTGCTTTATCATATACCCAATCACAAAGCCTGTGTCATATATTAATATTTAGCTTAAAGTATTGGCTTCTCTCATTTCACAGTAGTAAGGGTTTCATGCCGCATTCATGTGTACTTTCACGCCTGCCACTTGGTGATCTCCTCAGCTCCTCCATTGGCAATCAAGTCTACTCTTCCCTTTGCTGTATTCATTTAAACACAGATGGCTGAGTACAGCCTCTCTGTAGATCTGTGCTGCTCTTACAGATGTTTTATCCCAAAAGTCAACTCTGTCTAGTCACATTTCTGTGCTTGTGGTTATTTACAATCTCCTTTCTATATAACAAATGTATTTCTCACAGTTTCATCCTCATGACCCCTTCATCAATAATGAAGTTTGTATCAGCTAATATCGTTTAGCCCACTCTTCCAGTAAAATTCAAATTCCAAACTTTTTTCTTTTCTAAGAGCCTGAAATGATTTGTCCGTGTCACTTGCCCTGTGGTGTTTGCTTCGTGCTGACTGTGTAGATGCTGGCATAGTTATCTTTCAACATTCTACCAAACCCCAAAGACCTTAGAGGGGGGGACTATGTTGACTATGTTTTATAGATTCTTTTATACCACAAATTTGAATCATTATCAATTGAGCACCTAGAAAAGTGAATGAATGAATAAATAATTTGATTAATTGAAAGAACTTTTGTTTTAAGAATTTAGGGTTTGTGGAAGCATAAAAGTCAAATATTTTTGTTAGCCATAGAAATACTGCATGGAAACTGCTTTCCTTAACCCCCATGCTTGTTTCACAGTGTCATTGTTATCCTTCCTGTTTTAAGGAATGGTTAACTGAAATACTATCTCTGTACCTGGCTTATAGAATCAACTCTGGATTTGGCTAATCCCCAAATCCAGGCTGCTCCTGTGCTACCTCTCCCCTAAAAAACCCTGCAGGTTTCTCATGTACGATGTGATGTCCTAGATTTCCACCTTAGATGTCCTAAATTTGTACAGGTGAGCAAGCCACAGCCCTGGAAAGACATGCTCTTCACTGTCTCAAAGGAGCTGCCTACAGAAACCCTAGTAGAGGTTTTCATGGCATCTCCTTCTATCAAATGGCTTGCAGGAGCTTTAAAAGATGATAGTTTGGAGATATTATACTTTCCACCAAAATAAAAAGTTTATGATAGGAAATGTTTTACCATATGCCAGGATTTAGACTTTATATGTTAACTAAAAGCAATCTATAATAAAACTTGGGAGGACTTCTAAGAAAAGCATAAAAAACAGCTTCCCTAAGCAATCCTTTCCATGGTGACCTTCTGAGCATCTGCCATCGGTGTTGGGGATTTTGAAAATTTCCCCTTCTCAAGTTATTCTGGTTATTCAGATTTGCTCAAGTTGCTCACCAGGTGAGCTCATGGTTAACCTGGACATAGTGCCTAGAAGACACTCTGGGTAACTATGTCCATTCTGGCATCATGTTTGGTAACAGGTTCTTCATCCATAGTTGAGAGGACTATCCTGGCTTCCAGAGGCTTATCTCTCAAAGATAGCTATCAGATTAAAAATATTCCCTGCTTCCATCAAATGATGCAACTTTGGCTAGCTTAGGGGTATTCCTTGTGGGTTGCATTCCAAGACACTTGGAGTTGTCAGCAGCTTGCTTGTCAGTCTGTTTTCTTGGATAAATGCATTCTTACTCTTTGCTAAAACGCCAATATCCTTGAAAGAGGTCACTGGAAATCATGTCTTCAATGATTCCTCCCAGCCAGGACAGCAGCATAGTCGCATGCTTCTTGTGATTTTGTAAGCTGTCCTGGCAGTCTAGAGTACTCTGTCAGGCTCAACAGGAGAGAAACATGTGAGGGGCTGGATGCTGGTTGGGCACTGGTGCTGGGAGTTGTGGCCTATTCGTAGATGTTTATGATTCCTGGTTTTGCTTGAGGGAGAAGGATGATCATGCTTTTCCTAAATCGGAGTTTAGGGGGGTAAAAGAATAAACAATTATCTTAAAGAAGGATATTCTTCCAACAGAGCAGAAGAAAAGGGAGCTAAGAACTCCAGAGACAATCCTTTTAACTGATGGGTTTTCACACGAAGGCCAGGTGCACCCTTCCTTTTAGGAGGCTTTTTAACTGGCCTAGGAGTATTGTCAAACCACAGATGCCCAGGGATCTGTGTTCTGGATTTCCCAAATTGGCATTAAGGAGAAATTTCATTTGTTTTAAATACTCCAAAGGTTCTCAGATCTTATGTATTCAGAGTTGAGACCTTTTAGGCTTATAGTGTTCATGGATTACACACTCTGGAATGAGTGACAGAGAACAAAGTTCTAATCTCAGTGACTGTAGGCCATCATGGCCCACCAGGGTCTCTTGTCCTCCACTGTCTCAGAGGTGGACACCATGCTCATAAATCTACATATGGAAGCAGATATAAAAACCTCTGTGCACATTTCGAGCAGAGTTTTCCAGGCCCCACTCATAGAGCCTAGCCAAGTTTACATGTCTCCCAGGCAATGATTTTATCTCCTCATACAAATCTAGTCATTGTTGTTCCTTGTCTTCACTCCCTGGGGCCTCAGATCTCATTTTTCTTCACCTAACAGCATGTAGCACATGCAAAATAAGGGCAGACTGCCAAAACCTTTAGTAGGCTCTACAATTCTCGGTCCTTTATTTATCCCCTGTTCTTTTACACATAGTGGACACAAGAGGATATCTTTATCATTTTCAGAAGAAAGGTGTCACTTCCAGGTTAAACGCATTGGTCAGCATCCCAAGAACCTTGTTTTAAGCCAGGTTCATCATCTGTGATAGAAGCTCCACCCAGCGACAAATAAAGCCTCTGGAATATACTTACGATTCAAAAGGATGAAGTTAAATTGTATGCTAGTCAAGTAATTATGCAATCCAATAAGGCTCTGAGAACTGGAGAGGGCCTCCAAGGCAGAATATCTGAAGCTTGAGCTCTCTCTGCAGAAGATTCTAAATCAAGTTGCTACTTCCCCTCAGCCTCTCTGCCTGGAAGCTATTTGCCTGCAGCCTGGATCTAGCACTCAACAGATCCTCAGTGGGAGCCCACTGCATGCCAGATGCTGGGTGAGAGCCCCTAAGATGTATGGTTCCATTCAGGAGAGTTTCAGAAATTATTTTTTATCTCTTTAGTTCATATGACTTGCTTCAGACATCAATCAGAAAAAAAATAGTTTTGCTCCTTAAATTACAACGTGGGCATCTTAAATTAGGAAATCCTTCCTATAACTGATTCTGTCAAACTTTTCATATTCAAATACATTCAGATAACAGAAAATTCATCACTTTAACCATTGGATGAAAGAAGCTAAACACAAAGGCCACAGCTGGTAGACTCCATTTGTATGAGATATCTATATCATCGAGAGATGCATGGAGGCAAAAGGTTGATTAGCAGTTGCCAGGAAACACAGAAGGGGAAGCAGGGGATACTGTGCAGTGATAAACATGCTCCCATGACAGATGCCGATGACAGCAGATGACACAGTAGTAAATCCTACTACTGCCGTTTATAAACTAAAATTGTTTCGTTTTAATTTAAATTTGGTCTGGATATAAAATCCAATCCACTTTTTCCAGACAAAGAAGAATGTCACTTCTTACAAGTACCTCCCTCTCCAAGCAGTTCCAGGACTTATTGAAAGAATAAATATCACATGCTCAGCACAGGCTTGGCCCTCAGTCTACACTGAATAACAATGAATAATAGATGCTAGTGTACACTATATGCCATAGCAATCTGGGAAGGAGAGAGAGAGAGAGAGAGAGAGAGAGAGAGAGAGAGAGAGAGAGAGAGAGAGAGAGAGAGAGAGAGAGAGATCCATGAATGATGAGGACAGAGTAGAAGAGAACTAGCCTCTGAAGATATGACCAAGGCCAGGCTCTAAGATGAAAAGAGTCTATGTGGAGAAGAAAAGTAGACAACAAATTTTCAGTTATAAATAAGAAAAAGAATGAAAGCACATGGTAGATCTCCACATGATTTGGCATGCTGGGTTCTGTATGTATAGGAAAAGTATTCTCTCTATATATAACAAAGTTTCCATTCACAGGTAAGGCGGAGTGAGAATGATTTTTTTCTACAACTAGTGAACTCGTTCTACTAGGTTACAGTGGGTTGACAGCCAAATAAATAACAGTTTTCAGGCCAGAGCAAGGCCCAGGAGTCTGGCTGCTCCAGCTGCTTAGAATGGTAAACATCTGGGATGCGGAGGTCACGGTAGCTTAGGAATTAGTGAACAGCAGATGTTCACCTTCCTGTGTGTGCAAGAACAAATACAGAAAATGGCTCTTCTCCTCAATACACTAACCATTTTTAAGATTTTTGAAAAGGTGGTGGCTTAATATTTTAAAAGAGTTAAATTGAGGAATACAGGCATATACCAAAAAAAATTCCACTTTCTAATCATGTTGGCTACATATACCCCTATACTGTGGGTCCAGTGAAGCTGGAGTCAGCTTAGCTTGGGATAGCATGAGCTATGAGGTTCATACAATAGTAAACCTTACCACAGTGTACTTCTCCAACTTTATCTCCATTGATAAGAGTTGCATGGCTAATTCAAAAGAGAAGGTGCATACTTACTAATAACTGAGTCATTTCTAATTTTCCCACTTGAATTCTAAGTCTTTAATATTGTCTTTGACAGCTGAAGCAAAGCTCTATTACTGTTATCTGAAAAATTCTTTTTCCCTTTGCAGCAAGAAGCCAAAACCACATCAAAGCACACCTCGCCATCAGAAGCCACTGACCTTGGCCTACGATGGAGACTTGGACATGTAACTTGAAAAAGGAATCCAAATGTAGACATCAACTGCTGCCTTAAATGCTTTCTCTTTTGTAGCTCTCAGACTTCTCAGTTCTTTGAGGAATCTCCCGATGTGATACCTTGGGCAGAATACGAATACTGCAAAAGTAATAGTGCCCCAACTTCATTTGGACATGGAGTCAAGGATTAATGGGTCTGCTATTTTGTTTTCAAGTTGTTTGTGAGTGTGTTTTGCTTTTTTGGTTTTCCCAAGAGGCCTGAAAACCCTTCTCTTCCTGTTTGAAAATGAGAGGAAGAGAACCTGAAGGATTTCGCACAGACTTGAGTAAACTTGATCCTCAGCCGCATATTGACAATCCACGGGAAAGTCCAATCGAGGCATTTACTGTAAATGGCGAGTCTGACACTGTATTGTTACGCACTATATTAGTGCAGAGTCCTTATTCCCATACTTCAACATGAGTTTTCTAGAGTTTACATTGGTTTGAAAATTTGCAATTGGATTACCTATTTTCATGAACACAGAGAGAATGGGTTACCATTTCAGAAGTTCTCTGAGTTTTTACCTTTAAATAATGTATTTTATTTTGTAGCCAGGGGATGATGGCACTTTGTGGGCTGCATCTATTGAGACAGAAGAGTGTGTATTACAACTGGACTAGAGTAAAATGGGTAGTTTCTGGATGAAATGTGTACTGAGTGTTAGCAAGGAAGTTAGATGAATGTACTGGAGAATGAGGTAGACTATTTGATAACTAAAATTGTATTTTAACAAAATCTTAGCTGTGTAGATATAGCATTGATCACACACAGTTGTAATTCAGTTTAATGTTGACCAAAATATGCTTTTGTAATTTCAATTTTCTTATCTGAATATTTATAAATTATTTTGAATTTAATTATCTGACCTCATTTAATATACATTGAACACCAATCCTGTTTGTAGCAAGTCTTGTTTTTATAAGGTTTCAATAATATCTAAAACAACACATTATAAAGCTGAGACCATTTTATGAACTAATCCTTTGTAATCCCGGATGTTGGAAGTAAGAAGGTGCCATTGTGTGCTATGGATTTGTCTTTATAACAAATAAAGTGCTCAAGAGACTGTAACACTGGCTGGTTTATATTTATTCATTCTGAAGCCCTGTGCTTTGACAAAAACAATTTAATACTCATTTCCCTGTGCCACCATTTTAAATATTGACAGATAAAAATCACATTGATAGAGAAAAAGAAACCCTGGTTTCTCAATATTATCAACTGTACCAATATATAGGCATCAATCACAGAGACTGAGAAACATGGAAGGAAGATTTATAGCCTGGATGGTATCAGACCAACGAACTACTGTTACCCTGGAAACATCGATATGTAAATGACCCAGGAGAACTAAGAAACTGGTAAAGACAGAAAGATGTGAAGGAACAAAACGGGTGTTGTAATTCACATGGTGACATTGTTAACTGTCCAACAATTAGGCAAGCCTTTTATAATTGTTCTTCACCAATGCTGCCAAGTTTTACAGAAACAGGAAGTGAAAGAGATTACCTTACTACCAACACTCTCAGAGCTGACCTTTCATTGTTTAGTTTCTCTGAAATATCAGCCATGCTAGAAGCAATTCAAAAGAGCCTAACTTGGAGACTAACCTGATACTACCTTTGACTGCTCATGTGACCTTTGACAGGAACATAAATTATAACCAAAGATGGGAAATAAAACATGATTTTTTAAAACATGCACATTAATAGTAAGTATAAAATCTTATTATTCAGTAAACATCATAAAAAATATTGTCTGTGATTAACAGTTTTTATAGCACATTCAGGATTGGGACACTGGGGTCATTACATGTTTTCATTCATTACAGATTCAACTATTATAATGTATATTGAATTTGCATTAAAATAATAGATTTTCTACATTTCTGACTTGGGTAAAATTATTTCTTCAATAATACAAATGACATGAAATGGTTTGATTTTTAGTTTACTCACACGTCTCACATATCATTGTCAATATAGATTCTATTTATTTATTAAAACAATACATATTTATTGAACATCTCCCAAAAATAGGCACAGTGGTCAGAGGTGCATTGCTGAATCAATAAAATATAGTCTTTTCTGACTTTCACAGTACTTTAAAATTATGCCACATAGATCCAAAGACAGGAATTCCACCCTGCTTTAGTAAAGACAACCAAACATTGCCAATAAAAGGGTATCTCCCAAGCTAACATTAGTTCCCAAAGTTTATTCACTGGGTATATGAATACTTGACATAGATAAAGCATATTGCTTATAAAACAAAACATAACTTTAATATGTATGATTCTCTGGAGTATAAAAGTATATGTCTGAAAACAAGTGCGGCTTCACTAAGTAGCTACTGGCCTTATATCATCTAATGTCATCTTTCAATTCACTACTATTATTTGGCAAATGGAACACAGCAATTATATAAATCCTAATGTCATATTGCTATTCACATACATCAGTGCATCCCTGAACCCTCATGAGAGAAGCTTCTCTTTGTAGTAGATAGTAATTAACACAGGGTCCCAGAGCTGTACAATGTACAGAGAATGAGAGATTCTGAAGCACTCAGCCCTAAATGAGATGTCTTTCTCAAACCCCTCCATTTAATATTAAGGGACTATGAGAAAGAGGAGGCAGAAAGAGGAGTTGGAAAAGCCAAAGTAGTTGATGACTCTAAGGAAAGTGTTCAGACACAATAGGCCTAAAGCACATATGAAGTCACAGAGACCATAGCTGCATGCACAAGGCCTGCACCAGACAGGGTCCCAGCATGTACAAGGGGAAGTGAACACAGGGTCCTACCTCTAAACAAGAGGCTATTTACAACTGTTACATGCTGGGAAAGGGAAATCAGATTTCTTCAGTGGAGTGTCACTAGATATATCAACCACTCTCCAGGGCAAGCCAAAAACCCAAGAGTAGCTGGCAAATACAAAATAGACTCCATCCTGTGTTTTGTAGTGTTGTGTTGTGCTTTGGGGCGTGTGTGTGTGTGTGTGTGTGTGTATGTGTGTGTGTGTTTGTGTTAGGGAATGTGTGTTAAAGTGTGTGTGCACTTTTGTTTACTATGAGCTTTTTTGTTGTTTGATTGGTTTGGATCTGTTGAGGGGAGGGGAGAAAAGGGGAGTGAAAGAATATGAAGTTGGTTGGATAAGGAGTCGGGGGAGGGGAGGAGCTGGGAGGAGTTGAGGAAGGGGAAAAATTATGATCAAAATATACTATATGTATAAAAATTAGTAAAACAGTAAAGTCACCTTTAATAGTGAAAATCAGAATAAATTCAAGCGTGTATCACTGAAAGTGTACAGCACATGCCACGGCCCATGTAAGTAGCTTGTAGAAATATTGATTTTGACAAGAAAAAGATCTTTCTTACTTTTGTATTAACTTTTTTTTAAGTTTTAAAGAATCATTTAATGTGTTGGCAGAACTGGCACAGACTGAGAAAGAATAAATAATAGTGCTTTTGGGAAGAGTAGTGATGAATTGGGTAGACAAAGAAAGCCTCATTGTGGACACAGTTACAGAGATAACTTGTGGAGGTGCAAAGTTGCTGAGTCCGTGACAGAAATGGCCCAACCCACCCAGATTTGGTTGTCATCTACAGGGAATAGACTAGGCCTAGTGAGCACAGGGAAGGGAGACTGGAGAACATCTGAGCAGGTCAGACAAGCATGTGTGTTCACACACCCCTCAGAGATTGCACTACAGAAACAACTGCTACTGAGATGGCAGCATGTCAGGCCATCTCAAATGCTGGAACCCAAGAAATCCTCACTGGGCTCGTGCAGCCAGGCACAGGCTTCTGGGTAAGATCCAAGCTTCCAGAGCTACAGGATTAATCAAATGTCCATGAATGAAAAAATATTTTTTTTTAGATGTTAATATCAAGTCAATAAGCTAGAATCACTTTATGTCTCATACCTCTCTACTACAAAGCTAGGCACAATCATTTTTTTCATTTTCCAATATAATATTGAAATAAGACAACCCCTTGATCATTGTTTAAGTAGAATTATGGGGTAGAGAAAAAACAATTAGCTACCAGATGTTAAAACTTAACTATCATAACTAGCCTTTAAGGGGTCTCTTGACCCAAACAAGTCTCACTACACCTGTGAAGGCTTTCCATCTGCCGTATTCATGTCTAAGTTAGGTGCAGATAACAGAGCCTGCCCAAGGTTGTTTCAAACATCTGAACTGATGAAAACATATTAAGTCATCCTCTGTATAGGTCAGCCTAGGCACAGAAGCCACAGGTGGCTAACTGGACAAGGATTCTCAGGACTGGATGTTGGTTGAATTGAGGATTCGAGAAGTAGCATCAGATCTGGAAGCCTTTGAAAGTTCTCGTGCTCAGGATGCTGCCACTGAGGTCCAAGTTCTCCTTGTTGGCCTAACCCAGGCAGTTCAAGGTGTTTTCTTTCCAGAACACAGAGGAGTGACTACTGACTTGCTGCTGCCAGAAGGGGGTAGTCGAGACAGAGGTGAATGGTACACTGATCCACCAAAGACAGGCCGAATGCTACTATTGGGTGTAGCACTAGACATGGTGGTAGTATTCACCTTGCGTACTTTGCCAGACTTGCTGGGAGTCTGTCCTGGTCTTTTGCTCGGTGTCCGGGGAGCACTGCCGTACAGCATCTCCGTCTCTGTCTGTTTCTTGTTCTTTAGTTGCCTCTCCTGTTTGGCTCACTCTTTCTCCAGCCAATGTAATTCCCACTGTCCTGTAACATACTCCATGAATTTCTGCCCGTTCACCACAAACGCTGTTGAGTGCTCTTGTTCCCATTGTTCAATCCGTGCTTTCAATTCCTCTTCCAGCTTAGGGAGTGTTTTCTGGAGCTTTGCTCGTTCCTTTTCTTCTTTTAAAAGATTTCCCCCTCGGTTTGTAAACCTACTTGGATCTGAAGCTTTTCTCTCAAACTCTAGGAAAAGTTTCCAGCTCTCTTCCCACTTCTGAACACCTTCAAACAGTTCCCTGTGAATGTCTTAGTAGTTTCTTAACCGTATAATCTCAACGTCATGAAGATGGAGCAGGTTTTCTGTGTAGTCCTCAGAATAGTAAGGGGCAAAAGCCTGCCTCTGTTCCTGGCTATAAAAACACTGGTCCCAGAACTGAGACAACTCTGCTCGAATTGTCTCAATCACTTGCCTTATGTTTTGCATTTTCAGTTCTTCTAACCGGTCCAATTCTAATTTCAGCGCATTCCTGATTTTGGTTTTTGACCCAGTCATAATTGCAGCCACAGGTTCTCGCTCTTCTTCAGGGGTTTGTAACCTATCCCAGAGCTCTCGGATTTGAGCATGGAACCCCTCACATTCTGCTTCATTTTGTGACTTTTTCATTTCCAGCTGCTTTAGCAACTTCTGTAATGTTGCAATGTTCTCCAGTGATAAACAAAGGGCACTTTCATCTTCACACACTACATCTCTCTCAAAGCTTGTATCCGGAGTTTGCTCTAATTCTTCCAACACAATATGATTTGTCTCTTAGTGTTGACAAATTGTTCATGCCTTGATTCCTTTGTTTCCCTCAATGTTGTCACACGCTGTCGGAATAGGTTCAGCTCTTCTAAGGTGGGGACAGAGGTGCTGTCCACATCACAGGCATACAAAGAACTTCACGGAGTTCTTGCTCTTGTTCTTGCAGTAGCTTAAGTTCCTGCTTTCTCTCCTTTTTCTATTTTCTTCTCAATTCTACTTGAGTGTGCAAATCTTTTTCTAGTTGCAAGACAGTTGTTTCTTTTTTTTCTGAAATGGCTTCACTTGTAACTCACTGCACAGGGTACTCAGCTCCTTCTGGCAGATGGATATGCTTCTGAGAAGCCTTTCCCACAGGCTCTCTTCTTCAGCAACCGTTCTATCCAGAAGATCCTTTATATGCTTCTTTACAACCTCGGTTCTTTGTAGTCTCTGCTTCTCTGGAATCCCAATCAATTCCCATATTTCCCGAAGGTGAGCTAGAGCTTTCTGGAGGCACACAACAGACTCCTCAGCTAGCACCTCACTTCTCCTCATGGTGGATGCTCCAAGCCATCCAGAATCGAGACCTTCCACTTCCTGCGCGCGGGACGGAGAACGGTAACCGGCCGCGGCTCACCTTCACTCCGTCTCATTGGATTAACTTTTTTAACTTAGAAATTTTACATAAACATATGGATTTCTTGCTTCCCTGGAAAACTCAGATTTTACATGAAGAGAGAAATCTGTAATCTATGGGAAGCGTTGCTGGCGGACATTGACGTGAGACCAGCTAATGTCAAGGCCAAAAATAGGACTAAACTTGATGCTGACTGTAGACACAGTGAAAACCAGTAAGAATGGCAGTGTGGACCCAGGAAGATGGCATGATGCTTGCAAATCCTCTCTCTCAGTAAGAAACCCCCAGAAAAAAACTCAATACTTTAATACTGCAATGCAGCAGCCCATACATGATGGTTCAGGAGCCAAATTTTTATACATATTTTGTAAATTTTTGAGTAAGTTCAGGACTTTATTTTTGTAATAAAGTTCAACTAGAGCACAGCCAATCCCATTCACTTATAGGTTATTTGTGGCTTCCTTTGTACCAGGCACAGCATAAGTCCTTGTATCTGAACTTCTATGGCCCACAAAGCTGAAGGTACTTCTGGACTACATAGAAAAGCAATTATGGCCCCCTTTACTGCTGACACATACAATTGGCAGCTTCAGGTTAATACTAGCCTCTCCTACATTTTCTGTATTTATCTCTCTCTCTCTCTCTCTCTCTCTCTCTCTCTCTCTGTGTGTGTGTGTGTGTGTGTGTGTGTGTGTGTGTGTGTGTGTGTGTGTCTTTCTGTCTCTCATTCTAAACCTGTTATTTATTGTACATATTTAGATTATAACTTACTGGTTATTTTGTCTTCATGTTGAGACATTAACCCTGTGAAGGCAAGGATCTTAATTTCCTTCACTAAAATATCTGAAATCTTTGGCATATGATTAGTGCCTAAGAAATGTCTGTAGAATAATTGAATGAAGTATAGAAATAAAGAGTATTCAGAGCACAGTCATAGTGAGGAATTCATACTGTATTCTTAATGTCATAGACAGCTGCAGGTTTTCGAGCAGTGGAGAGAAATGACAAGGTCAGGCCACCTCTAGTCTTCCAACTTCAAAACAAGGATGTTAGTGAGACCCAGCTACAATAGAGCTTTGCTGACCAACTGACATGTTGGAGCACACAGTGTTCTGCTAGTGATTAACAACATATGAAATCTAAATAAAACATCCAATAAAAAAAAAGCAGCGTATGGGGAGTCAGTCAGTTGGAAGTCAGGACAGTTAGTTTGGTTCAGAGTTTGTGAGAGTTCAGTACAGTGAAGTTAGTCTAGTTCAGTTCAGTGCAGTCCATTTGAGCTCAGTTCAGAAGGGAGAAGTTCAGAACAGTTCAATTCAGTGCGATTAAATTCAGTGCAGTTGAGCTCAGCTCTAGTCTAGAGGCAATCCTTCAAGAAGAGCAATTCAGTCAGAAGCTGAGAGAAGCCAGTTTGAATCAGTGAGCTTGCTGAAGTTTTTGAGCAACAACTGAGTTCAAGAAGCCAGACAGAATAAAGAAAGAGCCAGAAAGGGGAGTTTATTCAGTAGTAACTTTCAAAGACTAAAGCATTCTAGGCCTAGGTTAGCAGATGGAGGCTGGTAGTTGAAGTTTTTAAGGTCTGAGTTTGCAGAAGATTAGATTGTATGAAAGCTAGAAGCTTCTTTTTTTTTTTTTGAAAACTAGAAGCTTCTAAGCCTAGACCTAGGGATAGTTCGGTAGGAATGCTCTGGGCTCAGCCCAAGCCATGTATCTGTAAAACTTGGGTATGGCTCTCGTCTTATCACTTCATCTGAGAAAATAAAAGTGACATTTCTACTTTTAGTCTCATCCACTGATAGCATTGGGTTATGGGTTATCCTTTTCTGTGAATCTCACAAGATTTACACATGCTACAATCTAACTCTATTAATCTGTTAACAACCAAAATCTATTAATATGTGTTTTCCAAAAAAGGACAATTGATTAACATTTTTTGTGATCATGATAGTGACATAAATGGATTCATAAATACAATCCTGAAAATTTGAATGCAGAATACTGAAAAAAGACTTAGAAAGAAACTAGAGATTTAGCTACACATTGATGACTGAAACCTTTTTGTAAGAGATAAAGGGAGAAGTAGTTGATAATTTGCTGTCCCAAAGATTCGAGGTTATTTTAACAATCCTTCTGGGAAAATGTGGCTAAAGATAAATATCACACTGTTGGGCTGATTCATAAATAGCATTTCATACTGTAAAGCATGGAGCCCTTCATAAGCAGAATGAGCTAGCTCCCACAATTCTTTATACCTGGGCTTCTCAGAACTCAGTGGCTAGAAGGTTCCTTCTAGTGGGTTCTTATTCCATGTCTACAAAGGTATAGCCTCATCAAAACCTTTCTAGAAGTGGAAATTAATGATAGGTAGATTCATCTGCTACTCAGCCACCTAATTAAATACTATTCCCAAGTTTACTGTTGAGTTAAAGACTGGGGAACTAAGAAACTGAGATATTTAGCCACAAGCCCAGTTATCATATGTGCCCATGTATAAATAGACCAAATAAATGTCTTAATGTGCTACTTGGCCTTCCTTTGTTTTTTTTTTTTATAAAGAAAAATCAACAGACTTACAGGATCATTAGCATCAGAAAGCAAACTCTGTGATTTAGAGGTTTCCACACTTCCTTGGTTCGTGAATCCTTAGGTCACCAGTAACACTTTTACTGCATTTGACATCCCCATGCCAATTCTAAACTGCTTTAAGATTATCCCTGACAAAAAGAAAATCTAAATAACTCATGGCTTAAGAATGTAGAAGCCTTTTTAAAAACCTAAAACACCAATAAACTAAGAGAAAATTACTACTTTATTTAACTTTTAAAAACCACAATTGTCAAATTCCTAGACACCTAAGTGACTGTGGGCTCCTGTAACTTTCCAGACCTGAGAATGAAACTGGCCACTGCCACCTTATTTCCTGCTTTCTATTGATTTTCATCACAGCGATCAATGATAACCAGCTTCATAAAGATGTGACATCATCGAAAGAAGTGTACTGCAATCCCATGCTGAAATATGAACTACCTCAAGCCAGTAGTTTACAACAATCTGACAGATGCTCTGTTTTGCTGTATTATCCTCATAAATATAAAAACTGTGGATGTAATCCTCAAGAGACTTTTGATACATAGCAAATCAGAGCTATATTTCTGGGTGGCTGCAAGTACATTATGGTGTCAGATACCCATGTCGATTTTCTAGAAGATTGTTTTTCATCTGAGGGATGAATAACTGCTTAAGCCTCATTTTTTGTTCATAAAAATACAACTTCAATTTATTTCTCAAATCTCCAAATATCTCTCTATCAACCCTATTGATTTGCTACATGTTTAAAACACAAAGGGAGCAGTAAAGGAATGTTTTCTATATAACCACACATCCTTCATAAATGAATTACATGCGAACACTGAGGCTTACCTTAAGGTAGAAAAACATGCTTTATTTCTCCCCATGTTTTCCATGTATACCATGTCTCAATTAACAGTTTTACAACACAACAACACTAGTATTTGTCCTGATTTGCTTTCTACATATATGATAAAATACTGAGCAAAGCCAACACGAGGGGTAAAGGATTTATTGGGATTATGGCTTATAGCTCATCAAGAGAAGCCAAGACAGGAACTCAACACAGGGACCTAGAGGCAGGAACTAAAGCAGAGATCAAGGAGAAATGCAGCTTATTGGCTTCCTACTACTGCGTTGCTCTGCTCTCTTTTGTATACAATAAAGATCACCTGCCCAAGACTGGCACCACCCACAGAGGGCTAGATCATTACACATTAACCAGTAAACAACAAAATGTTTTCACTGATGTTGGTAATTCACCAGCTGAAGTGTGTCCTTCTCAGATGGCTCTACCTTGTTTCAAGGTAGAAAAAGAAAAAGAAAAAAAGCACCATATAAGACAGAAAGATAAGAAGACAACATTAATTTAGACCAGCAGATAGGAGATCACATGAGAAACTGCAGAGTAATTAGACAAATGGGACATACATAATAAGGGGAAGCTGCAGTTACTAATTCAAATCAGAAGGATACAAAGTTATTTGCATAAAAATAATTGAAGAATATTTTAGGGTTAACTCTGTAACTCTGTGATAGAGTACTTGTCTAGTATGCATATAGGTCTTGGATTTTATATCTAGCTCTATTTTTTTTAAGATTTATTTAACGTATGTTGTTATGCCCAGGTCTTGGGATCTCCAAGAGATCTCATCCATATCCACTGTAGAGAAACATAAGAGCCCTTTATTTCAAACCCAGGTTTGAACTGCAAATTGCACAAAGAAAGTTACGGCCCGTATCTAGGAGTGTAGGGAATATATACAAGCAGGTTACATAGTGGGAGGGAAGCAGCAGATAAGGGAAACTATAATGTTTTTACAAACCTGTCACAGCTGCCTGGGGATGCTTAATTGGCTTGATTTCTCTCTAAGGATGTACAGTTTTTGTTTTTCCCAAGGCCATAAGCCACCTGTGTTGGGGAGTGTTTGGCTATCCATCTGAGAGGGTGGCAGCTTCAGGCAACATGGAGACCAAAGACTGTGCTGCATTTGTTTACCTGTTCTCAGGATGGGAGTGCTACTGGAATGAGTATTTGTGCTGGGAGAGTTAGGTGGCAGGAAGGAATAGGAATGGGGGGGGGCCTCTGTGTAGGGGGGGCTGAGGGGGAAGTGCTGCAGCAAGCGTCAGCCTCTAAGCTTCTGGGGAAGTGCTGGAGTCAGCACTAGCTGCTCAGCTTCTTCACTGTGAGTACACTGTTGTTATCTTCAGACACACTAGAAGAGGGCATCAGATTTCACTACAGATGGTTGTGTGCTACCATGTGGTTGCTGGGAATTGAACTCAGGACCTCTGAAAGAGCAGTCAGTTCTCATAACCACTGAGCCATCTCTCCAGCCCCCTAGCTCTATTTTTTAAAAAGTCAGGAGCTGGAGAGATGGCTGAGTTATTAAGATCACTTGCTGCTACTACAGAGGACCCTAGTTCAGTTCCTAGTACCCACTCCAGGTTCAAACTATCCAATGCCCTCTTCTGGCCTCACTGGGCACCTACACTCACATGGCATACACACACATATAGAAACATATACATAAACAAAAGTAAATTTAAATATGTAAGACAAGGTAAAAATAAAAAGAAAGACTATGACTATAAATTTTCAAAAACTATACATATGTATGTATAAATGTGTGTGTGTGTGTGTGTGTGTGTGTGCAAATAAATAGACACGTATGTATCTGATGCGTTTCTTTATAAACTGATTTTTAGGTTAGCATTGAGGTAATGGGTTTCATCATGGCGTCTTCACACATACCTTGCTATAATTTGTTCGCTTCCCCCAGCCCCTTTCTTTCTACTCTGTACTCCTCCCAGGCTGTTTCCCCTTCTTTTCCTAGGTAGTCCTCTGTTTTCTTTCTTATTACTTTAATTCCAGTTCCTTCTCTATTTCTTGACACCTCCCTTAAGATCTTTCCTCTTTTCTCATGACTCCTGTCCAGTTTCATGACCTCCAAACACACACACGCACACGCACACACTCATGCGCCATACACACAGAGATACAGATATATAATATAAAATTTAGGTTCTGCATATAAAAGTAAAAATGCAGTATTTGTCTTTCTAAGTCTGGCTTACTTTGCTTAACATAATGATTTCCAGTTGCACTAATTTCCCTACATTTGCCTTGGTTTTGCTTTTCTTTTTGTTGTTTATTTTTGAGATTATAACTTAATTACAACTTTTCTCCCTTCTCTTTCCTCTCTTCAAACCCTCTATATACTCTTCCCCATTCTCCTTCAAATTCATGACCTCCCTTTTTACTAATTGTTATTGCAGTGTGTGTGTGTGTGTGTGTGTGTATGTGTGTGTGTGTGTCTGTGTGTGTGTGTATGTATTCCTAAATATAACCTGCTGAGTCCATATGTTATTTGAATGTATATTTTCAGGGATAATCATTTGGCACTGGACAACCAATTGATGTGCTCTTCCCTGGGAAGGACCATCTCTCCCACTCCCAACTTTCCTCAGTTGCCTATAGTTCTTTGCATAGGTCTGGGGCCTCTTGGGATTTTCCCCATTTGGTTTGGCATGTTCACTGGTGTCATCCTTGTTCAGCTCACCTCCAGGAAGTCATGTTGCTGAGAGTTTTGGGGTGTGGCTTCTGATGTTCCTAGGAAACACAATCTCATGGCAAACTCCCCAATCCTTTTACAAACTTTCCACCCTCTCTTCCTCAGTGTTCCCTGAGTGTTAGGTGCTGCAGTGTTTTGTAGATATGTCCACTGGGACTGGACTCTGTGAGACTACATTTGATTGATTATGTTTCCTCTGTTGCAAAAAACAAGAGTTCACTTTTCTTTACAGGTACATGGTGCATATGCACCGTATTTTCTTTATCCTTATCTGCTGATAGATGCTAGGCTGTTCCATTTTCTGGATATTGTTACTAGTACAAAAATAAGCATGAATATACAAGAGTTTCCATGCTGCATTGGCTTAGAGATTTTAGATGCATATACCTTGGTGGTATAGTTGGTGTGGTAGTTGCATTTCCAGGTTTATTAGGAAACACCATACAAGTGCCAATAGTGTGTGACACAGTTGACATTCCCATGACTAGTGTACACACGTTCTTCTTTTTCGGAACATCTTTGTCAGCATTTGTTATTTGTTTTCTTGCTGATAGTGGTTCTGACTGGGCTGATATAGACTCTCAAAGGCAGTTAATTTGCATTTTCTCTAATGTCTAAGGATGAAAACCACTTTCAAGTTTTTACCAACCAATTATAAAAGCTGAATAAGAGTAAAGTGTAGCTAACTTTGAGATGACTCCGCAGGTAAAGGCATCTGTCGCCCAGCTTGATGAAACTCCTGAGCTTGATGCTCAGGATTCAGGAGTCAGTGGTGCAGAAAAAGAAACAACTCAGAACAGTTGTCCTGTGGCCTCTATAGGCACAATGGCACATGAGCACTCACAGAGAGAGAGAGAGAGAGAGAGAGAGAGAGAGAGAGAGAATAAATCATTTATAAAAAGAAAAATTATGTTTAAGAATAAGATGATGGCATGTAAACATTGAAATATTGCAATGAAGCTCACTACTTTATATATACTTTATATAACTTTAAAAATAAACAAACAGGGGTTGTCAAGATGGTTCAGTGGATAAAGGTGCTTTCTGACATGCCACCAAGCCAAGTTTTGTGAGTTCAGTCTCCAAGATGAACATGGGAAGGAGAGAACTGACTCCCATAAGTTGTCCTCTGGCTTCCAAATGCATACCCCCACACATATACACACATAAATAAATAAATAAATAAATAACTGATTTGTTTCTTAAACAAGCAGTTAGAAAGTTTTGTGCTGAATCTAGAGAAGCAAACAGACATATTCTTGAAGAATAATATTCTATACCTGTAGACCTATGCTTTATTCATGAATACATGTCTTGCTAATGCCCTTTCCTCAGTGGATTATGACTTCATGTATTACCATTTAAGTTTATCAGTCTTTCATCTGTACTGTATCTTTCAAACATGACAATAACCACTATCATGTCCCATTCTAAGACTCAGAGAAAATAAAAATGTTTTTAACACTAGATTCTAATTCTAATTTCTTACCTCCCTAGATATCCCTTAAAATGATCTTTATCCCATCAATATATGGAGATCTCAAATATTTGATGTGTTGACATTTTTAACATTGATTAATCTGAAACTACATTTTATGTATTATTACCAATTTTTAAGCTATCTTTAAAGACAATGAGTAAACTTGTAAATTTAAAATTTGAATAAATGTACTTGTATAGAACCAGGAAATAAAGAGAATGTCAATATTTGTGACTTTGGAGGTTATAATTCTTTTCTCTAAATCTCTTAGGCTGGACTTCATAGTTCATGACTGTAAATGTAACTTTTATTAGCCTGATGAAATTGTCACCTCAGAGGCTTACCACTGAATAAGCTCACTCTTTCTAGTTCTTTCTGGCTGGCTGATTCAACTGCTGCCTGGCTGTTCTGGTTCAGACTCCTCTTCAAGCTGACTAATTTAATCTGGCTTCTCTCAGCTTCTCTCTGAATAGCTCTTCTTGGCCTCAACTCTGGCAATTTGTTCTAATCTCTTCCAATTCTCTGGTTTCACCTGTCTCTGCTGACTTGCGTGAACTCCACTCCACTGCAGTCACT
Organism: Grammomys surdaster; assembly: GCF_004785775.1. Taxonomy (NCBI): domain Eukaryota; kingdom Metazoa; phylum Chordata; class Mammalia; order Rodentia; family Muridae; genus Grammomys; species Grammomys surdaster. The sequence continues at coordinate 154,742 of NW_021604666.1, read as the reverse complement.
TCACTGACTCCCAACGGACTCACTCCACCTCCCTAATCTGCTCTTAAATAGCTTCTCTTTCCTGTGCTGTTCTCGTGAGAGTTGGAATTATTCTATCTCTGACTCAATCTGTCAAATCTTTCTCTGATTCCTCACTTTGTCTGCCCCTCAATTAGTCATTATTTGCAAATATGACTGTTTCCTTCTACAAGATAATTTGACCTTAAAGGTATATACCTTTACTAAGGGCCTGTCTGTATTCCAGCCAGAGAGATTAAAAATGTATGGCATGGCTTCATTCTACATGGATCATACAGACCTTGATCTTTGGATGTAACCCCTTGCCACAGCAGCCATGTTGCTGGATTAAAATTCCTGTACAGCTGACAAATGATAAGTGCATGCATATCTGGAAATAAGTTTAAATAAGATGTTTTTGCAAGTAGTTAGTAGAAATCTTAGGGTGGGTGTGTAGAGTAGAGATGCACAGAGATAGATTTATTTGAATCCACCTCAAATACGGAATTGATTTTCATTCCAAGCAGTTTTCTGAAATGTGCATTATGGCTTTATTCAGTTGAACCTGTTATAGCTCTTCATCTTCTGAGATGCTGATGGACCTGCCCCTGCTTCTGTGTGTTGACTGAGCTTCTTTGGTGAAAGGACTCTCAATCCATTTCAAACAGAAAACTTAGATGTCCTGTAATATTTGTTATGTATGTTAAAACACACTGATTCCTGGAGGTTGGAGGGAGGCAAATAATAGGCTGCCCTGGCTATCCTAAGGAAGTCATTTATACAAATTTCATACAAATTCATACAAATTTCAGGAGTTATGTGGAAGGATGGTTTCTAAATAGATACTATGAAGAATCTCTCAAGACAGTAAAAGTGAGAGAAAATCACAGCCTCCAAAAATGTGGATGCCTTCATATAACAGGCATATAACATTTATTAAAATCTTATGCCATGCTGATGGCCCCTGAGACATCATTGTCTCACCTGGCTGTGGCATGTCACAGCCTGCTTAGCCACAGATCATGAATTTACATCACCATTAAGGGTTAGCTTTGTCAGAGAATCTCAAACTGTCTTCAGATTTCATCAAAATTTTGACAATTAACAAATTCTGGGCTCATAGATAGATCTATGTACAAAAGTCACCATACCCCAGTAGTGCTTTGTTGGCATATACCGGGCCACCAATGAGTCCTATGCCCAAGCCATCAGAGTGCTCTGTACTTTTGGTAGTCACTCCAGAACATGTTCATGATATTTCTACTTGTCTATAGTCTGGCAATTGATCAAACTACCAACGTTTTCTCTGAGATTCTTATTCAACTTGTCACTCAGATATGCATCAAGCATTCAGAGTTAGACTTGCTAACATACTCAACTCTTATGGCCAACAGGACCTTGCTCAATATCAATTCCAAAGGCCATCATGAGTCAGACCATTCAAATCTTTCTTTGAAAAATAAGATTCTGAAAATATAGTGCAAGAAACTAAGTTAGCATAGGGATGCAGAGAAGTGTCATAGTCACCAACTGGTGGTGCAAACCTAATTTTACCTACAGGTAGTGGATATTCAGAGTATTTAGACTTTGCTGTCAAGATGAGATGAAGTGACTGGCCACAGACACATGGGATTTCTTGACTGACTTCTTCAGCTATGCATGAGTAAATGACTATCCACATAATTTAAGAAACTATATTACTACTTGCCTGCTGATTAGCTTTTATCAACATAACACAAACAAGAGCCACATAGGCAGGAAGAACCACAGTTGAGAAATTACCTCCATCAAATTACCAAGTCTATAGTGCATTTTCTTGATTAATGACTGATGTGGGACTACCGTGTTACAGCTGGTGGTGCCACCTCTGGTCAGGTAGTACTAGGTGGTATAAAAAAGCAAACTGAGTGAGCCATGTAAGCAATCCAGAAAGAAATCTTCCTATAGCCTCTTCATCAGATCCTGCCTCCAGATTCCTGCCTTGAATCCCTGCCTTGAGTTCCCACAATGATGGACTGTCACCTGCGAGATGAAATAATCCCTTTCCTACATAAGTTGCTTTTGATTTGTATTTATCACAGTGACATTTAAGAAAACCAGATAAGCTGTGTTTATTGATTCATTTACTTTTGAAAATGTGAAATAAATTACACGATTTAAAATTAATATTGACGTTATATAATTCTCCTTTTCCCTAAGATAATTTCTTTATCTTAGACATTCTGCCACATTTGAAATTTAGCTGTATATAGAAGCCTCCATCTTCAACAATGATATATTTAACCTCTCTTTACCAGTACTAACAATTCTCTTTCCTCTGCTCTCTGTATATCAGACACTCCACTTTGACTTAGAAACATATTTGATTATGTTCTCCAATGGGCATCCAGTCCAGTAGATGTTGTCGTTCATCAATTGCCTAAAAGTATTCTCTTTTTGCTTTAGTCAGTATTTGGAACATTCTGTCTCATCCATTCTTTGACTTTTGAAGTGTCTATAACATTTTCTCCTCTATTTTATTTGGCACATATCAGCCTAGTTTCTCATGAATGGAGACTACATACATAAATCTTCTTTTTGCCACTTACCAAATTCGTAAAGTCCTTTATTCTCTTTATTAATCCAAACTATCTTCTCTTTGGGACTTTTGCAGAGATATTCCAGAACTCTCCATGATTAGTGGACTAGTAGGCTTCCTTGTTACTCATATCCCACAGTTCCTCCTTCCTTTAATTAATCTATTATTTTATTTAAGTATAACTTGAAGTCAGTTTCTTAGAAAAGTTAGACAAAGCAGGAATAAGGAACAAGAAGTCGGTGAGTGGCTTTGAAGTTGTTTTCTAATAATGTTGAAGTAGAAGAGACTATATTGCTGGCCAATCTTACATCTGGACATCTTACATTTGATTGCTTTCAATTCCCTATTTCTTGGAAAACTGCTCTGTTGCTATATTCAGTTTGATTTTATGGCATCTTGTAAGGGTGACTTTATTCTATAATACCTTGATTTTCTGGAGCTCAGTTCAGGAGCTTTAGTAGAAAACAACTTCCCATACATTTAATTTATTGTCTCCCACATTGTCAAGCAGGTCTGGACACTCAGACTATTGAAGAAATAAAGGGTGTGATTTGAGGTTAACATAAAAATATTTTGATTTCTACCTTGCTGTCCTTGAGCAAAAGTGAGTATTGTGGCATAAGTAAATGCAAGCAACCCTACAGGAAACCTATTGAAAAGATCTGAAGACTGCTCAACATCCAACACCAACATCAATTTGCAGCCATATGTGTGAGCCACTTTGGGAGCTAATGATCCATCTTTGAGCAGTCTTTCAGATGACTGCATCCCTAGATAATATTGTGATTTCAAGACTATGGGACTTAAACTGGAATCACGCCTAAAGATGCTCCCAAACCCATTGTTTTAAGCCATTAATGTCTAAAGTATTTTTGTTATATAGCAATAAGCCAACTAATATACATGCTGCAAAGCCTTTATAAACCTTGAAATCTATACAATAGTGAAATATTAAGAAGCTCTCTTTGAATCAGCAACAAAATGAATAATCCTTATATGACCATGAGCTTTCAATCTCATAGATAAAGAAGTGCCACCAGCCTAAGAAAATGGTGTGGAAAGTTACAAATTGTTGCTATGGTTTATAAGTCCTCCCCAAAGGTCTACGTTATCAAAAGCTTGGTTCCCAACTCATGGTGCTCCTGAGAGGTTATAAAACCTTTAAGTGGCAAGGCCAGGTTCAATGTCTTGTCCTCATATGATAGTGTGCCCTGGACGGGCATGTTAGGAACTTGGCCTCTGCTCTTGCCCTTTGTTTCTCAGGTGCCATTAGAGGAGCAGTTGCTCCACTTGTACTACCCATATTGTGCCTTGCCTCATGAGAAGACCAAAGACAACAAGGCTAAGAGACTGGGCTGAAACTCCTTAACTCATGAGAAAAAATAAATTGAACCTATCACGAGCTTTTGGTGTTTGTGATGTGCATGTTCATTTCTGAGGTTGTAAAGAACATGTGCATGAGTCAAGTGGAGGCCACAGGACTTCAGATGTTGTTCTTTAAACACCACCCACCATCTTTTTAAGTCAAGGTCTGTCAATATTCTAATATTTTCCAAGTAGACTAGCTTCCCCAGCACTACTTAATACACATTCACAGACCACACCTGGAGAGATATATAATGGGTGACTTTGATTTTCAATTAGTTAGATTAAAATTTTCCAGGAGATTAAAGAAGTACACCTCTAAGTGTGTCTCTTCTGGCCTTTCCAGAGATGATTATATCATGAGAGTTCTAACATAGAGTGGGTCCATCTTTTGATGGATTCATAATACAATTTCACTGATGAAGAACTGGCATTGAACTGAGAGAAATGAGACACGACATGGGCCCTTGATGCTGTTTTATCCCTGATCCCTTCTGTCATACTCACTGCTTTCTGCCCATCATGTCAGGGTTCCCTTGCTTTGTGTACCTACCACCATGATGTTCACTTTGCTGAAAGTTCTAAAGCCAAAATGATCATCTTAACAGATACTTCAAAGGAATGAACAGACGGGGTGTTTTTCACTGAAGTCTTGTATGAAGACCAAGGAACAAAAATCCCCGTTTCTAGGAGAGGAGTAAGGATTAATACATTCACGGATGATGTAGCAGCTGTCAGTACTCTACATGTGGATATGTTCTCAATACCACAGAAGGGAAGAGTGGCCTCTGGGGTTGGATCCCCTTTGGCACCTGCAGGCTTCACTTTTATGTTTCTCCACACTCTCTGTGCTCCGGAAACTGAGTCCGGATTCCTTCCATAATATCCCTCACGATTTAGTGTTAGCAGCGTCCAGTCACTAAACTAGGAGCAAGAGCAGAGCACATGTGCGTCTTGTTGGATGTTGGAATGTGTAGGACTGTGAAAGGCAGCCTGGTTTCCAATGAGCACAGGCTGGAAACCCTGGTGATCCTGGGGGATGGCAGACGTTTTGCCGTGCTCCCAGACTCCAAGCTCCTGACACAAGGCCGCAGCCCTGCACAGATTTGTGGCCATCACTCATGTAAGGGCAATGCCCCAAGCCCCTCCACAGGTAAAGAATGCGACCACAGGTCATGTAGCCTCAAGACACATCTCCATTTTAATGGGGTACCTATAGGCCTGAAGGGCTTAGCTAATTAAGCTCTCCTTCCCAGACATTCCTCCCTGCAAAAGGTATCTAACCTCAGGCCTGCCCTGAGAAAATAGGATACGGTTTTTACTCATGGTTTTTACTCATCCACTTTCCGCTATGACAAAAAAAAAAAAAAAAAGTCTTAAAAAAGGAAAAAAAAAAAAAGAAAAATAAAGCCTTAAAACCATGGACTGCCCCTCCTCATCCGGATCCACCATGGGGAGCCATAGAGAAGAAGGCCTTCGCCTACAGAGCCACTGTCTAATCTCCCGTACTAGGCCTCTCTGTGCTCCCAGCCACTGCCTCTACCAAACCAAGACAGCTGCCCACCAACAAACCAAGGACTCTTTGGGGGAAGGGACCACAGCCAGAGTTCCCTTCTCCCCTTCAGTCCTTGGCTCTTCTGCAGCTCCCAGCGGCGCCTGGGTGCCCAAGAGCCTGAGAACCAGATGGCCCCTGGGCTTGTCGCAGGCCCGGGGACCCCCGAGACAGCTCAGGCTGTCCCCAGGACCTCAGACTGTGCTTCTCCACCCTGGAAGGACCCAACACAGGTTCGGCTCTGGTGTAGGGTAAGCACAATCAAAACTCCCACATCCTGCGTCCCTGAGCAGCCGGAGCTCTGTGGCTGAGCGAATACGGGACACCATTTAACCCAATAGGAATGTGCTTGATCTTGATCTCATGGTGGCTATGGAATTGTCCGTATAAATAAACAATAATTAGGATGAATATTTAGTATCTGTGCTCTTTACTACATGGACTCTAACTCAATAAGTTAAGACGAAAGATATTTAAAATAAACAATCTGTTTATGTAATGGTTATCAACTTTGTATGATTGGAACTACCTGAGATATAAGCCTCTGGGCACACCTGTGATGTATTGTCTAAATTAGGTAAGTTTCTGGGCTAGCCTGTGGTAGATTAGCATGGTTAAGTTAACTGATGTAGTAGTGGTAAGTTCTCAGTGCCGTGGGTAGCATTGGCTGTGTTTGGCTTCTGAACTGTATAAATGGACCAGTAAGACTAGCATGCACCCACTGCTCTCCACTTTCTGATTGTGACTGTACAGTAACCAGCCAGCCTCCTGCTCCTGCCACCATGCCGTTCCTACTTGCCACTGTGTCTTTCCCACAATGATGGACTGTCCTCTGCAAATGTAAGCCAAACTAAACTCCTCCTCCTCTGAGTTGCTATTGACAGATTATTTTGTCACAGAAACAGGAAAGAAACTAAGAAAAATTAATACTGATCTGTGGGGCATTTATAATAAAATTTAAAGCAGAGGAATGCCCATTATAGCTCTATTCAACATTGTAAGAAGATGTAAAAAGTTCTCTGTTTCAGCATAAAAGAAGAAAAACTAAAGAAAAGGAAAAATGCATGTGGTTTGGGGGAAAAAAAAGAACAAAACAGTTACCATCCATACTAACATCATTATGTATATCAAAAAGCCATCAAAATAATTAAAATAGAATCAAAACAATTTACTGAAGTGTCTGAAAACAAACTCAATATATAAATATATTTCTATATAGTTTTAGAGACAATTGAAAGCAAGTTGAGATCTATCATAAGCACACTCAAGTAAAATGTCAACACAGAAAACCTCCAACACTAAGAAAAATTACAATCCTCTAAGAAAATGAAGCTTTCCATATTATGATCGTCAGAATAGAAACAACACCAATTATCTCCAAATTGATCTATAAATTAAAGGAAATCCTAGGTTGTGCTTGTAAATTACTAAGCTTGTTCCAAACTACGTGTGAGAATGTGATGAGCTAAGAATACGTAAGTCCACAAAAGAAAAACAAAATTGGAGTTTTATTACCAGATATCAAAACTCTGTATAAAGCTATACTAATTAAGGCCATGTGGTGACACTATAAGATAGACTAATAAATTATGGAACCAGAATAGAGGATCTGAAGAAGAGTCTATACTTAGACAGTCATTTGATTTATCTTAAAGAGGACTCTATAATCCAGCATGGAAAATAGAGTCCCTTCAGTAACTGATGCTGAGTCAACCAGATATTCGTATTGAAAACTATTTAATCTTGACACATTCTTCACACCATATGCAAAAAATCAATTCCAGAATGACTGTAAATCTAAATGTGATTAAATGAGGCACTAAAACTTCTGGAATAAAATATGCTAGACTTCATTTCCAAGCTTGAAGTTGGCAGAGATTTATTTTGCTAGATATAAAAACAAAGTATAGAATAAATAAAAGATTGATTAATGACTTACATTAAAATTTAAAATATCTATTAATTAAAATATCATTAAAGGAAATGGTAAACCAAGTAGCGGGAGAAAATTTTGCATATACATTTTATACATACACACACACACATATATATATATGCATATATATATAAATATACACATCTGGAATATATGGAAAACTGTTATAATTAAAGGAAAAATAAGCCAAAAAGAAACAAACTGACTAGGTAGATTTTTTATTTGATTTGATTGTATTCATCTGAGATATGGCCTCACTATGAGGGCCTAGCTGGCACGGAGCTCACAGAGCTACACTTCCCTCTGTCTCTGAATATTGGCTAAATAGATTGTTTTAAAGAGAATACACTAATGTCAAAGGAGAGAAGAATTGCTAACTTACTTAAAAATATTGAGACTGAAGTAGAATGAATTAAGTTAAATGGTTATAATAAATTCAAATTTAAACATTAGCAGCACTATAAAATATTGATCAAAGCATGACATAGTCAGAATCTTGATATATTAAGATGTCAGTTGATTCAGACACTTCAAGTAAATCTCAGAGCATTTGCTCATTAATGTGAATAAAATTATTTCCTATGGCCCATTATTTACATTTTTATTTATTACAGGTTTATGTACAATATATATACATGTAAAATATACAAAATAGCATGACTGTACCAGAAGGATTCAACAAGTCCATGTTAATCACAAGAAATCTTGTACTTTATGATGCCATATATAATGTATCAAAAAGTTGATCTTTCACATTTGATATTATGTGGTATTCACATAGATTTGTATATATTTTGTATATGAAACATATTATTTGAAAGCAAATACATGTTTGGGTGTTGTAAGGAAACTATATCCTAGAAATCATACAATTAGAATTAAATCCCTAGAGTGTAAAGACATGTGTGCAATGATGCCAGTTACAGCCTTTCTCATGATCAAAGAAACTGAGATAGTTGTCTCTTAGTTAGGAAATGTGAAATAATAATATGTGCACATCATGGAATATTATGTGTGTACTAATATAAATTGATTATACTATTAACTTGGAAAACTCTCTATATAACAAGGCAAGATGTTAAAATTGAGGAATGTATACAGAATCATCATTTTCTATAAAAAAAATCACTAAATAATTCTTTGAATATATAGATATTAGTTCTATATGTTCTAAAAAATATTACTGTGAAATCACCTTCAATACACATCTCTTCTTAGGTAATAACTGAAATACATAGCAGGAGAATCATCCAAATTTATTGTGCATTCAGATATATAAAATATTAGAGGCTTTAATGAAAGACCAAAAGACCAAAATTTCATACAAAGAAAAATTACAGGATAACCGGTAAAACATTTGAAAAATATTGCTGTTTAGACACATTTCCAAACCCTAACATTCTCTCTTCATACATGGAAACCACACAACCCACAGAACCTTAGAACTACATGTATACTCCACAGGAGCCAACCGGAACTGAAAACTCCATGGAGCAAATTCCCTTAGGCTAGTATATCAGGTACAGGAAGAAAGGCATCCCAGGCCCTATAAATACAAGGTGGATGTGACCACATCACAACATCACACATTGAAATCCATGCTCATCAAGGTTAACAACTCATCATACCTGAAAGTTCTAAGGGAAGTGTAACCCTTGACAATTCCTGGGCAAGAATCTGAGCCTATAGGCAACTTGTCTGAACTCTAATGAAATATTGTATGCATTCTAATCTGGCTTTGAACCTAGAGACTCAAGCTGGAACTTTCCCCAAGGACCACAAGGTAACTCACACAGGAAAGGGAAACAGCACCATCTAAGCAAGCAAGAGACATTGTCTGATACTATAATTTCAATTTGTGTTGTATTTTTGCTTTTTAATCTTTTCTTGTATTTACTAGGTTAATCAAGTCTCTTCTGTTGAAAAGTAATCGAGTCAAGGAATGTTATAAGAATTAACTGTAAGAGTTTGTGGGTCTTAGATGATTTCAGAGAATGTGTTCAGCCTAAATTGGGCCTTGTTGGAAAAAAAAAAACCTAAAGGATATTGTTACCTCGAAATCCCAAATTCTCAGCCTCACACATTAATGTATGATCTTTTAGAGCTAATCCCATAGTCTCACAGATAATCCCTTAAACACTCAATATCTACAGTTAATGGTCTTTGACTCTCAAAATGGTAGGTATTAGACATGGTATTCAGCTTTTCTTACCTTGCATATGAGAGAAACCAAATCAGTTGCAAGATTTTCTATCTTACCACTTACAGCACTATATTTTCATAAAATATTTACTTTTACTTCAAAATGCCAGAAAGGATTTTTCTTTTAGGATTAATTTAATTTACTTTCAAGAAAAAAAATATGCTCAATGCTATGTAAAGTTTCCCTACATTTTCTTTATTTTTCTCACATCTCATGATCAACTAACACCAATACCTATGTCTAAGGACACTTCCAATTCTTAGGTGTCTGTCAGCACATAGCTGCATTTGTCCAGGATCCTCTCACTGTCCCATTAAAAGTCAACTTTTGGAGGAAAAACAACTGTTTGTCTTCTTCATCTTTGTTTACAGACAGAGAGAGAAGGGGGAGGAAAAGAGGGGGAGAAGGAGAGAGTGAGGAAAGGGAGAGGAAGGAGAAGGGGAGAGGGACGGGGACAGGGATAGTTATGGGGGAGAAAGATCATTCCCTTAATGTATATATAGCTAGCGCTCAGCGATGCACTGCTGAAAGCTCGTTGACACTGATGGGCCAGAGCAATTCCCTTTTATTATGACTTAATTCCCTTGAAGGATGAATAATAAATAGCTAAGAGCAAAATCTGAACAGACAACATTTTGGGGGCAGTTTGTTTGTTTTTGTTTGTTTGTGAGACAGTGTCTTTCTCTATATCCCTGTCAAGACTGGAACTCACTGTGTAGAACAGGATAGCTTCAGGTTTGCCACACGATCTTCCCACCTCAACTTCCCAAATGCTGGGATTATAGATGTTTACCATTTTGCCTGGCACAGACTGAGACTCCTGTTACCTAGAGTGCTCAGATATTACTCTGGGCACTACCACATAGCCTACTGATACCGACGACGTTATAAAGCTAATTTCACTGGTTATCTTTGCATTAAGACCCTGCTGGGTACCTGGAGGAATTTTGACAGTTATTCCTTATTACTTACTTTCCATTTTTAAAGGCATTTTTTTCTAATTTAAACAATTTTAACAGTTCCAAAGTAGACAATAGTAAGTGCTTTAGAAATAAATTATAAGCTAAAAGCCTTGTTGGACCATCTGCATTTGCTGAAAATATTAGGTGGAGTTATAGAAGATAGCAGAGGCACTGGCTGTTTAAGACTCTCTTGGCAACTTTGACTTGGAAATGGTTACTAAAGTGAACAGGAGTTTGCCCCTAAACAGCAACATGAGTTGGGGATATGCACACTAGTTTTGCTGATCTGTCATCAAAAATACAGTTTTAGTGTAGCATCTCTGATGAGCACACACTACACAGGGAGAGAACCATACATTTTTTTTCTTTATTCGGGAAAATTAGCAAATAGGTAGGCAGTTGAGCTCTGCATGAGCTGTTTCTATTCTAGACATCCTTGGTTTGGCAAAGAAAGCATTTCAGGATCTATACATCTTCAGACAGAGGACCACTTGGACCAGTAAAAAATTTAGAGACAATTCTGTTCTCTCCTGATCAAGAGAACCTATTACTGTCCTGTGGATTCTGGGAATATGTTTCTTTACCTCACTCAAAGACTTTACATTCTTCCTTTCACCAGAGGTCTCCAGCAACAGAATCTAAATTGACTGTGTCTGCAACAGCTCCAGAGAAGTCATCATGGAATCTATAAAGTTCATCTCCACTTGGCAGTTCAATTACTGACAAAGACATGTGAAGTTATCATATCAAGGCAATTTGTTCCAAAGTTCTTTGGAAAGTAAAATTAATCACCTGATGGCTTTAAAGATACTTAGGTGTTTTTCTCATTTATTTTAGTTATTGAAGAGTTTTTACACAATGTACTTTGATGCTATTCACCCCTCCTTCACATCCCCTAATTCTAGATCCACCCTCCTTCCTTACCCACACAACTTTGTGTTCTCATTTTAAAAACAGATCAAGTCACTTGGTGCTTTCTATATACTTTTGGGTGCATGGTCTTCCACTGGACCATGATTAACTCACTAGGGACCCTATTCTTAAAGAAAACGGACTCTACCTCTCCCTGAAGCTGTCAACTGCTAATAACTCCTTGGGTAGGGCAGGACTTCAAGCCTACCTCCCCTCTCCATGCTAGGTTTTTGTCTGGTTTGAGTTTGCACAGGTCTTGTGCATGTTGTCTCAACTGCTAGGAGTTCCTATGTGCAACTGCCCTGCTATGTCTGGAACATTCTGCTTCCTTGTTGTCAGCTGTCACCTCTGCTTTTCACAATCTTTCTACCCCTTCTTCTGCAGTGACCCCTGAGCTACGGGAATTGGGGTTGTGTTATGATTGTCCCTCTTAAGGCTTTGAATTTGTTTCATCAGCAACTTATGCAGTATTTATTCTCTGTACCTTGAACAACTGTGAGCCTCTGCGTTAACCTATGCTCACTATAAATAGAAGCTTTTCTGATGAGGGTTAAGAGACATGCTAATCTATGAGTATAACAATAAATCATTAGAAGCCCCTATAATATTATGTCCACTTAAGAGAATAATAGTACTGGGGTTTTCCCCACTAGGGCTTATGACCTGCCTAGCCACAGGTTCTTATCACTTATCAACATGAGCTGCAGCTTTCAACTTGTGGAGCAGCCTTGAAACCCAATCAGAAAATAGCTAGCCATCCCATGATTTTTGTGACACTTTTGTTCCAATCAGCATGTCTTATCAGGCTGGTCATTGATGTGGTTCTCAGGGATCACATCTAGATAAGACTGGTGGTTACATTTCCAGTAGTGTACATAGTATCCTTCATCACTGTGAGGCATAGCCAGTGGAGATGAAGCTTCCAGCCTGATATTGCCACGTTCTATGACTCAGGCCAATACTCTTCATCAGCTGACTTTTCCATCAGCAGACTCCTTATACTTACCTCAGCTTTGAATTTGTATCATCAGCAAACAACCTCTCCCCCCCTACACACACACACACACACACACACACACACACACACTCCCTCAAATCTAGGTTAGATAAAAGCTCTCTGACTTCAATTATTATACTTAAGTTTTGTTCTTCCTTGTGAAATTATGATGTCTCTACAAATGGACACGTTACCCTTGCAGTTTTGAGATCTATGGCCAACAGCCACAATGATGGGGCCAGTAACACCAGTCTTTGCTGTGGAAATGACATCCAACTTTTAATGATAACAGTTCGTTTTCCAAGCTAGTTCTGTAAGACAGTAAACACTAGGTTCTTTTTTGTTTTTTACAGCTAGCTTTGCAACACAAGAACTCAAAACTTTGCAGACAACTACCCTTAAAACCAAGAATTTAGAGTCCTGTCTGTGCATACCAGAAGGACAGGGTGGCTTACACTAGTCTCACTTACTGATAGAAATGTTTGTTTCTAGGGAAGGTTGTTATATTTGCAAAGGTAGATATCAGAGCCTTGGTATTCTCAGGGGTATGAGATGGTAACTGAACCTTGAGTTTTGGGGAGAGTTGAGCAAAGATTACTTTGTCTGATGTATTTGTTTTCTGGTGTGTCATAAGAAAATATCACAGCACAAACTTGGAGCTGTAACAGTGGAAATTAATTTTGCTTACACTTGTAGAAACTACAATTCTAAGCTCAAGATGTGCATAGCTTTGGCTTCCCTGAGGCCCACAGCTGGCTGTCCTCACAGGACCTTCCCTCAGTAAGCATATACCTGTGTAGCTTCCTTTTCTTGTGAGGGTACCAGATTTTTTGAACTTGATCCCCATCCTTAGGATTTCATTTAATTTTAATTCAATGAAAGACCTGTCTCGAAATGCAGACACTCTAAGGTTCAGAGATTTAATTTAATTAATTATGATAGAACATTTTCGAGTACAAAAGATCTACTAAATCCTAAGATGGTATCTGCTATTTAAAACATTCATTTATTTATATTTATTTATTTAATATCCTGTCTTCACACACACACATCAAAAGTGGGAATCAGATCCCATTACAGACGGTTGTACATCTGGGTACTGGGAATTGAATTCAGGACCTCTTGAAGAGCAGTCAGTGCTCTTAACTGCTGAGCCATCTCTCCAGCCCCAGTATCTGCTCTTTAAAGGATGGGTCTTTGGTCAGCAAGATGTCTCAGTTAGGTAAAGGCACCTGCTACCAGGCCTGATGACATGAGTTCAGTCCCCTAGACACACATAATGAAAGGAGAGAACCAAAGGACTCAAAAGATGACCTGTGACCTCTAGAGGTACACTATGACACAGACACCCAGACACATATACATGAACATATATACAGAAAATATTAAAGAAAAGGTCAAGTTTTTAAGGATTGATGTTTAGTGTTGTGGCATTTTGATCTTATATGTGCATGCATATGTATGCTTACATTAATGGTAATTGCATAAATATTTTATGAAGTATTCACATTTAACAAGTATATGACTTATAATTCTGATGTAGATCTCAAAGACTATTGCATATTACTATTAAGATTACGTAGTCACTTCACTCCCAATAGATCTACCTATTTTATGAAAAGCACTAAAAGAAAATAGCCTTAGTCATAAAAGTAGCCAAGAAACCCACACACCCAGAGAGCTAAATTTCTCTCTACATCATTCATTTCATAGAAGAAATAAAAAGAAAACTTCAATATCGACTACAATGCAGCCATTACAGCTTCTGCCTACAAATATTTAGACTATACTTACATCATTGGTATGATCCCCTATGGTGAATTTTAATGCTTAGGATATGAGAAAAATACTAAAAGCTCATTATTATTTTCCAAAGACTTAGTTAAAATTAGTTTTCGATACTGACCAGATGTTCCTTCTTCCTTTTTACTCATTTCCTCCTAATGTGTGACGCATCCTCAGCCTGTTTCTAAGTCAAGGGATTTTCTATGCACCCCATATTGCGGAGCCCAATTCATCAATGAGAGGTAGAAAAGCCAAGCCTGAGTGAACAAATTTGCTGCATGACAGAGCTGTTGTCTTTCTTGACAGAAGCAGTTCCAATCCCCTGTTTAATGTGATCAGAGAGGAAGTCTCTGAACTGTTTGAATTGGAATGAAAAACTATAATGACAACGTTTATAACATCTGTCACATTAGATTTGCTTGGTCTGTATATCTCTCTCTGGAATAATAGTGATTTATACAAATTGCTTCTCACTGCAATTTATATCCGTGTAAAGATGCCACCAGATATATGGAGGATTTTATTTGCTTCGAACTGAATGTCTGTTTAATTGTATTTGCCACTAAATGAAAATACTACCCTCTGGCATATCTGTTCAGATATAATGGTTAATTTATTTTTTTAGTTTTATAACTTCATCCTCTCCTGCTTGTTAGGTACTTGAATGCATAACTTTCCCTTTTCTCAGATATGCAAGTATGTATATGAGACACCTTCATCTCACTGGCCTTTCAGTGATAATTTTATTGTCCTAGGAACTTCTTTGCCTAGGTAGCTATTTCTTCTCTTGTGGAGGACAGAAACCCTCTGTGGGCTAGTATCACTGTAGCAATTATTCTATTGCAGAGGGCATGATTTAACTTTGTCCTGTGGAGGACGTTTGATGGCAAGGGACATTTTTGTCATGACAAGCACAGAATAGTGCTTTGTTCTCACAGAGAGAACAAAGATGCTGTTAACCACATTACAGCTCACAAGACAGTTTCCACAATGCTCTACCCAGTCATCATGTCAATAGTGCAGATGTTGATAAACTTTGAATGACATGACTATGTCCATAGTGCAATGGTGTTGCACTGTTTGGACCTGCCCATATAAACCCAGACATGTCCACTGTGAGAAAACAACTATTTATAATTCAGAGATTAGCTGGCTAACTATGTACCATACAGATGAGTATCCAGAAAACCTTACCATTTTCCCCTTTCTTTAGGGATGCTTGAATTCCTTCTCACTACTTCTATACTACTCCCCATAGGGAGAACTCAGTGGACTTTCTTTCCTCAGAGAGTCCTCATGGAAAAAGAATGGAAGAAAATTCTGTTAAACTCATAGATCAGAGCATCTTATAAATCATCTCTGTGATCTCCCACCTCAACAAGACCCCATGACCCTCCACCTCTGGCAGCATTCCTCTTTCCTAAATCACTCCTTAGCCCTTTGACTTTAACCATCACCTTATGCTTCTGAAATAACTCCTTGCCCCTTCACCTCTCCCTCATAATCCTTCCCCTCCCAATACTACCACCATGCTGCTCCACCTCCAACAGAATCTTCTTCTCTTGAAGCACCTGTCCATTATCCTATCTAGGAATCACCAGTTTCTATGGATTACCCAGTTGACTTAGTTATCTTTTTCTTTATTCTTTTTCAATGATAAATGAACTTCATGTTTTATGAAATGGGTCATGTTTTACATATGTTTTGTTTACTTGTTTTGTTCTGTTTTGTTTTGTTAAGAGCAATAAACAGAGGCTACTGCAGGCCATACTCTCTTTGGTAGCTGTCATTTTTAAATGGCTACCTGTTCAATCCTGTATCTTCAGCTGCTGTAGGACACTGATTTAACATATAAAGTCAAATTTATCTACCATTACAAGATTCCTCACTTACAATTTTTTTATTTGACAAACTTGCCAAAAAGAAAACCAAAAATGGATTCAGTTTATACTTTGATGTTTTCTGTTCATACACATTTTCTAATATGGAAATATAATTTTTATGTGCATTTTATGTTCATCAAACTGTCTGTTTCTTGACCCCTTTGCTTCTTGGGAGAAACAACCATGCTTGAGGTGCTGTTCCTGTGCTGTGTACAACCTCAGTACTAACTGAAGCATGCTCAGCCACAGCTGGGATACCTACATCACAATCCTTGACCTCAGTGCTGACAGACCATCAGGAAAGAGGAGTCAAAGAATCGTAACAAGAGGTCAAGGACACAAGGAAGTCAGTGTCCACTGGACATCACTGGACTACTGAGCTCCTGAACTCATAGCAACTGTAGTTGCCTGTATACAACCTATATAAGATCAAGCCAGTTAGCATTCCTACATGGAGGGGGCTGAGGATATACTGACAATTAATAGCATCTGAAGGAAGAAGAGTCAATTTCTTTTAGGGTGTGCCTCTGGGAAGTCACTCTACTAGATGGTTCCATATTCATGAGCATATGAACATCACAAACTGATGGGTGGGTTATGAAAAATGACAAAGAAAAGAAAACGAGAGGGGGTGGGAAGTTGGGGTGGATCTGGGCTGTTATAGGGATGAGCAGAGGTCATATACATTCATATATAGGATTATCAAAGAATTAATAAAAATGTTATGTTTTAAAAATCAGTAATTCACAAATACAAATTATTTAGAGCTACAGGATTATGAAGTTCTGAGCTAGCCCCAAGCACAGGCAGTCTGTTGCTAAAGATAAAACTTCTAAACACTAGACAAGGAGACTGAGTAAGGAGGCTCTGCTCAAGTGGGGTCATAGAGTCAGACTCTGACAAGAGAGGAAAAAAGGAAAGAAAAGAAAACAAACAAAAACCTCACAGAATTTTTAAAAGGAAAAAAAATCACTTAACTTGAACCAATTGCATCCACCTGCCATACCAAATTAATTAACTTTCATGAAGACATGTTTCTCATTGGTTTTCTTTCAAAGAAAACTGCATCTCTTAGATTTGAGATACTCCCAATTCTTCCCAGTTCTCCCAATGGCTCTAATCTGCTTTTCTTCAGTAGCATTTATTCTCTCCCTCATAGAGTCCTTATTCTACCAGATGCTCTACCCTTACCCACCATCCCTGCCTCTACAAATTCCTCAGCTTTTCCACACTCTAAGACCTTTCACTGATGCAGAAGCAGGGAAACAATAGTCCATCTGTCAGACAGACCCTATGAAATACTGTCTGATGGTGCTTTTAAAAAAGATACCTAAAATCAGCAAGTTTCAAAAAAACATAGAGAGAGATTTCTAATTTCTTGAGGAAAGTCTGACAGTTCTGTATCTGCATTTTACATTCCTGCCATTGTCAGTAGTCTCAGAGTTTCTATTCTGTAAGGAACAGATCCCAACTCTTCCTGCTGCTCCTCCATTACTGATACCAAAGTTATAGTCACCATGTCATCTCTACTTTTCTTTTTAATATTGCCTTTAAGAATGGAGCTAATAGAAATGAAAGTAGCTTTCAGTATAACATCGCTAAGAAAAGTTAGAAAATAAATGGCCTTGTATGATTGAGGAAACAAAAATGAAGTAAAATATTAAATAAAATATTATTTTATGTTTAAGCAATTATTCCTCATCAAAGAAATGAAAATGAATGC
Source organism: Grammomys surdaster (assembly GCF_004785775.1). Lineage (NCBI taxonomy): Eukaryota > Metazoa > Chordata > Mammalia > Rodentia > Muridae > Grammomys > Grammomys surdaster. The sequence goes on along the minus strand of NW_021604666.1, from coordinate 136,849 downwards.
ATAAAAGTTAATATTTAAGGAAATTAATAGAGCTGATGTCCATGATATAGAAGCCAGTTTCAACATGCTAGTTTGTTAATTACTGGCTGGGTATCAGGAGGAAGGTAGTGTTCTCTCCACTTGAGAGACAAGGCAACTGAGGCTGGGGAGGATGAATAAGCTGCCTCAGATCCCTTGAAGATGAAAGTGTTTAGCCGTGTGGGAGGATTCTATGCCAAGTGACTGGGGAAAAAGTCTAAATCCTTCCCATAGAACATAGCATTTATTTGAATGCAAGTGGATTTATTATATAACCAATTGTCACAGAGTCAGTCATGTTCTGTTCACATTATCTAATGAAAACCAGGGTTAAAGTCACTCTATTTTAGTCCTATATAAATTCACTTTCTGTCATCTGCTATTAAAAAAAAAAAAAGGCAGATAAATTTCTGTTTCATGGGAAACCATGGTCACAAAAGTCCACAGAACAAAATCTGTTGAAAGAAAACATCCTAGGGAGAAGAGCAAACTGCAGACAAGGCGTGATGGACCTCATCAGAATAAAGGTGAGTCTTGCTTAACCTTTCTCCTTGATGCTCATGTCACTGTTGACCACTCACAGCAAGCCTTTGCCCCTGTGGAGTTCACAGACTACATTTCTCTGGCTTTCATTGTGAGGTTGAACCTGGCAATCATTCTTTATAGGCAGTTGTATCCTGCTGAGTAGGGAGAACCTTAGTGTGTCTAAGAGCGTTTACTAGCTGCTCAGTATGTTAAATGTTAATTAAGGGATACCAGGTTGTATTCGATTGGAGGACCTTTGGTCTTGCTGCTGGTTATGTGGTGAATGAGACATGAGAACTTGGGAATCTGATTTAGGATTAGGGTTGACAAAAAGATGAGAGAGGAGGTCTCGTGAAGAAGGCCTAGGAAGGAAAGGTAAGTGGCTATCAGAGGAGAAAGGTCCTGTATGAAGATCCCATGGTTTAAAGTAACACTTAGCATCCTTCACTGCACTATGTTCTATAGTTGCTTCTTCCCTCTTTCTGCATGAGCACCTTGCTTATTCTCCAAGCCATTCAAGGGTGGATCTTTAGACCTACAGGGAAATAATACCAGATGCTGATCCTAACCTGAGCAAAAACACAAAATGAGAGCAGAGAGTACAAAGGGTAGAGTGTGCAGAGACTAAGTTTGTTTGCTCTCATCATTGATTTATTGATATACACATAACACACACACATCACACACAAACACACGTATCATGTTAGGACCTAGGTAAAATATTAAGGCCTAAATGTAATGTTAAGGCCTAGATAACTGTTACCTGGATAGTCTGCCATTATAAGGAAACTTCTTCCTATGTTTCTCCTGTTACTAGGAAAATTTCTAATACCAAGACTGATTAGATATTCTGTTATGTTCTGTGCCCTTGGAAACCAATCACGATAGCAGTCAATAGAACTATCTTGTATAGTTACCCACAATGTGCTTGGACCAGAATCAACTACCCAACAATACTTCCTGCACCTATGTATAACCTTTTATGGTATTTGCCTTTATATGGTGCCCCTGGGATGGACCCCAACATTAGAGAGACATCTGCACCAAAATAAGAAACTATTTGGAGTAAAACTTCCATTTTGAGTAGTGGTCAAGTAAAGTTTAAGTTCCCAAGACCTCCGGGGGAACTAACATCCTATTTGGCAGAAAGAGACATGCATGTGGGAATCTGACATCCTGGTTGGCAAGTTAAGACATGAATGTTAGACAAGGCAAGTCCCCTACCACAGTTGAATACACCAACCAATGGAAGCAGGATACACGTACAACAAAGACATGTTCCTAAGGAAATCCCCTATCCCTAAATCCTGATTGGTGAAGCAACTTAGCAGAGATATTTGTGGACTTTGGGCTTAAAAACCAGATAGGATCTTAACTCAGGATCATGATTCAGTTCTCGAATCTGGACAATGGCCCTGATCGGCCAGTCATGGGGTATGTACTTAATAAACTTATCCCTGTCTGAAATCAGTGTTCATGTGGTTTGTGGGGCAATCCCTGGACAACACATCGAGTGTGCACATGCACACACACACACACACACACACACACACATAGTGGAGTTGCTTTGTCTAGTAAGTACTTAAGCTAATTACCTGTTTGTGGAAGCATGTTGCCTAACGTAGACACAGAGTATTTTTAAATTGCTGTGGCAAATATTACAAATTGTTATCTGCTCTCTGTTTCTTCCCATAAAACACAGAACTCTGTTTTTATGTGGAGTGATGCTATTACTCTTCCATGCCTTTCTCATGACATCCTTCGTGTGTATTATTCCCAGTGTGATATATCTAAAAGACCTGCATGAAAGTTATAGCACAAAGTCATGCAGGGGGAGCTACACAACGTATCGGCTCTTATCCACCCCCCTATTCTCTGTGTAGAAAATAAGAAAGCTTGAGCTCTTCAAGTCACTTTTGTCCATGATGCAGCCTTAAAAATAGAAGGTCTGGAGTAAAGACATGCTAGGAAAGTCGTTCCCAACCTTCCTAATGCTGCCACCCTTTAATATAGTTCCTCATGTTGTGGTGACCTCCAGCTATAAAATTATTTTCATTGTGACTTTGAAACTGTAATTTGTGACTGTTATGAACCATACTCTAAGCCTTTGTGTTTTATTGATGACCTTAGGCAACCCCTGTGAAAGGAGCATTCAACTCCCAACAGGGTTGTGACCCACAGGTTGGGAACCACTGTGTTAGGAGACCACTGAAAATTATGCAGATATGCAATTTATCAACTCATCATAGGAGCCTGAGACGTTTACATATATTGTAAAACATGAGGATTCTTACTAGTTTTTAAAACAAGGAATTCTGCTTACAAATAATTCCCTCTTCCAGAGGTTTGTGAAGGTGTATGCCCCTGATGCAAGTGGTATATTCATATATTCTATCTATGTGGCTCTTATGTATAAGACAGTTTGCCCATTTATATTTATGTACATCAGTTTTTCAACTTCCCTCATTTCAAGCCTATCAAATGCAAAGACAAATGAAGATTTTAGCAAATGTTTAATCACATTTTGCAGCAAATACTAAAACTTTAACTTTATTTTGATAAAGCAGTTAACATAAGTACTCTCTTAAAAATAGATCTATAGCATAGTGTGCTATAAAGTAGGCACATTATTGCATATTAGACATTTAGATCTTATTCACATTGCATAATTGAAACTTTACGCCTATTGTTTAGTAACCCCTATTTCTCTTCCTGTTACCCACCCCCCAGCAACACTCATTCCTCTCTGATCTTTTTGAGTCTGGCTAATTTAAATATGCCATATTAGCAGAATTGCACAGAGTCTGAATTCCTTTGGTGGACTTATATCATTTAGAAAAGTTGCCTACAGTTGTATCCTTTCAGAATGCCTTTCCTTTGAAAGGCTTTAAAAGATATCTGTGTATGTCCACACCACAGTTTCTTTATCCATCTAACTACTGTCAAACAATTATTCTCATATCTTGGCAATTGACATTAGTGCTACAGTGTACCTGGGGATAGGAGTATCTTCAAAATCTTCTAGTAATCACTAATCTCTACTTCTCTATAGTTTTTAAGCTTTTAAATTTAAGCAAGAAAAAACAATACCTGTCCCTTTAAGCCTTACATATTCTACTTAACATAATGCTCTTCTAGCTCATCCACATGAATACAGCTGGCTTCGTGGATGAATAATAGTTAGTCCACTGACAGTATGCAGCATGCTTCTATAATTCATCCACCTGTGGACATGATATGGAATTTGTGTCTTTGCTGATTGTGAAGGGTATCACAATGAGCACAAGAATGCAGATTCCTTTTCAATAAACAGGCTTCCTTTCTTTTGGCTTATATTCTCAGGCCTGAGTCTTTCTAATTCTAGAATTCTAAGAATGTCCATTTGTTCTCATAAAGGCTATGTTAATCCACACCCCCATGAATAGTAAGTACATGAAAGTTTCTCTTTCCACATTCTCACCAGCATTTGTCTTTGTCTTTACAATAAACGGCATTCTAACTGGAGTGAGGTGCTGCTATCTCATGACTTCAAGTTCAGTTTTCCTAATGATTAGTGACAATGAGGTTTTCCATGTAGTTATTGTCCAGGTACTTGTATATTTTCAGCTAAGAAATATTTATTCAGGTAATTTTCCCATTTCTTAATAGGATTTTTATTTTTCTGATACTAGACTAAGATTTTTATATATTTGGAATATTAATCCCTTTTTCATGAATACTCTGCAAAATCCTTTTCTCCCATTCTGCAGTTTATCTCTTTACTCTGTTGAATTCTCTGTTGTGTAAAAGCTATTTAGTTTAATGTAGCTCGATTTATCATGTTTTGTGTTTGTTGTCTGTATGTTGAGGATTATATATAAAAAATCTTTACACAGACTCACAGCCACGAGAATTTAAGTATTTTTATTTGTATATTTTTGGCTGGTTGGAATATTTGGAAAACTTTTCTTAAATAGCATGTGCACAGAAGCTAGGCCAGCCCCACTGGGCCTTGCTGCCAGCTGACCAACTCAGGTACCATATGGGCTCTGATCCAGGACTTTGAGTTGGTCCACTTCAACATCTAACCCATCTATGAGCTGCTAGAATATGTGAAGAAGTCAGTTCCACAGAACCAGAGCTCCAGGACTCTAGCAGCAGCAGGATATCCAAAACAAGTCAGTAATGGTCTAGTGTTCATGGTGCTTCAGAGAGCCGAAACCTTGAATCAAACCAATGACTCATTACCGTGAATATTTGCATGCAAAGCTGTCTGGGCAAAAAGTATACTTATATAGTAACACACTGCAGTTTCCAATGCCACTATGACAAATGAATATTCCGTGGAGAGGTGGGAAAGTGAGAGGAATGGAGTGGTGAGCGGTAGAGAAAGGCTGAACTAGAGATGCAACTGTGGTGATAGATGTGAGGGAAGCCTTCGATGGACAGAGAAACACGTTGTTGCCTCCAGCTGACAGGTGATGTTCAGCAGCCTGGAGCTTGCACTCGGACTCAGCCCGAACATATTGACCTGTTTCTAAGCAAAGATAGGATGTCCAAGATGAAGAACATATCATTTTCTGGACTGAATCGCCTCATAACACCTCTGTGGTCTGTGCTGCCCCTGGTGGCCACTTTGGTATCTGTGATTCCCTGCTCCAGGCCATGTTGAACCTGGAGGCTCATGTGGATATCCAGGGTCCATGCTGCCTCCAAGGGCCATGTCTAGGTTCATGATCCTACTGTGGCAGAGGGTCGTGTTGATGTCCCTGGTCTGTGCTGCCACCAGAGACCATGCTGAAGTCTGCAGCACATAATGACACTGGAGACCATATGTAATTCCATGGTTCATGTTCCCACTGACTGTAAAAGGCAAGAAAGCTACTTTTGCCATGGTGTTGATGACTGCTGACTCAAGCTAAGAAAGAGGAGCACAGGAGGTCTCTGTGACAACTACCCCACCCCACCTTACTCTCCAAAAGTAACGGCTGAGACAGCCACCAAAGAAAACTCTTTAAATTGTGATATGGCCACTGAAGTGTAGCTCTCTACAATTGATGGCTTCTGGCAGGGGAGTTGGGAGCCAGGGGATGGGGGACTCAGTTTTCTTTCAGAGGCTGGCCAGCAGAAGTTTTACCATGCTTCAGTGAGTAAGTATATGAGCAACAAAAATTAGACTTCTTTTTCTTTTTATTCTTCTTTTTTAGGCAGTAGGCAGACCTGGGAAGACTGAAAAGAGAGTGTCCTCAGGGGTTCATGATTTGAAATTCACAAATAATCAGCAAAAATATTATGAAAAGTTCATGTGCACAATGCATAATCCCAGCAAACTGCTCTGCAAAGCCTGTGGGAGATCATGTCTGTGGGAGACAGAATGGTGACCTCTGAAGATGTCCATTCCTGGTCCTTGGGATCTGTGAATATGATCCCTTACACGATGACGAGTACTTAGCAGATGTGGTGAAGGGAAGATCATGTTTTGTCGTCTTTCTGAGGTCAATTCAGTCACAAAGATCCTAAGGAATAGAAGAAAGGAAAACTGTGAGCTTGGACGCAAAGTTCAGAGTATCACAGCACTGCCATGACAGCCTTGGAGGTCACCCAAAGAATGCTGACTAATCTTTTGGAATGCTTTGTGCTTTGGCAAACTGAGCAACCATTTCATTTCCCAGGATGCACAGGTTTTAATCATCATTAAATAATCTTTATGATCCTTTTATGTTGTCTTCACCCTGCAAGATTTCTATAATGTGTGCATTATTCCTGTACATGACACCCCTCACATTTCTTTCCATCTCAGATTGACCTTTTTATTATGCAGGTTGCATAATTTACAGCAACTTCTAGCTTTCTGAGCCTTCCTTCTGATCAAGCCACCATTGAACCTCAGTAGTGAATTTGTCTTCTCAGTGCTTATGTTCTCCACTGATGTCCTATCTGTTTGGTACGCCACAGCATTTTCTGCCTCTGAGCTGAAATCTTGTTCTGCTGTATTGACCCCAGTGGACACCTTTATAACTGTCCACTTGAGTTCCTTCAGGTAAGTTATACATCTCATCACCATTACTGATGGTTTATAGATAATTTTTTATGAGTTTCATACTGTTTCCCTATGGTTACAACCCAGCCTCAGAAGATTGTCTTTACCAGCCAGTCTGGACAGAGATTCCAATGGCCCCTAAAATTCTCTGTGCTACTTCAGCCTGCTCTTCTGTTTTCAGTAACCCCCCAGGTATCTACATTATTCTTTATGTTTCCAGTGCTGTAAATAGTACTGAAGCCAGCTCCTCAAATCACATTAACTAAAAGTGCATCATTGGACACTCTTTGTGAATATTTCTAAAGAAGAAGAGCTAAAACTTGTGACTTTCTGCCCACTATCTCTATACTCACCTGAGTGGAAATACCATGATAGCAGAACACATGCTAGATCAAGAAATCCTTGTTTCCCAATGTCTCCCAAGTGGCTGGAACATTTTTCTTTCTATCACAAGAACAGATAAGCCCGTTATACAACCCTCAGAATAGCTGTGGCCTTGGACAGAGTAAGGTTCTTTTCCTTACAGAGAGAAAATGTGGGACCTGGATCGTGTTTCCTCCCAATCTTACAATATGAGCAGGGTTAAAGAGTCAAACAACAAAAATTATCTTGGATTTCCCTAAAGGCATCTATGCATGATGGCTTTTGTCTGTTTATTTGTTTGGTTGTTCATTTGTTTTTTTGTTTGCCCAGCCCAAGGAAGATCAGCCTTTTATCTAATTCCTGAGTTCTCACAGAGGTACCTGGCCATGTGTGACATCTTTTTCTTTTCTGTCAGAAAGTTATTATTTGACACTGCACTGATCTGAAATATCAGCAGCAGCAAAGCAGCAGTGAAGCCAGAACAGTCTGTTATCAAAACTTTAGTAAATTTAATTTATATAAGAAAAGAAAGAAGGAGAAAGAGAGAGAGAGAAGGAAGGAAAGAGAGAAAGAGAGAAGGAGAAAGAAAGAGAAAGAAAGAAAGAAAGAAAGAAAGGAAGGAAGGAAGGAAGGAAGGAAGAAAGAAAGAAAAGGAAAGAGAGAAAGAAAAAGAAAGAAAGAAAGAAAGAAAGAAAGAAAGAAAGAAAGAAAGAAAGAAAGATTGGCCTGAGATTCTTTCTGTCCTTTGCTGAAATTGTAATTTGTGGAAAGCAGCAAAGGACTGTAGGAGAAACAGAGAGATAAACGCCCTCTACATTGCCTCTTCCTCCCCCAGGTAGGAATGGGTGGGTCATGACATATGGCCAGTCAGCTGTGAAGTAGCCATCCTTAAGGAGCATTCCTGAAGCAGCCCAAGTTCCAGGGTTAGCTCCAGCCCTTGCACTAGCTCCGCCTACCTCTAGATACCCCTCTAGAGTCAGGCTCTCTCTATGGAGCTCAGGTAGGCCTGGAAAGCATGCTTATCCTACTTTGACTTCTGAAATGCTGGGATTACGGTAGTAAAGTTCCATGCCCTGTTGGGGAAAGGTTCTTTAAGGTGGGTGTGTGCAAGAGGTCTGAGCAGTTTAACTCAGCTGCCTCCTCACTCCCTCTCAGACAGAGCATGGAGACTGATGCAAGAACAGAGTTCTCAATATCAGGAAGTGAAAGCAAGGACAGTAGGAGAAAACTGAAGTGTGTGTGGAGTGGGGTCCAGGGCGCTTTCCACACCTGTCTTCGTGACTGCCTGCAGCACCTCTAGGTGTGAGTTGCAAGATCTTCTTTCCTTTTTCTTTTCTCTAATCCTGAGAAAAGAAGTAGCCATTCTCTCTTTCTCTCTGTCCTTTAACAAAGACTTGCCCTCAGGGAACTAGCCCTTAGCATATTACCCACGGACAGTTTAGAGACTGGCTTCTACTTTTAGTCCCTGCCCTGACTTCCAATATAAGTTTTCCTGAGCATCTCATTACCTCCTCCTCCTCCTCCTCTCCTCTTTCTTTTATGTTACATCTTACCTTTATCTGCCTGTGTGTGCTGCGTATTTAATCAATGATTTTATTTTATGATGTTTTTAGAATATGACTGTAAAGGTTCAGTTTTCTTTCTTTCATACACACACAAAAAACTACACATACACACATGCACACTTACACATGTACACACACACATTCACACACCTACACACATGCTTACACATGCATACTCATGCAATGCTTACACACATGCACATATATGCACACATGCATACATGTCACATCCTGACACACATACATGCCCTCACATGCAGACAGATATGCATACATTCATGCACTACCACACATCTGCTTGCATTCTTCCCCTGAAATTATAGAAAATGTGATGCGCTCTTTTAATAGTTTAATGACCAAACACAGTAACTGATGACTAATGTGCTTTCAGTACATATATAATTAATCCTGAGCAGCATTCTCTAGAAGGAATATTGCTAACAAAATGTTTGTTTGTTTGTTTGTTTGTTTAAAAAAAGGAAGAAAAAAATCTTCCTGATCCCAATACTTTTCATTATCTTTGTTTTGTCTCAGATCTAAATCTTGGTCCTCCACCTTTGCACCAGAAGAGCAGTGAAGTTGCAGAAGTGCTGGTTCCCTTAAAATTAATCTCTAATTCTCCAATAAGCTTTAATATCACGATTTTGCCTGCACTTTCTTCCTCCAGGTCTGTCCCAATTAGAAGAGGAACTAAATAAAACTGTCCCTGTGATTCACTGTCTGCGGATGATGTCTGTAGTAAATGGAGCTTGCTCCTCAGCAGCCTCCTCAGGGAAACCCAGGGGGAGAAAACAGTGCCTCCACATTATTCTACGGTTCCTTCATAACTTCAGAATCTTTTAGCACGTTCTGAGGGCATTTCACGGCTTATTACCTCCAGGTCATTTCCCTACAGTAAATGGGTTTTCTTGACATAAAAATGCCACCTAGTGGCTAAGTGAACATAAAAAATCTGCTTCACCTCAAAGAAAGGAAACTTAGTTCCCACAGCCTGTATTCTGAAAGGAATATGAGGATGACGAAAACCGAATAGGTAATCAAGCTGCAGACCGAAGGCTGTTTTTCATTAATTTAATAGAAGACTCTGATCCCTCTTAACACAGGGACAGCTTAGCATCAGGCTGTGACACACAAGCTATGTTCTAACAGGTGTCAGGAAATAGCTGACCATTATGAAGTAATACTGTTGTGCCACCCAGAACTCTCTAGAAGCATGTTCTCAAAAACATCAAGAAATATTTGAGGAAATTCTGTTGCTTCTGTTAGATTCAGAAAGAATCAAAACGAACCCAGCTATCATTGCCAGGTTGTCTGTATGGCAACATGTTACTCTTGAAGGACCTTCTCCACACAGGTGCCTCCGAGCCCCAGAAGTTCCTGTTGACTTCCTGCCTGTCTTCAGAGCTAAAGCCCCTCATTTTAAAGAGACACCATATCATTACACGAATTTCCAGTCTTGAGAGAAAGCAGAGACATGTAGAGGCTTTTTCTTCAGCACAGCTTCCTGTGGGGTGTGGAAGTTGTGAGAAACTACAGAGCATTTGAAGACCGTTCTGGCTGGGGCAAGCATCTGGGCAGTAGTGTAATCTCATTACATCTGCCCCTCACATTGTGCCTTGCAACAAGGCTAGCCGCCTCACTTTCTAGCTGAGTACATGAAAGCAGAGAGAAATAAGAAGCCACTCTCTGTGTGGCAGAACTACAATTTGAATCGATGGCATAGATTACCAGAAGTCGCCTCTTAATGGCCAAGGCATGAAGGAGAAACCACACAGAACTCTCCACTCAGATTCACTAAATGACGGCCTGGAAATTCGAGCCTACTACATGCCATTTCTTCGGCTCCTCCTCTTCAATCACTTGAATGTTAGCCCAGCTGCAGTATGGCTGAGTACACCTTTAAATGAAAGGCCATGTGGATTTCCAAATAGTTGAGAAGCCTGAGGTTTCTGCCTGGAAATTTTAGCACTGTGTATCTTATAAAGCCCGGTGAGAGTTAGAACTTATCGCTTGAAGACGGGGTACATTTGTATCTCTCCACACTGGCCACATTTGCCCTTCCTTATCACAGGCCCCAGGGCCTAAGTATAAACAGAGCTCAAACCTGTAGAGACCATTCAAGCTCCACCCATTGGGGCCAGGAAGGGTGAGGAGGTGGGTCTTTATATCTTTTATCCTCTTCCTCTGAATGCTTTCCTGCATCCCATAGAAACCTTTAAGATGTCTTCTTTCCACCCAAATTGTGCTTCAAATCATTTTTTTCTGCTACCACCTTTTATTGCCTGGCTCTCTGGGAACTCAGGTTACGAAGCAAAAGTAGAACACTCCCAAACATAGCAGTCTGCTCATATGGCCTTTCAAACATGGCACGGGTAGGCACAGTAACTCCAAAGTGATTCAGATCAAAGTTGAGTTACTAATGACAAGCTTCCTCATCCGATAGTCAAGTTTGGAGCGTGTTGTGATAATTTGTCTGACAAAACCATTTAGAACTAGATTCTCACTAGAGAAGATGCCAGTTGATTTATTCTTGTCAGGTACAAAGGAAACTACAAAAGGCAGTCCAAATATCCAGAGTGAGCTCAACCTGGACTATTGAAGGATTTATGGCAGTTAAACAAAAGTCAGCGTTCCTCGGGGTCTTGTAAAGCTGGTTCCCCTCTACCAAAAGGAGTCATTTCCCTTGTCTCTGACTGAAGGGACATACAGCTATCGTCACACTAAAGCACATTCTGGCCTCCAGGCCCCATTCAGTATCACCAGTACCTGTTAAACATTTCAAAGTCCATGCTAGCAGACGAGCCCTTGTTATCTACTCCTCTCCCCTAAGTTCCCTCCAGCTGATGGGCTTCTCTCTGGCAAGCCACTCCTCCTTATAGCTCTGCTATGGTTCCTGTTTCCTTTCGGTCCTGCTCCTGTTTCTCTCGCTATGTTTTCTTTATTCTCTATCCCTGTTATTCTCTCCTCTCTTGCAGATAGCCCTGGCCACATCCAATCTGCTGATAATGTTCAGTCTTCTTTCTCTCTCTGCTCTAGATTCGTCCAGATGGCTCTGACTGTTCTCTATCTCATATCTACAATGAAAACCATTCCCTTAACCATTTCATGGAGCCTTCATGTCATCAGTTTACACAATTACTTCTTTAGCTTTAACTAAACAGGCAGCTGAAGTCTGTCAAACAACAGTAACTGAGGGACCTATTATAAGAGTTGTGAAAATTAAAATTAGTTGGCTGAATCTGGGAACCAGGTAGCAAATAATTCCATTCCAGATTCTATCCTAGGGAAATGTCCCGTATTTTACCACAAATAAGAGGCTGTGGGTTTCTTTGTGGTATACGTTGTTATTATGCCTTTAAAACCTTTTTTTAAATTTGTTTTTACCTATTTGTTTCCAAGATAGAAAAAAGAGAGAAAGAGAAAATGAAAGAGAGAGGGGGGGAGAGAGAGAAAGGAAAGAAAGGAATACGGCATGGAATTGGATAGACAGGGAGGTAGAGAGGAGACAGGGAGAGTCAGGGAGAGACAGGGAGAGAAAACCATCTTCAGACTATATTTTATAAAAAATATTTTCAATTTTTAAAATAAGAGGAAAAAAATCAAAATGGGTCTGTGGCTTCCTGACAGCCTGACAAGACTTGAGGAGGTAAGGGAGGGGACTAGCTACTCCCTGGAAGGACACCCAAAATCTCCTTTATTGTGCGTCTTTCCTGTGACAAGTGCCACCTTCATAGAAGACTGTTAGGATGTGGTCTTTGATTTGAAACAGTTTCTTTTATCTGCTCATCTCTTTGCAATTTAAATTGGCTGCTAGCACTGAAGCTGCAAACGAGTGCAGTTAGTGAATGATTAATGACAGCCTAAGTCAGTCCCCAGAGGTATCTCCAAGCTGAGTCACGAGAATTCACACCTCCAAAGTAACCAGCATGCATCCCTGATCAATCGCATGGATGTGCTTCACCTTCACAGAAAAGATAGCTCTGTGTTATGTCATATTTAAAACATAAAATAAATAATTTTAGAAGACTTTCTAGGACTAGATATGCATCCAGGTTCTTTATAAAGAGCTACATGACTGAAAGGGTAGGGTAACATAGATAGCTGGTCTGTGCCTGTGAATTTGTAAATTCTTAAGAACCTAAGAGCCATGAAATATGCTTCCAGAAAAATTTTCAAGATACATTTATTTTGGGGCAATGGAATAGCACACCTTTCAGAAAGCTTGTGAGACCTAGGTTCTGAGCACAAATCTGTAAAAATATGTCATGATAAGTTAAAAATATTGATAATAAGGGTTGAGTGTGAAAGTTTGATCTTATGTAAAATATGAAGGGTCATATTTCTTGAACAGCCTTATAATACAGAATATAGAATGAGAAGAAAAGAAAGTTTCCTTCTTAGTGGTACTGCTGAGGAAAATCCCCAGCCTATACAGGAAGAATTCCATCCACTGGTCCCAACCAATTATATTGTCCATATTTGATTTTAAATATCTTACAACTGTGTGTTAATGTACAGTTGGAACAGTTGGTAAATACTTAAAATTCCTGAAGCCATTGAATTCAGCTGTCTTTATCTCTAATCAACATCAGAGCCCTTAAATGTGAAGATGCAAATGATAAAATGGCTTTTCATTAAGGAACTGAGCTTTGTGCAAGATAATTTGAACTGAGAGCTAGTTACTGCATGACAGAGCAAGGCAGTGCAGAGGTCTCTCTGTCTTATAGTCTTGCTGAGGCCATATTTGGTTTGGCTAGAATTCAATCTCCTTAGTGAAAAATTATCCAACTCTGTTATTCTACGAACCTGAGGTCAAGATACTCCAGCTATGCTTCTGTTAAACTGACTGTTTATGCTGACTTCCCCCTCCAACTAACTGCTTCTCTTAGCTTCTGTTAAATTGCTTGCTTGTGTAAAGCCTCCCCCTGCAGCTGCTGTGCAAGATAACAGGATGTATACTTTGCCTTTACAAGCCCTCTAAACATTCATGGTTGCACATGAGTCCTGAATATCTGAGTAAAGTCCCAGCAAGCTGAAATAAAGACTTTCAATAGACTGTAGACTAACTGAGTGGTCTTCTCTGATAGGCTCCCTGTAACAAACTGTTTCTGGTACTATGTTCTACTCAAACCACTGTGAAAATACAGAGTAAGAATTCACAAGCCCAACAGGCTTAACACTGCATAATGTTGCCTTAGACTTGGGTTCTGAAATCAGACCTGTATTTTATAACTGTATAAGTTAAGAGTTATCAAAAGAAACAGAACCCACTATATGCATGTGGAAGAGTTCATGTATGTGTGAATTCATAGATATCTATTTATGCATGCATAGATGTATTGTGAAGTAAAATAGGAAAAAAAGAGAAATATGCATGATTACAGTTATGCATGATTTCAAGTTTGTGAAATTCTTGAGTCTGTAGTTGCTGGTCTTGATACTCAAGAAGAAGAGATATTTCTGGTCTATTCCCAAGGCAAACAAGCCAACATCTCATATCAAATAAACAAACAAACAAAAAACAGAGGAATTGTCTCTTATCTAGGGGAGTGCTAAGGTTTTGTTATATTCAAATCTCCCAGTGAATGGAAAAGCCTCACCAACATCAGAGAACAATCTTCTATATTTGGCATATTAATCTAAATACTAAATGTATCACAGTATCTTACAGAAACATGCAGAATAATATTTGACCAAATATCTCAGCTTGTGGTCTAATCAGGTTGGCAAGCAAAGTTAAGTATCACAACAACTTGTGCCCATATTTGGACATGCTCTCCAACTAAAGATGCATGCCTCTAGGATGGTACCACATATTTGAAGTTGTGGTGATTTCCCTGCAGGCTTTACAGCAGGCAGGGGAAATGATCAGGGTGAGGTAAGACTGAAACCCAGCTCAGCCCAATTTTATTATTACCAGTGCTGGGCCAGGACTTCTAGAGTTTGGCCCAGGTCATTTTCCTTTAGCTATATTTGAGCACAGCACAATTTCAGAAAAAAAAAAAAAAGCCCCATGAGTACAGCAAAGTTTAAGACTTGTTTACATTGGAGTATTTGGCAAAATACATATGGCTTCAACCATAAGATGGTTTCTGGTAACTCAGAAACAATACTCGAGATAAAGATCTACAAAGAGTGACTGATTTGCTTTACCCTAAGATAACATAGAAGTCACCTAGGTTATTGTAAAACACATGAGACATCACTCATAAGGATTAGTTTTGTGGTCTAAAAGCAATGCTCAAGATTTAGAGGGAAAGGGCCTGAGGTAAGTAAAAAAGATTTTGTACAATATGGGCAGAGCCTGCCTCATAAGTAGACAAAGGATCACCAAGTTGTAAAACTACATTCCTGGCATTCCAGAAAGAACAGTTATCCATGTTATTGATTTGAGAGATGAGCTGAGTGTTTAACTTTCCTGTATTCTCCAGTGTGCTTACCTGTGGAGACAAGGCCTTTTGCCCTCTACATGTAGTGATTGTTTAGGTGATATGGGACAGGAATAGAAAGAAGCTTTATAGATAATCAATGGATTGAAAAACCTGATTATTTTTGCCGACATGACTGCTAATAAATGTTGATGTGTGTGCAGAATTTATTTTTAGTGTAACTGACTTTTTGGTTGAGTATATATGGCGTTTGCCGATTGCCCTCATCTACCTCTGGACAGTTGGAGATTGCAAAATGTCAACCCACAGCATCTCAAAGCTGAGAAAGACTACATGGCTGGTGTGAAGCTGGTAAACAGAAAATTATTTTCCCACAGTTGAGGTTCTGAAAAGCCATTTCCATCTCACAGAAGACCCCAAAGAGAGGCTACAGTGACAGCATGCAGAGCCCCAGGAATCAAAGAGGAAGCAGGACTTGCAGCATCGGACAGCTAGACTGATAAGATGAAAACAGAAAGTTAGCACCCATTAAAGACCATGGGATTAAAACCAGGATACTACAGAGATCTGTTGCTGAAAGTCATCCAAAATGCTAAGGAAGGGAGGTGCAGTCAAATCCTGGGAGTGTGGAATTGGGGAGCAGATGTTGTAGGATTCCCCAAGAAAGAAACCAGAGAACCTCAGCTTTAGCCCCTTGTCTTGTCACACTATAGAGTATTAATGTCATACTTATTGGAACTGTCAATGCATATCAAAACCATCGGATTTCTTGAGAGTTCATTATATGTGAAAATTAACTGTTCTGTACTTCCTATTGTCTTTTCTTCATCCTGTCAAATATTGTGCAGATAAAGAGATCTTTCGATGCAAGATGAATGGACAACAGCTTGTAAAGTGATAGTTAAGATTCTGGTGTCCAGCATGGTGGGGTGAGCAGCACCCTGTGTTAACTAGGGAGCAATAGAATACGAAAAGGTGAGGGGCTTAATGAGACTCATCAAAACTAAGATCAAGATCTCAACAAGCAGACTCAATGAACGGATGCGATGAAGCAACCAAAGGAATGGATGCTTCACCCAACGTTGTTCTTTATAATTTTCTGAATATGAATTTGTTTTCTTGTGTATTTGTAGTTACCATTGAATACGTCCTCCTTGTGACTAACAAATCTCCAGCAAGGCTGAGAAGTGGGAAGCAAACATTGCTTTTATGTTCCACTCTTAACTGGCTTCACAATACAATATATGGCCCAAGACTAAAAAGTGTTTCTAGCAGACAGGAAACTAAACAAACTTAGTAGTTTTTGCTGTAGTGGATTGCTGCATCAGTAACTAAAGTTGATCTCAAATGGAAACTAGTAGATTGTTCACTTCCTAAAATAGCTTTTGTGCAATTGATATCTCTTGTTCAATCTACAGCCAGCCATCTGTTCATTTCTTCATATCTTATCTCCTAAGAGCAGCTGGGAATTATTTGAACTCTTACTATTTCCTTCTGAGATATGTTCCCCTATGAGGCTGTTTATTTTGCTGATATGAGCTTATGAGTTAATCTAAACCATTGACATTAAAGAATGAATGCATTCAGGGGTGATCCCAACAGGATGCCAGTGCAAAGACAGATCTGTGATCACAGCTCATCTGCCTCTTCAGGCAGATTTCCAGGGTAAGTTACAATGAGTCTGGTCATTTCATGGGCAAATCAAAGCAGCTTTGACTGTAGGTGTCTTCATTGTCATGAATCAATGCCACTGAAGTCAAACATTTGGGTGAGATTTACTCTACATTCTCGAAAGTGATATACGTATCTCTGTATGTTATACTGAAAAGATAAACACCATGAGCTCTTTGCATCATTAGTAAATTATTCATTTGGAGTTTATTTTCTTAGCATGTTAAGCCTTTCTGTTACATAAAAGGCTACATGTAAGAATCAGTAAGATTAATAAGAGGAAGAGGTACCTGGTATTTTGGCGAGTCTGGTAGGGAAATTTTAGCTAACAAATAGAGGCAAATAAAATCTTTGTGAGGAAAAACTCAAAACTGTTTAGGTTTTTACCACCCCCCAAAATTTAAGGCTCTGGATAAAAGCTCTTTGCTCATGTTAGTAATTCATTCACCAATAATTGCTGCCAAATTAAAAAAAAGAAAGGACATCAATAGGCAGAACTATATCTGTTCCCTTTATGACAGTCATTCCAAGCTCTGAAGTGCTCACAAAGAGAGCTGGACAATGAAATGTCCATTTGAAAATGTCGTCATAATGAGTCAAAGCCATTTCTTACATTTATATTGTACCTAGCACATAGCTTGCACCAATCCTTGGATTGATTTCTAGCTTCCTCTTCCTTTCAAATATTTTTTAGATTGTGTTTTCATTTTCCTGAGCCATATTTCTGTCTTAGGAATAACAGTAAGAATAAAATAATAATAAGCTTCAATATAACTCCTTATTCAGTCATCACAATTTTTGCCTTGAAACATTCAGACAATTTAAGCCTCAAGTTTAGAACATCTATGTACAAATTAATTGTGTACCTGATGCATATTTTATGAACAATACGTCAATATTGGGGTTATATTTTTAACCTAATCTGACAGTGTAGAGAATTTTGGTAGTGTCCTGCATCCCATTTTTATATTAATATAGACGTAATAAACCAGTCATTTATTTTCTGTTTGGCTCACTTATTTTGCATTAGTCTTTTTCTTCTCTTTCTAATTTTGGGGTAACAAATATATTTTCAGAATCCCATTAGTATTCTATCATGGCTTTCTCTTCTACCACCTGGCTTTATTTTCTTTAGTGATTACTCTAGAGCATATACCATGAACCTTGTAGTACTTGTAATGTACTTAGCATGGATACTACTTCATGTCAGTTATTGAAATCTTGCGACACTATGCTCATAGTGCTTAAAACCCTGCCCTTTCACTACCTTCATGTGTTCATATCTATTGACACAACGTGGGATTTTGACTTAAGCATATGTAATTTATTAAAAAGCAAGATTACATTCACATAAATATTATTAATAGTTCTTTTTGGCTTATAGTTCCAGAGAGATAGAGTCTATCATGGTGGAGAAAGCATGGGGTAGTGGTAAGAGTGGGAAGTTGGCCGATCAAATTTTTATCCACATACAGAAAGCAAGTGGAGGGGTAGAGTAAGGGTACCCTCACCAACTAGCACCTGTTTCCTAAAAACTTTATAACTTCCACAAACAGTGCCAAAAACTGGAGACCAAGTGTTCAAATACACAAGCCACAGGGGACATTTCTCATTCAAACCACCACAGAAGCCCAGTTTGTCAGATGTAATTATGCATGGTTACCCTTGCTTTCCCCCCAAGATCATTTATTTACTATAACACAAATAAAGAAACTTTAAAGTTGAAGTATAAAGATTACAGCATTGGCCAAAGAATGTCTTCTTTACTGTACAAAATATGACCCAGTGATTTTTTTTCCTTTCCAGTAAAAAAAAAAAAAAAATGGCATGGTCTGATAGTGAAATAAGTTTGAATACAGCCTAACTAAATTTACCTGTTTCCTATTGAGAAAGTTTTATCATAATTTAGTGTATCTTTGCTAACAAAATATTTAGTCCCTCAGGCAGGAGTCATTTATATCAATTCTTGTATCAACAGCAAAGAGTAAAAAATAGTTTTCTTTCATTTTTAAGTGGCACAAAGGTCATTTTGGATGACAACACATCCCAGAAAGAACATGAAAAACAGTTTATGGTTTTCATATTTACTCATGGATCTCCATTTCCCACGATCTTCATTGGTTTTAGAAATCCAAGTTATACCATCCCTCTCTGTTTTTCTTCAGAATGAGGAACTTCCTTGTGTAATTCTTGCAAAGAAGGACACTTTAAATAAATCATCTTTCTTCTTGACCTAGAAATGTCTTTATTTTTCATTTTTTGAGATAACTTTAATAGATATCGGACTTCCCAGCAATTTGAAGGTGTCATTCCATTTTCTTCTGGTCTGAGTTGTTTTTTTGTGAGAACTTGGCTCTCAGTCGTTATTACCATTTATGAAAAGTGGAATGTTTTGTACTGGTTGTCTCAGTCACTGTGAAAAAAACACTATAAATGAGGCAACTTATAAGAAGGTATTTAATTGGCCTTGCACTTATAGAGAGCTAGAGTCCATGACTGTGGCACAAAGGCATAGCAACAGGAACAGCTGAGAGCTCACATTTTTGACCATAAGTAAGAGGCAGCAAAGAGAATTAACTCAGATGATGCAAATCTTCAGAAGTTTCCAAGGCCATCCCCAATGCCATACTTTCTCCATCAAGACCAGGATCTTCTAATCCTTCCCAAACAGCCACCTTCCTGGGACCAACTATGCAGATGCATGAGACTGGAGGAAATCTCATTTAAATCACCATGCAAATTTACAGGTTTGTTTTTTTTTTTCCTTATCCCTGGGTGTCACAAAACTTCCTATAATGTGCCTTTATGAGTTCTGTTTCCTGAGGATGATCTTGCTGTTCTTTCTTTATTGTCCCTTTAGGTCTTTAGGACTCGTTGCCATTTTGATGTGGCCACCAGACCTACACCTTTTGGGGTAGACAGTTGCTTACTGTCAGATTCTTCTTGAAATTGAACTCAGGTCAGTACTGACTTTGTGATGCTTCGGTCTAATATTCCTATTGTGCTGTGGACCACTTTAGTCTCGACAGCCATGGAAATGCAAAAGCTCCATCAAGTTTCACCAGTCAAAAGAATATGATAAATTTTGAAATTCTACCCTATTTGGTGTGTTTATAGTAAATCTGACAGATGTCCTTTTTGAGAGAATATCTATCCTTTCCTCTACTCCCTGAAGCAGAGCAGGGCAATGGACAATGAGAGGAAGCCTGGTAAGTTCAAGCTAAGGCTAGAAGGCCTGGAGACCCTGAAGGGATGGTAGGAGCTTTGCCTACTCCCAGCACCAGGCCCTTGTCATGTAGCCACAGCCCCTCCCCCCCAACAGAGAGATATGTGGCCAACAGTCACTTAGGGGCAACACCCCAAGTCTATCCACATGTATTTGAGGCATCCCTAACATCTCAGACCAAGCTAATAGGAAGCATCTACTGTCAGACCACAACCATCCCAAAACTGTATATAAGATTCTATTCAGAAGGAATAAAAGTGTATGAGAAATACTCCATCGTCTGAGAGAGTGTCATAAGAGCTGTAACATTGCCAGCGAAGAGAACTGCTCTCTAGAAACTTTTGCCATCATAAGCTCCCCTGCACTACCCTGGCTGGCTAGCAAGCATTCCACACTATCTGTCTCAGAGCAACAGCATTGACAGAAGCAACTTCAGCACTTCTGCCTACCTGCTTGTACCCTTTCTCCTTCACTTGAACCCTCCCACCTGGGCAGGCCATAGATCTCCAGATAGCCTCCAGTATGCTTGCCTACAATTTGTACACTTGGATCACTGTCTGTGCCTAGCTCACTTATGGCACAACTAAGACGAAACTCCATAATGTCTAGTGGCCAGTTGGTTAGGATGCATGTAAGAATGAAAAGAGGGCCTACGTATATCCCTCACCACATAGGTCCTGCTGTGGGAACATCAACAGTTTAAAACAATACTCTTTTTTTTTTTACTATCTTCTACATCTTCTTCTGATGAGTTGGCTTGGGACTAAATGATTTATTCCTGAGAATATGGATCCTACCTAAAGCATCTACTGTCAGACCCCAACCCACCCAAAACCTGTATATAAGATCCTGTCCAGAAGAAATAAAAGTGTTGGAGAATTACTCCATTGTCTGAGAGAGTATCATAAGAGCTGTAACACTGTCAGAGAAGAGAACTGCTCTCCTGCAACTTTTGCATGCATTTAAGACTTTCATGCATTTAAGATACCACATGTGAATTGTATAGTCCATGGGTAACCATGAAAAAATGTTGCCAAAATTTAACAACCTTAAGCTCCCCTGGGGAGACTGCTGAAAAGGCAAATGAAATTACTGATATCTGACCTGTGGGTAGTTATTGCCACAGTGGGAGGAATCTAATTATAAACTTGATCCTGACTTAGCTGGAGTGATCAAAAATATCAGTTCAATTCTGGACCATATTCAGATCATCCACAGACTGTGACGTAGGGGGTTAGCATAGAAGGAAATCCTTCAGATATTTTCCTTCTAAGACAAATGATGTCTGTATAATCACAGGTACATTTTATACTTGGATTATGGAATTGTATGAAGTAAAATATCAGGACAGAAATTTGAGAAGAAAATTACCTGGGTGCCCGAGACCATAATAGTTTATGCAATTAATTTATCTCCTTTCTGGGAAAAAATGGCCAATTCAGCAAATTGGTCTCCTCTTGCTCTTTGTAGGCATAGAGATGGCAGTCTTAATTAAGTGATACATGAAATAAATTGGTGCTGTTGCCCCCACCACCAATGTCTTTCAGTTTAATGAGAGTGGCTAGCAGTGACATAGTAATTGGAAAATATAATAGAAGCCAAGAGAGAGCAGCACCCTGGGTCAGATGCTGTTGGAAAGCCCTTCAGGGAGTTTCATGTTTTACATGTCTTTGGAGAAGTTGCATGGCCTTTCATCCTGTCATTTCAAAGATATTTGTATAGAGATCACTCTTTGAAGCTAAGGATAGTACTTCCATCCAGGGCAAAGAGGAATAATTCTTCCCATCAGATATGATGAATACATTTTCTTATGTGGGGCAAAGACTAGGCATGCTTATTGCCTACTTAAAAAATATTAAGACCCTGAGCACAGAGTTCCTTTCCTATCACAGATCACAGCATGTATTAGGGCTTTTTATCCTTCATCATATAACTATGTGGAATTTGGGACCTGAAGGCATAGTATAAAACTGCCCGTATCCTCACTGACACTGATATTACTAGTCCAACTTGTTTAAGCCATGAGTCCAATAGAGCTACCAGCATTGATAAGACTGTTATCAAACTAGCTTGGAAACTTATGGTAAAGTCCTGGAGCCTTCACAGTTCTTGAAAAACTGGACTTTTGTATGACAGACACTACACATTCTCAGACACTTCGGCTTCTGTGCCAATGAGTGACCTTAATATTGGAAGCCCTTGGGAACTGATTTCTACAGACCATAACACCCACATAAAAGAGATGAATACTATAGTATACATAGAAAAGAGATCGATTGGTTAAAGTTTCAAGAAGACACAGTGACGTAGCTTACTTGCTATAGTGACTTGGAATAGCAACTTCCCAAGCACAATATCAGCTCTCACATACTAATTTTTATGAATTAATTTTTATTTATTTATTTGCTTAGCTTTCTGTCCTGTAGATGCCAGCTGTGATCCCACTGAACGGTCACAGCTGGGGAGCTCTCTTTCTAACATGAATTCTTTCCTGTTGCTTATGATTTCGGCTTCTGAGATTCTCAAAATAGGGTTTAAATCATTATCTACATGTTTGTAGCATCATAATCCATATCAGTAAACCTATTCTGATAGCATGACAGAAAGACAGTGCTCAATGTTCATATCCAGATGCACTAGGCAGATGTGATAAGAGGAAATTCTCATCTGCTGGAGACTACCTGATATCACGTGAGAAGAAACTCAGATTTTCTACCACTAAAATCAGTAAATATTAATTTAGGATCTGAATGTCTTTGGCCATATTATTTATTCAATTCATATGATTCCTGTTTTGTGCGCAAGAGGGTTGAGTACGGAGACTCTGTTACATTTATTTGATTTAAAGCATATTCTTTACTTACTTACGGGAGTATGATATCTGTGGTATAGTGCCTTAATCTTGCCTATAACGTGTTTTGAGTAATAACATACAAATAAGAGGGATGTGTACCACTGACTCAGAGCATTTGAAACCATCATATTTCACTTTTCCTCTGCCTTGACATTGAATACACCCTGTACAGGTGCATCTTCATCTTATGCATAGAATAAAAACACTCAATAATGTATAATTCTCGATGGAGATGAACTACAAACTGTGATGAGTAATCTTGTCAACATCCAGAACCAATGAAAACACAAATTGGGCATTCCTTGATTGATTTTCTTAATCAGATTATTTGAAGCAGGAAGACCCATTTTAAATCTGGGCCACACCTTTAGTGGCAACCCACATGAAAGGACATGGAAGAAGGAAATTTTTTCTCTTCACCTGCTTGTCCTCACTCTTGCTGGCGAGTTTCCCAATTCTCTTGCAGCCATTATTAAATCCAACTTCTTCTCGATTCCAACATAGACTAAAGACCAGAAATTCTCCAGGACTCCAGTGCCAAATTGAGATTGCTAAAACAACAGACTCATAATCTGAACAAGTACTGTGTTCTCAGTCTTTATGTTATGAGACATCAATTGTTGGGCTACCTGAAGGACATCCTGTAAGGTAGTCTAATAATTCTCTTTTAATATACATATTATGTTCCCTTAGAGAACCTTTTAAAACACACAAGCTAAAACTCAGCTATGTAAAATATTGATATTTATGGGGCTGTTTAGTAGTAAGATGGGGTTTAGCTTGAGTTCCCTGATATAGGAGAGCAAAAGGCTCTCACTCACTATAGAAGGTTTAGGTACTATGTGAGAGTACTCTAGATCTAAAACACCATTGC
Source organism: Grammomys surdaster (assembly GCF_004785775.1). Taxonomy (NCBI): domain Eukaryota; kingdom Metazoa; phylum Chordata; class Mammalia; order Rodentia; family Muridae; genus Grammomys; species Grammomys surdaster. The sequence goes on along the minus strand of NW_021604666.1, from coordinate 113,345 downwards.
TGTTTTAAATTTGAAGGAATAGATGTGGAAATCCATTAATATTTCTTTATTTTAAAAAACGTTGTTGGGCTGGAGAGATGGCTCAGTGGTTAAGAGCACTGACTGCTCTTCCAGAGGTCCTGAGTTCAATTCCCGGCAACCACATGGTGGCTCACAACCATCTGTAATGGGATCTGATGTCCTCTTCTGGTATGTCTGAAGATAGCTACAGTATACTCATATAAATAAATAAATAAATAAATAAATAAATACATAAATAAATAATTTTTTTAAAAAGTTGTCCATTCCATACCTTGATGTCTCATAATAATGACCATGAAATTTCCCCTCCCTGTCTCCCCAACACCTTAGGTAAATCTTATTCAATATCCATTGTGTTAAGCTATGCATAACATTCTTTGTTCACCTCCTCTGTATATCCTGTAGGAAACAAAAATAAGTGAAATGAACCTGGTTGGGGAGACTTGACAGGGGAACAGAAAAATACAGGTGATATGAAGCAGGAAATGGAGTAACAGGGACGCTTCCAACTAGGAAGGGGAGAAGGAAGTCAATACAGTTGGAGAAAAAGAAACAAGGGACAAATGACACCAAAGGTGTTTGATAAAGCCTCAAGGAATGGTATTATTTAATATTTACCTAAAAGTATGCATAGATATGAGTATGCACATAATGTATATACACATATATACACATTAAATATATGCATTAGATATACAATGTATAATAGATAATACATTAATATACATAATTATACATATATTATTAAAGGAAACTAAACCATTTGAGATGACAACACTCCCTATCAGAATCATAGATTAACAAAAAATCTAATACAGAGCATGGGAAAACTTTCAAATGGTCACTCAAGGTAGTCCAAGTACTTCCCAAAACAATATAGATTATGGATGTTATAGATAACAATATAGATTTTCAATGTAGCTCTTGATTACCTCTCATACAATGAAGGAAAACCTCTAGTGCTGAAGACACCGCACACTTAGAGGACTCAGATAATGTGAGCCGATTCTGACCTGAACGCCTTGTTCTTGTGGCCTAGGTACCACGGGTCAAGAAAAACAAAAATGCCATGCAAGGTACTAACTGAGGGAAACAACTAAACAGTCCTACTCAGCTGCATTGCATATGAACCACAATAATTACCAACATGGCTATATATGCATAAAGATGCAATAAGTGGCATTCACATACCAAAGGCAACCGAGAGCTACCTACTTGGATTTAAGACCCACTCAACAAGAGGGAAAACATGCCTGATATTGGAAATGTAGGCAGCTTCACTGGGCTAGTGAGGTCATGGACCTTAGAAAATAATCTACTTACTACCACCTTGCTAGACCAGAATAATTCCTTACTTCATTCTAAGTATTATCTTTATGCCCACAGATAAATGTAGCTACCACCCTCCATCAAAGATTCTTCTTTTTACATCAAATGAAGATCACAGAAAACCACAGCTGGACCTAACATAGAGAGCAACAGATTGCGGAAAACCCAGACTCAGCAGATTCATCTACATCACAGCTGCTGCACTGATGGCTCAAGGAACATTGTTGAAGAGTGGGCAGAAAGATTGTACAAGCCAGAGTACAAGGAAGTCTGCTGTGAAACAGTAACTCCTAGAAATGGCTACTTAAACAAGATGGGAACAATGGCAATACCCATGGGCATGTTAATGTGGAAGGAGAACATTTTCATGGAGTCCCACCCTAAACAAAGAACTACGGGCAATTAATGACTGGGAGAAGAATCAGCATATCCCAGATATGAGCCTCTCTATTGGTTGTCTAATGCAGAGTGATTAGCCCTTTAACTATAACACACAATCAACAAAAAAGGGCTCAGCAGGGTGTGTGTGTGTGTGTGTGTGTGTGTGTGTGTGTGTGTGTGTAACAATAATCAAAGGAAAAAGGATATCAATTAGAGAGTGAGGAAGCATAGAAAGGGTTTGAGGGAAGGTATATGGTAGGAACTGGGGAGAGGAAAGTGAGGGGTTGTAGGTGTAATATTACTGTATACTTAGTGAAGGTTATTTTTGTATTATTCAAATGCTGACTTTCTCTACCCCCGTATCTATTTGCAATCCAGACATGGCACTGTAGTGTTTATTCTGAGTATCTGCTGCCTCAATGTTGTGTAAACATTGCTCTACATTCATTCTCTAATGTGTCAATAAAAGCTGATCAACCAATGGCCCAGCAGAGGAAAGAATAGGGTTAGACTTCCAATCCCAGCCAGGGGAGTGGGAGAGAGGGAGAAAAAGAGGATCACCAAGAGGACAGAGGCCAAGAGTCACCATGGAACAGACCTTTAGCAGAGAGAAGCAGATAAATACTAAAATGCAAGTATCTCTGCAATTTTCGTTGGTAAGTAGCCAGATTAACTTAGAGAATTAAAATAGATTAATACTGCCCAGCTACTTTGCTGTAAAGCTTGATTAAATAAATCTTATAGTCTCTGTCTCATTTATTTGGGAGCTAGCTAGGATAAAGAAAAAATTATCACTTTTAAAATTGTAATAACAAGAGGGAAAGTGATTTAATTCTATTTCATTTAAAAACACTTTTTTAAATTTCAACCATTAACAAAATAACTTTGGATCTGTTTTTGCCTTAATGCTTTTGTAATCAAAATATCTCATAACAAATCATGATATGTATTATTTCTGTATTATGTATGAATTAAATAAAATTATATGCATTAAGAATTCTGAATTAGTAGAAATTAGATATTCAGACTGTGAATATAAAACTTGCCCCAAAGAATTTGATACTCTTAATTAGCAGAAAGTAATCTAATGATAACGTCTCTTCCTTCCAACCCCTCACTTTATTGGGGGTTTCTATCCCTCTACCTCTCCTATTTAGTGTTTAGGGGGTTGAAAGAGTGTAAGCAAAAGGGTATACAAGGGTGGTAGAAAGAGGAACCCATAAAGTAGCCAAAGACTGGCCACAATTAAGAGGAATTAAGAAAATTTAAAGACTTTACAGGGCTGATGAGTAATATCCACTGAAAATCTAGTCATTTCAGTCTCCAAACCTTAATTCTTTCACTGTCCTATCTGGATAGATGATAGCATGAGAAATATATATATATATATATATATATATATATATATATATATAATGTAACTTCCCTTTAAAGCTAGAAACTTTAAAAACATTGGGAGCAGCTAATTTCTCATTAACATGTTTTGTCATTTATCTATGTTTTGTTAAGTTTTTAGGTAATTACCAGTTAAATAATATAAACTGTGGATTTAAAATGATTTAGAAAATAATTGAGATCAAAATGTTTCTTTGAATAAATCCAAGTAATTAAGACAAAATTAGAGAATTATTTCGTATTTTTTAAAGCTTCAACTGCCCCTTTTTAACAATTTTTTGGAGGAACTAAATTTGTATATGTAATATAAATTTTTAACTGGTCACTGATGTAATACACAATGGAATAGTATTTAGCTGTTTAAAATGAAAGTATTAAATGTGCAGAGGGAGCTAGGGAAAAAAATCTTCCTGAGTGACATAGGCCCAAAAAGATATTGCATGTTTTCTCTCTTTATCCTTTGATAGTTATCCTACAACTTGAATAACTACAGAGGTTATGTACTTATTAAGGGACTAGATGAGAAGAGAGAATCTCCAAGGAAAGGGAAATAAAATATATTGTTACAGAGGCAGAAGTCTGGAGTGGGAGGATTAAATAGAGAAGGATGAGTAAATAGAAGAGATGGTTAAGGGAAGAAATATGAAAAGGGACAACTAACACTAAAAGCCATTTGTAAGGTCATATGGAAATCAGCTACAGTAGAAGCTTCTTAAAATATAGACATATATGAAAGAAATCCAACTGGAGTCACCAAATAATGAGAAAGTCATTGTCCCAACTGGGTGACATATGCCATCAACTGAAACCTACAGTGCCAGAAATGGCTTGCATCTAGTTAAGTCATTGGCCATGTTAATAAGAAGTAATTCACCAAAGAATACATGTGTATAGATTCTTTATAAAAAGTTCCAAGATGGTTCAGCATAGGAAATAAGTTAATCCCATACAGCATAGAAACAATGCAGTATTTCAACTGACTCAGAAAAACAATCATGAAATCCAGCCCTTCCTACGTTGAAGACACTAAGAGTAAAGTCAGAATTGAGGGAAGCTACTCTATCTGAGAATGGACATCTGTAAACGTTTTATAGATAACATCATGTTTGTGTTGGTTTAAACAAGCTTGCTCAATGAGAAGTGGCACTGTTAGAAGTGCAGCTTTTTGGAAAAGGTGTAGCTTTGTAAGAAGTGTATCACTGTAGGGGTGGGGCTATGAAGCCTCATAGATATGCTCAAGTCTGACCAGTATGATTCAGACCCTTCTCTTGACCACCTGCAGAAGACACTCTCCTGCTGCTGCCTGTGGATCAAGATGTAAAACTCTTGGCTCCTTTAGCACCATGTCTGCCTGCACACTGACATGCTTTCTGCCATGATAATGGATGAAACCTCTGAACCTACTATAAGCCAGCCCCAATTAAGTGTTTTCCTGTATAAGAATTGCCTTGGTCATGGTGTCTGTTCACAACAACAACAATAACAAAAACAACAACAACAACAACAAAACCACTAAGACAATATTAAATGGGCAACGTTAGTTTTCTCTCCAAAGACCAGAAAATGAACAAGGATATTTACGCTCCTCACCACCTCTCAACATTGCACTAGAGGATCTAGCAGTGAGAATTACTCGATAATAGAAAATAAATAACATTAAGATTGGAAAGAAGGAAGCAACATCATATCTGTTTGCAATTGATGTAACTGCACACATGAAGTATTGTAATACTTTCGTTAAAAATCTCATGGGTTGAAAACAAAAGTCAGTGAGCTCAACATGACAGGAAGATGCAAGATCAGGACACAGCAAAGCAACTGTGTTCTGCATGCCTGCACTGTACAATTCAAACTGTGGAAAAGAAAACTATAACATCAAAAGATTAAGCATTTAGAAACAAACTTAATCTAGACAAGTACAAAAGGCATACTCTAAAAACTCTAGGACACTATCGAAGGAAAAACCTAAATAAAAGGAAAATGCCCTATATTCATACATTGGGAGATTTGATTAGCGGGGTCAGCACTTGCCAGACAATCCCAAGATTTTAGGGTAATCCCTGTTAAACCACCATATGAGAGTTTTGGTTTTGTATTGCAGTTGTAAAACTGATTCTAATATTCATGTGAAAGTCTAAAGGAACTGAGAATAGTTCCCAAAAAAATCTTGAAAAAGGACAAAGTAGTTTTGATTTTTAAAACTTCCTTTAAAAGTTACAGTAATCAAGCCAATGTCATACTGCCATAATGACCAGACATACAGAGCAAATAAAGGAAATTAAGAATCCAGAAATAATCCAAACTCTGTGGTAAACAACATTTATCAGACATGCCAACACCAAGAACAGGGACATGTATAGCAGCCATATATACAAGAGTGACTGGTAAAAGGCAAACTGCAGTAGCATGGGGCTGACTCACTAGCATCCGGCCCAGATTGCTTTAGCTACTACTATACCATTTGTTAGATTATCCAACTATATAATACTGCCACACATGTCAGTGAGCTACAGACCCTGTCATGCCAAGTCTCTAGTAAAGACTCTTAACTCAGGGCCAGGAGCACAATAGAAACCGACATATTCATCCAATAGATTTCATTTTCTCTATTCTCTCTATAAGATGTGACAATTTATTTTAAGGATTATTATTAAGAATTCAACATATACACACTACTGAAGATTTCATGTTTGCTTTTATATCAAAACATATGAACATATGCATGGACATATGTGTGCTTTTATTATTTTACATATAACGTTGTCACAATAGAATTAATTTGAGATATGATCTGTCTTGACTGACAGCAACTTCATGCAAATTTATATCATATTTTAAAGACCAGGCAACATTCTAAGTTTTTAAGCATCTTATGTAATTCTCAGATATTATTGCTATCCACTTTGCAGACTGGGGTGCACAGAGTTATGTAAACTTAACCACATTTGTGTAGCCTGTAGAAACAAGGTTGGTTTGTAAGCACAAGCACTTGAGCCCACAGCTCACACCCTTGAGTTTTCCTCTCCTGGCCTACCTCTGGGAATACTGGAAGATCCTGAAGTCTTTCCTCATAGCAGTGTGTTTCTTACTTTATGACTCTTACCTGTTTTCATGACCCAAGAAATTGAGATGTTAAGATTTATTCCGGATTTGTCAGCATTAATTCAAAAGGAGCCATAGAAGCATCTAAGTAAAATTTATTTCATAGTATAGAATGATACGAGAATACAACTAGATGCAATTTCCCAATAACCAGCCAGAATACCATTTGTTGAATCACTTACCTGGCTAAGGAGAACCTTAACTTAGGAATTGCCTCTAGCACACCGGCCCATGGATAAGTCTATGAGGCATTTTTTGGATTGCTGATTCATGAGGGAAGACCCAGCCCACTGTGAGTGATGCCATTTCTAGGCAGGTGAGTCTAGGTTGTATAAAGAAGCAGGTTGAGCAAGCCATGAGGAGCAAGCCAGTCAGCAGCACCCCTCCATAGTCTTTGCTTCAGTTCCTGTCTCAAGTCCCCACTTTGGCTTTCCTCCAGGTGGAAGTATAAACTGAAATAACCCTTTCCTCCCTAAGAAGTGTTTGATCAGTGTTTTATCATGTATCGTGTCTAGTACAAGCTCACTGCTGATAAGTTGAGCTGTTCACAAAACCATGATCTGATGGATAACTTTAAAGCATTGTGAAATTAAAAAAAAAAAGCATCATGGCTTCTCCTGTGGAATTTTACACAAATCCTGGTACTTGTAAAATATCTGGCCATATATTCCAAATCCTGAACTTTAGTTGATCTTGAAAGTTGCCATTCTCTGATTCCCACAAGTAAAAGGTCTTCAAGTACTTCTTGCTTTCTCTGATTCTTATGCTTAAGAAAAAGTTTCCTCTTAGATTAGATTTCAGTAGGTCTTTGAAGAGACACTCTGGCTTTGTGGCTGTGCTTCCCTTTCTGCCCTGTCTGCCTCTCTTGGCTTGAAAGGCAGAAGCACAAGGCCACTGCAGCCCTGACTGGCTGGGGTACACCTCCCTGGTTGTGTTCCCTCTCATAACTGACAGGGCTGCAATGATTAAAGCGGGAGAGAATCTGTGAAGAGCTGAGCAAGGATTTTTCAGTGCTCGAACTACTTGTCAAAATTTTATAGTAATTAGGAGCTGAGTGAAGAAAAAGGAAAGTGGCTGCTCAGAAGTTGGTAGAATTTCAATGTTGCAGTATTCTTTTTGAGATTTATAAATGTCCTGAATTCATTAGGAAGTCACATAAACCTCATAGTCTATGGAGAAAAGAAAAAAAAGCTATCCTAGCATCCCTTTGAGGTGTCCTTCAAATGGGCTCCAGTGTTTGGAGACAGTGTCTGGGAAGTGACTGTATTTTAGTATCCTTTCACTTCTTGTTGAGGAAAGTAGGGCCATCTCCTCTCCTCACTCATTTACCCATGCACTGGATCCATCCTGCAGAAACTGTGTATGGGAGATACCCACAGCAGACTGTGGACCAGCCCCTTTGACCTGTTAAGATGAAATCCCTCCAAGGTCATTAAGAGTTAAACACAAGGTTTTAAGCTTTATGGTTTTCTATTATTTAAGAGTTATCACTCTCTGTATTATTATTTCCCTATTTGGAAACATTGAGATCCTTTTGTGATATCTTGTTGTAAAGATATCTTTATTATTAAATATTTATTCCTTTTATCAAAAGAATAATTTTAATGCTAACAATCATTACTACTGAGTAACTCATTACTAATGAGTAACAGTCATTACTACTGAGTCTGATCTAATTTAACCCCTGTCTTGAGAATCCCTATGTTTTCTGTATAGTTTGAGCCAAACTGAGTTATTATAAAGCTGACCTACAGAATATGCTATTCAGACATTTCTTTTCTTATGTCAGGAATTTAAACTGAGGTGACTATTTTTCTTCCCTTTTTAGGATCACAGGACATCAAGTGAAGGGCTAACAAAATGTAACTTAATGACAGTCAATGCTCTCTCCTCTTCTGAGCTTTGCAAGAAAATGAGCAGCTTGAAACATGAGAAAACTTCAGGATTTCCAGATTATAATGACCGAACACAGGACACCCTTGAATTGGAATTAGGTTTCTACACAAAAAAAAAAATCTGGGGGAAGTCAACAAACTTAAACCTTAAAACCTGTACACATGATAGTATTTCATAGCATCATTTTATTGCCCTAAGATCCTCTCTCTAGACCTTCCCAGAGACTGGCAACCACTAGAATGTCTGCAATCTCATGTACAGAACAAAGATTTTTCAAATTAGTGCTTCACATAATGTGCATTTAAATAACCTCTGTCTTTACATATTTTGATGAAGCATATCTTCTTTAGCCCATTGATACTCACATCTGGACTGTTAGCTAATTAATATTCACATCTGGACATGCTTTTTATTTTACTTCCCTATTAGTCTACTGAAGAGCAACCTGAGTGGCCTCAAGTTTGGGGCTGCTATGAAATTAGCTGCTGTATGTAACTGCTTGCAGATATCTAGGTAAATGTAAACTTCCAATCCCTTTGAATGGCGAGAGTATGTTTAGTTTTCCAAGAACCTTCCAGACTGTCGTCCAAAGTCTGTCCCCACTTGCTTTCCACCAATGCTGGGCTGACTTCCTGTTGGTATACATCTGCACCAGGAGCTCTTGGTGAGGGTGTGCTGGACTTGGGCCATGCTGATAGGTCTGAGGACAGAGATCATTACTGTTTTAATGTGCAATGTTCTGGTAACATGTGATACTGAGCATTTTTATATGCCTTTTGTACAATTTAAACATTTAAAAATTGTACAAGAAGTTTTTTTTTAATTTTATGAAATCAATTGAGTTTACTTTTAAAAGTGGCTTAGGACAAACGTATCAGAGTTAACAATGGTAGAAAATGTGAATTATTCTATTTTGTATTTTCTTTTTTAAAAGTTTCATAGAAACATATAGAAAAAATGCTTTAGGGTAAGTTTATTTAGACTCTCCAGTCTAGTGGAGGTGAGGGGGAGGCATTGCCAGGTGTGGAGTTTGTTCTTTCTGGTCCCAGTTTCTCAGCTTCCCTTGTCAGAGCCTACAAGGAAAGGACTTAGGAAGCCCTTTGACCTGATTGTCATGCCACCCATCCCCAATTAAGAGAGGCAGGAATGGCAACTTTTAAGCCCACCCTCCACTTTCCCACTCCCCCCCTCCACCCCCATCCGTCTCCTCCCCACCCCCTACCCTCCAGTGACTTGGTTTCCTTGTTAGAAACCACAACTGCATTAGAAAGGCTGTAAAGCTGCTTTAAAGCTGCTGATTCTGTTTTGAAAGAGTAATACTTCCTTTTCTCTGTAACACTAACATTTGTCTTTTGTAATATTTCCAAAGTAGATGGAAAATATGAAGGAAATACTAGACGCTAAGGGCTTCCATACCAAGCAAAAGAGCTCACTGCAAACCTGCAAGGAGCTGCCTGGAAGAGCCTGTTGTCCTCCGCTAAGCAGGAGGGACCATGGAGTGGGGGATGGGTTCTGAGACATCTCCAGGCTCTTACCTTTAGGTCTTTGTGATAAGCTGGGGAGGAAGAGGGAAAGAAACTGGGGAAAGAGGGGAGAGGGATGGGCAATCTACTATAAAAATACACCCACAATGGCAGTTGGTTAATGTGTGCTGCTGATAAAAGCAGTTTAACAAGAGACTAGAGGCTCTTTGATTCTCTGCTTCCCCAGGAAGGGGGGCAGATGTCTGCCTCCTGACATTTCGCTGTTTAACCCTACTGTGAGCCCTTTGTGGATGACTCTCATTAAACCCTTTAGGCAGCGCTTCCTTCTGTCCGCAGTGCTGTTCACTGGCGTTCAGCTAGCTTCCTCTCTGATGATTCTTATTGTTTTATACTCTAAGCTGAAAAAGTCACCTTAACAAGACAGAAAAAGCACCGAGTGATTAAAGGCCGGGACCCAGGGCATTATCCAGAGCTCAGCAGTGCTTGCAGCATGAGCGAGTGCTAAAACCTAAATTAAACGCCTCATCAAAGGCTCCCTAATCCCCAGCCTTCACAAAAATCATATAACATCTACCTTCCTTGATGAGCTTTGGGGATGTCAAGAGGGAGCCTGGGACTCGTGGCTAAGCAGTAATATTTCCACAGAAAAGGAGATTAGAGTTAGACATTCAATTTGGAGGCCAAGAAGGACCTAAAACAGCCACTTTCCAGAGAAATGCCCCTTCACCTGACTGGTCTAAGTCTACCAGCAAAGACATCCCTCTAGTGTCTTAACACAGCCGAAGTGGAAATAGTGCTAATCCCTACGTTGAATAAATGCTTCAGTTTAGTCGAATAATTACTTAAGTAATCAAACTACTTAAACAAATACTTAATACCAGAATTTCACAGAAATAATAGTAATGTGAAATGTAAATTGGATGATGGAAATATACACAGACTATAGGGCACACACTAGCCCCATTTCTGAGTGAGACTTGCTCTTTAAGCTCTTGAATCTCGGTGTTCTGTTGATAAAATGGGAATGCCTAGCTCGGAGAATTTCTGTAAGAATGAAAGCTAGTAATGTGTTGGCACCTTGACACACTGTCCGACATCCAGTAAGCCCAAAATAAACGATTTAAATACTACTGGAGGATTCCTTTTTTTTTTCTAGAGGATACTAATAATTAGCCAGTGTTGGAAATCTGAAGCCGATTTTAATCATGCACAGAAAGTAGACTTAAGAATATACAAAACTCAGAAATAATTTTAAAGATATGTATTCTAGATCTGTGGCAATTGCTTTCCTCTCTATGTGAAGTTGGACTAATTTCACAACACAGGGATCTAGAGAAACCTTCTATCACCCAGAAAAGGGTGTGACCATCTCTATAACATTCAAGAGGAAAGCGGAAGCTGCCTCTTAAACCAGTCTCAGTGCCCACAGGCAAGAGAGGAAAGAATAAGAGAGGAGGTGATCCCGGTGGCCAACGCACTGTAATCCCCTTGTCAGCCACAATCAGCACTTCTGCTATTTAGAAATCGTGTAGAGCATGCCGTTTCCTCTCTGTTATATCCCATTTTCCCATAGCTTCCATAAATTTAGAAGCACCGTAGAGAATTCCAGGTTCTAGGAATAGCTGCCAGACTCCACGGTATCTGCCGTCAACACGGTTGTTCTCTCTTTGGCACGCCGGGCAATGTCTCCACATTATGGGTGAGGCAGCCCTGCTGGAGGCACATCAAGGCTCGTGCATATGGGACAGATGCTCCGTGCATCTCATTACTCCCTAATTGCCACTCAAGTCCAAAGTCTTCCCGAGAGTGGCTCTGCTCCACTCAACAGAACTTCATGCTAGACTTTGCCTCTGGAACCCACAATTAGAATTAAAAATTTAGTACGGAGCCGTTTTATAGCAAGGCTGCTCATAAAGGCTCACATCCTTCCCACTTAGCACAGCAGCTGTCTATCCCCTGCAGACATCAGAGTTTGAGGAAGCACATTCATTATTTATTTCATTTTTAAAAGAATGTATGATTTTTTTCATCCTCAAAGGATATATTCAAAACTTGAAACTCAAAAGAGTACAGGATTGAGAAAAGTACACACAAAATTTTCATGTTGACTTCTAGCCCTCACAGGTATGACTTTCTAATATGTTCGTGTATGTACTTACTTAAAAAAAAATAAGCACACTAAACAACTCTATTTTTCTCAGTGGCTCTGCGAAAGAGCAGATGATTTATAGCGCTCTAATCATACAGCTAAGTTGGTGTAGGTAAATCCAATCTTAGTTGTAATGCTTTCTGAGAATAAATGACTTAAGTTATTTAAAAACTCAGCAAATGTCTATGTGTGCTGCTCTCTGCCGGGTGCAGATGAAGAGGCCACACTAAGTATGTCCACTTTCTCAGAAGCACACTGACACTGACAATAAGGATCTTGTTAAGGGCAACATGGACAGTGTTAGCAATTACTTAGTTCTTGCCACGTGCTTGGTGCTGTGCTCTGCCATTCATACATACCCCCACATAGAAACTTCTGGTCAATAGGATGATGAAGGTAACTATCAATGTCTTTAACTCTACCAAAAAAAAAAAAATCTATTAAAGTCCAGGGAGATGACATAAATATTTCAACTGTTTTAAATCTTTTAACATCTTCAACTATAATTGAACCGGACAATTAAAGAGCTTTCATGAACGAAACACTTGTTACATTTCCTAAAAGAAGATTAATGGCCGACCACACAGAAGCACATGTGGCTGGGTGTCAGGACTGACAAGAGAGAACCAAAGATTATTTGCATCTTATATAGGATGGAATGGCAAGGTAGGACTGGAAGCAAGTAGCTTTGGGATTGCCATTCTTCAGTGTGCTCTGAAGGGTGTAGCTGTCAGTATTTGGAACCTAGGGCTGAAGTGAAGTAGAGTGATACTTGTTTGAGTCTACCAGCTTGACAGAGAAGTGAAACATGGTTCTGAACTGACTGTTATGCTCAATGAAGACACACTTAGAAGAGTCCTTTACTGTTTCTAGGAACTGGCTAGCCCAGGGAAGACAGCCTCTCCAGGTCAGGGAGGACCCAGAAAAAAAAAAAAAAACTTGACTACTACTCATGATTACAAAGCTAATAATTGCTAAAACCAGAATTTGAACCTAGATCTTAAAACCTAGCAGTCTATCTATGATGGCTGGATGTCCCTGAGAAAGCCTTAATATTCCTTGACCCACAGCACTCTGTTTACTGTCACCAGCTGCAAAGGTTGAATTCTGGTGCTGCTGGACAGCTCTATGCAAAATGGGCAAACTCCCTTTGTCAACAGGGCTCCCTCTTCTCTGGGAGATCCTGGACCCTACCAGAGGAATGCCATGCTATTATACCCAAGATTCCTGGAATGCCTCCCCATGCTAATGAGGCATCTCAGTACCTTAACCCATCAGCCAATGACCTTTACCTGCCCTGGATATTCTCACCTCCTTCCCAAAAACTATATAACCCTTGGTTCACCCCAAATAAAGTGTATGCATTCCATCCCATTAAAGAAATAGGCACAAGCTAAGATCTTCTCAAAGAGGTACAAAGACCTGAAGTGACTTGATGTTAGCTAGTAAATCCTTTCCTACTGTTCTGTTTCCTTGTCTCACCTAAGAAAACCTACTGTTTATCTCTTGTCTCATGGTCCTTCTCATTCTGTCTTGCTGAAAGAAAGCTACTCCATTCATGAATAGGCAATGACACATATATCTAAGTTTGGGGTAAATTTTAACAATAGCTACAATCAAAGGCCTGATCTGACTCTGTAGTTAAATGTTGCTGCCTCTGCTGACTGATCTATAGCCTTTGGAAAGTTACTAAAGCTTGTGTAGTTTTCATCTTGCCTGGGAGGAGTAATAGTGATAACCCTTGAAGAGTGTGTTGGAGATTAAAACTCCAACATATTAGCATAGGTTTTGGAGTATAATCAATGACAGACAAGCACAGTCTACTTAAGCTTCATACAGCAAAGTTCCCTGCCTGTGATAATCTTATCAGTAGATAGAATTTAGGTGATAGATAATGAATGCTTTTTAATGAGAAAAATAGAAATGTTACTAGACAAAAGGCACCCTGTTCCTCTAAGAAAATGATTCTTCATTTCCTGAGTTATAAGGACTCTAAAGTTCAAGAGGGTGGGGAGCTGAACAGTGCAATAAATGATCTTCAATGAAAGAACTTTACCAACATCCAGCGTACAATAAACCCTGTGTTCAAGTCCCATGACAATGTTCCTTCCTTTGCCCACACTGCCAGCATTTACTTCAAATACACAAAGCAGCAACAGCTTGTACAATTTTTTACCTAAGGAATGAAAAGTGTCCTTTCCCTGTATAATTTCCTGTGCCTGCCATTTGGAGTTGGGATTCTAATATCAGCACTATGTAGGAAACACCAATTATGAAGTGAAACAGAGGTAGGGATCTCAGTTAGGTGGCTATGTTAATTATGACCTTATCCTACCCATAGTTCACTGGTTTCTCAACCAGTTCACCTGGATTTGTAGACTCAACAACTGAGTAAATGATGGAAATGGGGTTTCTCATTTGCCAAAGAGAAGAGAATAGAGGTTAATTACAATTTTATTTCATCCTTCTTATATCAACTTGATGGTGCTGAATCATTCTAGAAACATGGGTAGGCTAAGCAAAAATATCAAATTATCGATTTTATTATGGAATCTCACCATTTTGTATGAACTGACCAAACACTTGATTTCATTTCTCTAGACCAGTATATCCATATATGATCTGATAATCATGCTAAAAAGATAACCTTGTGACACTGCCCTTCTACATAACTACCTGCATTTTATTTTCAGATATAAGTTTATATGCACAGTGAGAATATTTATATTTAAAAAATAACTATACCATTTACTACAATACACTGATTGATCTTTGTAAGGGGATTAAAACACTATGAATTGATTGCATCAGGAAATTGGAGTCAGTTACATTATTTAAAATTACCATACAATATTAGGGAGACGTCTCAGTGGGTTTCAAGCTGTTCAAGCTTGAAACCCTGAATTCAGACTCCTGTTACCCTCATAAAAAGCCATATTTAGGTAGCACACATTTGTATTCCCAACTCTCATATGGTAAGATGGAGATAGAGTCAGAAGAATCGACCAGAAGTTATTGGACCAGCTAGTCTGGGGTTCATAGTAAAGAAACAGCAGAACAAGAGAGATTCAGCCATAAAAATAAGACAGAAGACAAGAACCGATTACTTAGAATTGTCCTCTGACCTCTACACATTCACATACACAAACACACACACACACACACACACACGGCCAAGGAAGCAAAAGCTTTGTATGAAGTCCTCAGTGCTATATTCTAGGTTTTAAAGTATCTGTTCTTCACTGAATCTGAAGTCTGTCTTTTCTTGTCACTAGGAACTGTGCAGCTCCACTAAATCCCATTTTCATTTTCATGTTCTTTTGAGTTTCTTTTTAGGATGGGCATGAAATTCTATGTCATGTCCTCAGTCCATCATTGGGTCTTTTTTCCCTCTGCTCTTCTCGGGAGTCAGATAACCCTAAAAGAACTGTGCAAGAAAATATGCATTTTGGAGGGTGTTAACTGTTTATGTTCTTGGAACAGTGTTTGCTGATGTTAATAGTGCTGACTTTGGAAGACACTTGTATTAGTACTGAGCACTAGGGAGTATAAACTGAGAACTGGATTCTTAGTTGCAAATCTTCACAGAAGACTTGAACATCAAAGGCTTGGAATAAGAGGGATAGAATGGGGCTATATAGGGATATCCAGTGCTTCAGACTTGTCAAGATATGAAATATTTGTATCTTTGGGTCGTACTATGAATTTTCTCTGAACTCTAGCATTCTTATGGGGAAAATGCAAGTAATAGGAACTCTGTAATAGATATATCTTTGCCAATTTAGAGTTTTCAGGTTTTGCCAATAAATATAGAGGGCAAACAGTTAAGTTTGTATTTCTAATCAACAATGACCCATTTTACTATTGCCTTAAATGTTTCACAGGGCATATTTACATTGAGTATTATGTAGTATTTGGGGCATACTTACAGTAAAAACATTCCTTGTGGAAAAGAAATGCAAACTTAAACAGATGTCCTGAATTTTCTCTAGCAAATGCACACACATCCCATTTTTCCACTCTCAGATAATCTGACTTGTCTAACGGAAGCCAGCCCTTCCCCACTTAACCCTATACAGTTAAACAGAGTGTCTTCATTTTTAAATTGGTTATTTTATTTATTTACATTTCAAGTGTTACCCCCCCTTCCCAGTTTCCCTTCCACAATCCCCCTACTTCCTACCCTTCCTCCTGCCTCTATGAGAGTGCTCCCCCACCTGCCCACCCATTCCCACCTAGAATTTCCCTACCCTGGGTCATCAAGCTTCCACAGGACCAAGGGACTCCCCTCCCATTAATGCCAGATAAGGCAATCCAAACAGAGTGTCTTCTAACTGCATGATAAGAACAGAATGCAGACTTGACCTATTAGCGATTTCTTCTTGTTATTGTTTCTTGTTCAAAGATGGTTATGTGACCACAGTACCCAGGCTAATTTTAGTCCTTAGTCTGTGAAGCAAGGCTGACAGGTGGGTTCACTTTCCACTTCTGACTGATGACATTCATATGAAAGCCAAGAGATGCTGTCACCTACATTGAACATGAATGAGGACACCAGAGAAAGGAGAGAGTGGTGTGTGAAGACCTCGAGGATGGAGGGTAAGACTGTATACCACTGACATTGCTTGAGTCCATGATTTGCTTATTGTAGAGAGCCACGGTGAGCGGTGACAGTAATCACCATTATAAGATGGCGCTGGCATCCGGTGCTCTCCCAAGTTTACAGATGAACTGCACAATGTGCAAGTGGTGAACGCACGCCAAATCATGGCCCATCCCGGGGCATAATATGTGCTCCTGAGCAAGCAGCCAACCAGAAATGAACACGCCGCTCCAGGGTATATATAAGCAGTGCCTTTTCAGGGCCTGGGGTCTTCCTCTTCACATCGCAATAAACGCTTGCTGCAGAAGGATCCTGGTGTCCGCGTGTGTTCTTGCTGGCGAGATGATTGCGAGGGTCACAGCTGGTGCCGAAACCCGGGAACTCACAATCGCTGGTGCCAAGGAGACCCCCGTTCGCGGAGAGGATTCAGAACTGCTGGATGAAGGTAAGCTCTGAGAGGTATGCTTGATCTTGGTCTATCTCATCTCTCTCCCCAATTACTAGGTGCTGCAGAGGCTCTCGTCGTTGTGGCAGCACTCATTCTCTTCCTTTTGGTTTCGTTTTGTTTCCACCGATTCTCTTGTTAAATCCTGCTGCCGCCTGAGCCAGTACCGCTGCTTCAGGCCCCCAGCCACCATTGGGCACGGTTAGTCGGACGTAGATAAGCCGCGGTGCCCCTCTCTGTGTGTCAGATTCTCTCATAGATACGAGAGCAACATGGGAGCTTCACATTCGGTAATCACGGCGCTTCAGTCGCTCTTGCAACAGCATGAATTAAAAGTCTCTACAAAAACGTTAGAGGGGTTTGTGAAGGAGGTCGATTGTGTGGCGCCCTGGTATATATGCTCAGGGTCGCTAACGCTCGCCTCCTGGGACAAATTGGAGGGCGATTTAATTAGGGAACAACAGAATGGAAAATTGAAGCTTGGGACTCGGCCGCTGTGGAGGCTAGTAAGATCGTGCCTACAAGATGGGAAGTGCTGCCCAACTATCGTGGCAGGTAAGGGAGTGCTAGAGGAGTTACAAGACAGCATATCAGAAACAGAGCGGAATAAGAGGTTAGGAGCTCAGAAAGAAAAAAGAAAAGGCATGCCTAAGAAAAAAGACCCTTCCAAAGACGCTCAGTCTGCGGAAGTGAGAGATAAGGGAAAGGACGCCCTGGGAGAGAAATGCAGGAAGGGATAAGAGGCCCTGGGAGAGAAGCGCAGGAAGGGAGAAGAGGCCTCAGAAAGGAAATCTCTTTATCCGGTAAAGAAACTGGAGGCCTTGGGGCTTGATAGCTCTGAGTCAGAGAAACTAAGTCCCTCCGAAGAAGAGGACTTAGATGAAGAAGCAGCCCGCTATGAGGAGGAGAGATACCATCCAGATGGGCGGCCTCCACCACCGAATCAAAAGCAAAAGAAGGCGGGGAATAGGAACCGAGTGGCTCCCCGGCCCGCGGTGATCTCCCAGGCAGCACTTCCAGCTGTAGTCCCCTGTGCTCCTCCGCCCTACATGGACGGGTGCTGTTCGGACTCCTTCCTTTCAAAGGAAGATAAAAGAAAGATGTTACAAGCCTTCCCGGTGTTCGAGGCTGCAGAGGGAGGTCGCGTCCATGCACCAGTAGAATATACCCCTATTAAAGAACTTGCTGAATCAGTTCAGAAGTATGGGTTTGATGCCAATTTCACAGTCATGCAGCTCGAGAGACTTGCCGCTATGGCAATGACTCCAAATGATTGGCAAAATACAGTAAAAGCTGCCCTCCCTAACATGGGACAATATATGGAGTATATTCTTATGTGCCATAAAGAGTTGACCATTTTGCAGAACTCGTACCCTTTATTAATTGCTACATTAGGACAGCAGGGTCTGCATATTGCCACAGAGAAGGTTCAAATTTCAGAAATTGGTTCCTTTTTAGGGACAGTTATTTACCCTGAGAAAATAGTTCCTCAAAAATTAGAAATTCGCAGAGATCATTTACATACCTTAAATGATTTTCAAAAATTATTAGGTGGTATAAATTGGTTAAGACCATTTTTGAAAATTCCCTCTGCTGAATTGAAACCTTTGTTTGACATTTTGGAAGGAGATTCTCACATTTCCTCGCCAAGGGCACTAACACCGGCTGCAAGCCGTGCCCTGCGAATGGTAGAGGATGCTTTGCAGGAGGCCCAGCTAAAACGCATTGATGAGACTAAAACTTTTAATTTATGTGTCTTTAAAACCAGACATTTACCAACTGCTGTGTTATGGCAGGACAGGCCCTTATTATGGATCCATCCTAATGCATCCCCTGCAAAGATTATTGAATGGTATCCAGATGCAGTAGCTCAGCTTGCCCTTCGGGGATTAAAAGCAGCTATTACCCATTTTGGAAGGGAGCCTAAGGTTCTGATAGTGCCTTACACTGCACATCAGGTTCAAATATTAACTGCTACCTCTGATGTTTGGGCAGTGTTAGTCACCTCCTTTAATGGCCAAATAGATAATCATTATCCTAAACATCCTATTTTACAATTTGCCTTGAGTCAGGCTGTTGTTTTCCCACGTATTTTATCTCAAGAACCACTCCCAGATAGGGTAGTGATATATACGGATGGGTCAAAAACAGGAGTAGGCGCTTATGTGGTTGATGATAGAGTTACATCTAAACAATATAATGAAGCTTCACCTCAAATTGTGGAATGCTTGGTGGTACTGGAAGTCTTAGAAACCTTTCCAGGCCCCTTAAATATTGTATCTGATTCCCTTTATGTGGTAAATGCAGTTAAAGTCTTGGAAGTTGCTGGATTAATTAGGCCCTCTAGCAGGCTTGTAGAAGTTTTTCAAAAGATTCAATCTACCTTGGTCAATAGAAGATATCCTGTTTTTATTACACATATTAGGGCTCACTCAGGTCTACCAGGTCCAATGTCTCATGGAAATGACCTGGCGGATCAAGCCACAAAGTTGGTTGCTATCGCCCTATCCTCAAAATTGGACTTGGCCAAAGATTTTCATAAAAAATTTCATGTGACAGCAGAGATGTTACGTTGTCGATTTGATATAACTAGAAAAGAAGCTAGAGATATAGTTACTCAATGTCAGAATTGCTGTCAATTTTTACCCGGGCCTCATGTGGGAATTAATCCACGAGGAATTCGGCCATTGCAGATTTGGCAAATGGATGTTACCCATATTCCATCCTTTGGGAGACTTCAGTATTTACATGTTTCTATTGACACCTGTTCTAGAATCATTTTTGCCTCCCTCTTATCGGGAGAAAAGGCAGCACATGTTATCCAACATTGCCTTGAGGCCTGGAGTGCCTGGGGAAAGCCTAAAATTCTCAAGACTGATAATGGACCAGCTTATACTTCTCAAAAGTTTGGACAATTCTGTCACTAAATGGAGGTGACCCACCTGACGGGCCTTCCATACAATCCTCAAGGACAAGGCATCATAGAATGGGCTCATCGCACTCTGAAATCTTATCTAATAAAACAAAAAGGGGGAGTCGAGGAGGTTCTACCCTTAGTGCCATGAGTAACCGTTTCTATAGCACTCTTTACTCTTAATTTTTTAAATTTGGACAGTCAGGGCCATTCGGCTGCTGACCGTCATTGCTTAGAGCCTGATAGGCCAAAGGAGATGGTCAAGTGGAAGGATGTCTTGACTGGCCAATAGAAAGGCCCGGATTCTATTTTAATAAGATCCAGGGGAGCTATTTGTGGTTTTCCACAGGAAGAAGACAATCCATTTTGGATACCAGAGCAACTGATGCAAAGGCTCGTGGCAACTGAAGATGACCCCCCCGAAAGATGTTTCCAGTCCTAATTTGGATCCTCCAAATTTGGGTTCCTAGTATATGGGGGGAACAACGATGGGCTATATTATCTGCTTTTCCTAAACCCATACCTGTTAGACATGATGCCGTGGTGTTTCCAAGATTTCTTACAACCAACAAAACCAAGGGGCTACCCTATCTTCCCTATGATAAAACCCACACCCCCCTGGGGGAAAATCGCCCCTTACCTGAACGAGGCTCTCTCTGCTTTCAGATTACTGAGACAGGAAACTGTATAACTCTCTCGAAGAGAGCCTTGGGGTGGTTTTATGACAAGAGAAGCTGGGTTAAATTAACAACTAAAAAGGATAATAATAAAAAGGATAATAATTATGTCACTGAGTTCTCACAGTCCTTTTTGCAACCGGCCATTTGGATAAATGGAACATTTTTACCACCCGACTTTACTGATGGGGAGCATCTCCATCAACCTAAGGTCTCCCCCTTTTGTAGTCAAGAAGATGAGGGAATTGTTCTGCCCTGGTCTGATTGTCAATCCAGAGTAACATGATGGGCAGATACCAATGAAACCTTTTCCTTTTCACCCAATATGTTGGTGGATCCTGGAGCTGACTTGGTGATGAGAGAGGGCCCTTTTCTACAGGGCCTTGATATGAGTCCCTTCCACAAATGGCTACTTTGTGGGATTAATGGCAGTTGTACCGACCTCAACCCCCTAGTCTTTCTCCAGGGCGGAGTGGCAGGAAGGACATCCTTTACGGGAATTATTAATGGAACTATGGTGAAACAGGGTTCAGATCAGACCCCTCTGTTGACAAATGCTACTCAGTTAATTACTGGAGTTAGCAAGACTATTGTAAATCAAACAAGTTATTTACCTACCCCGGTGTGTGTTTATCCCCCCTTCCTGTTTATTCTTTCAAATTCCTCATTTGAAAACTGCACCAATGATTCATGCATGATGTCTCAGTGTTGGGCTGTTGGACAAGCTAAGCATGCCATGGTTGCCAGGGTGCCACTATGGGTCCCTGTTCCTGTTGAAACCCCTTCTACCCTATCATTATTCAGACAAAAAAGAGATTTTGGGATAACTGCGGCTATTGTAACGGCGATTTCCATTAGCGCAGTTGCAGCTATGGCTGCTGGGATTGCTATGGCAACCTCGGTCCAGACAGGTACAGCCTTGAATCAGCTATCTGCTACAGTGGCAGAGGAAGTCAACCTCCATACTTCTACGAGTGCTCAAGTGAAAGGGGGATTGATGATTGTTAATCAGCGCCTAGACTTGGTAGAAGAAAGGTTAGATATTCTCTTTCAACTGGCACAATTGGGATGTGAAAGAAAACTGGGAGCCCTCTGTATTACTAGTGTTCAATATGAAAACTTTACTCGAGCAGCTAATTTGTCCAGACAATTGTCTCGTTACCTAGCAGGAGAATGGTCAGAAGGATTTGATGAACTTCTCGAGAAGTTGCGAGCAGCGGTGGTGGCCATCAACTCAACTTGCATGGATCTTTCACTGACTGAAGGACTCTCCTCCTGGATTTCTTCGGCCTTCTCCTCCTTTAAAGAGTGGGTGGGAGTAGGCCTGTTTGGTGCAGCCCTATGTTGCAGATTAGTGTTCATGCTCTGGTTGGTTTGCAAGCTCAGAGCTCAACAGAAACGTGACAAGGTAGTTATTGCCCAAGCACTTGTGGCCTTAGAGCAAGGCTCATCTCCCGATATTTGGTTATCCATGCTAAAGAATTAGCTGAGAATGGGTGTTTGCATCTCTTTCTGCTTCCCCTAGCCCTCGCACCCAGAGGACTTGTGTCCATTGCACCTGGTAGGGTTGGGAAGACTGTGCTGACAGATGCTACTATGCCTCCAGGCCAGCTGCCATTGGTCCCAACGACGGGAATAGGTTGGAGCCGTAAGTCAGAAGCACATCAACTGTGAGTCTACCTTATGACGGGCATTATGAGAGGACACAACCTGGGGCGCACATTCTCTTGCCTCGAGAATGCCAGGTGTGGGAGTGCAACCCTCATAGCCTAAGACAGGGAGCTCACTCCTCCTTGATGCTGACTACGGAAGCACGTCAACTAGCCTAAGACACGGGACACTGGCCAGGCCTATCACTCATCTTAATAAAACAAAAAGGGGGAGATGTAGAGAGCCACGGTGAGCGGTGACAGTAATCGCCATTATAAGATGGCGCTGGAATCCTGTGCTCTCCCAAGTTTACAGATGAACTGCACAATGTGCAAGTGGTGAACGTGCACCAAATCACAGCCCATCCCGGGGCATAATATGCGCTCCTGAGCAAGCAGCCAACCAGAAATGAACACGCCGCTCCAGGGTATATATAAGCAGTGCCTTTTCGGGGCCCGGGGTCTTCCTCTTCACATCGCAATAAACACTTGCTGCAGAAGGATCCTGGTGTCCGCGTGCGTTCTTGCTGGCGAGATGATTGTGCGGGTCACAGCTTATGGCCAGATCACTTTGTGTTTCTGGTCACATGACCTTATTTTAGAAATCAACTTCTTGCTTAAGCCATTTTGAGTTGGATTTTCGTCATTTATAACCAGAAAAATCTCTGGAAAAAATGTAGAGCATGATATGTGTTACAAATAGGTAGAGGCTGCTACCCCAATTCCTAATCGAAGAGTGAGTGACAGTTGGTTGCTTCTGGAAGAGATACAGTCAGTTTTCTTTAATGGTGGGATCCCTAATAGGTCAACAATGCTCTATCCAGTGTATGGCCCCTCATTCATGAGTATATAGATATCATAAATTGGACTTTGTGGGTTATTTTAAAAAGAAGACTCAAAGTTTGGAGGATGTAGAAAGGTAGAGATGGATCTTGGAGAAGTTAAGGGAAGAAATGAGGGGCAAACATCATAAAAATTTATTGTATGAAATACTTCAAGAATTAATTAAATGTTATACATTTTTAACTTGACAGAGGTATTTAAATTTATCTCCATGTAAGAAGCAAGGTAAAAACAAAACAAGATAACAATCAAATTTCTTAAAACTCTGAGGCCTGACAAATTTTTAATGAAAAAATATCACTGATTTTTTTAACCTCATCTAGATACATGTTATAAGTTTTATTTCCCCAACTACATAAAAAAACAAATGTGGATTTACTGGTAAATAAGACAGTAATGTCCAGATTTGAGAAGCTTTAATTGTCTTGATTAATAGTTATATCAGACTATATTCTCTCCTAAAATTTTGTAGGCAAGATAATTTTAAGATAATTTGCAAGTTTTGCTGACTTTATAAGATATGGAGAAGCAGGCTGTTCTATAATTTTCATATTGAGAATTTGTATTCAAGTATGTGCACAGTGGAGTATATTTTATGTTTCCACTAAGAAATTTTGTAAGACTATATCCAACAATGAGAGGCCAGCAGTTTGGTGTTAGGGTAAAATGATTCACTACTATGTATTTCCATGTGCATCACAATTCTGATTGGTTGCAGCTCCATTCAAGCCTTTATAATTGCAATAACCATTTCTCTTTAGAATTTACAATCATGCAACGAAAGATAGTATGGTGGTTTGAATATGCTTGACCCATAGGGAGAGGTACTGTTAGGAAGTAGGGCCCTGTTGGAGGAAGTGTGTCACTGTGGGAATGGGCTTTGGAAGTTTCCTCCTTATCTCAGGCTCCACCCACTGCAGAAGTAAGCATTCTTCTAGCTGCCTCAGGATGCCTGTCCTCTCCAGGCTGCCTTCACATCAAGATATAGAATACTCAGCTCCTTCTCCAGCACCATGTCTCTGCCTGGACACTGCCATGCTTCCCACCATGATGATAACTGACTGAACCTCTGAAGCTGTAAGCCAGTCCCAATGAACTGTTGTCCTTTATAGAAGTTGCCTTGGTCATGGTATCTCTTCACAACAATGAAACTATAACTAAGACAGATAGGATTTACACTAGAGTTAGATGAAGTTGGAATACACAACAATCAGTAGCTTCATGTTCATTAGCTGTCACTTTGATCACTATATTTCTACTTTGTAAAATGGGTTGATGTGAGAATTATGCTTGAACAGTGCTCAGCATTTAACAAGTTACATGAGACAAGGTTCACAAAACAATGAGCCACAGGAATAGCTGAACCAAGCCATGGGATTTTCATATGCTAGTCTCTTCAACAGTGGTTCTCAACCTGTAGGTCACAACCCCTTTGAAGGGGTCAAACAACCCTTTCAGAGAACATCAGTAAAAAACAGATATTTAAATTACAATTCATAACAGTGATGAGATTACAGCTATGAAGTAGCAACAAAATAACTTTATAGTTGGTGGATACTACCACATGAGGAACTGTATTAAAGGGTTGCAGCATTAGGAAGGCTGACAACCACTGCTCTACAAAGATGGTTGTCAGATCTTCAAAACAACATCTTTCTTTTCTGTTCTCTTTTATCACCTGAAGTCAAAACATGCTGTCACCCACAGCTCCCTCTGCCCACACGATAAGTAATTGTTGGACCAGAATCTCCTGCAAACAAATTCATAAGACTGTCCATAATCCTGAAACATTGTCCCAAACCAAATTACTTCCTATTATCCCATCTCATCCCAGTCTCTTCCACATCTTCCATCATTATTAAATTCATTTTCTAGCTTCTAAGAACTTCTAATCTGTTCATTCTTCTGGTGTTTTTAATCTATTCCTTTTTCTTAGCACATACTTAATAAGGCACATGTAGATCTAGTTTGATTACTAAAATACCAATTCATGGTAAGAAAAGAGGCTGGATCAGGGTAGATGACCCTATGGTACTCGGTTCAAGATAGAGTGGAATGTCATTTGCAAACAAAGAGCACAGAGCCAAATTTGTCACTGAATCTGTAAATAAAGCTGCTAGTGTGGGAAAGTTCAAGGGTGCTTGCTCTGAAGGCCATGAAAACAAGTGTCAGGGCTTAGAGCAAATGCCTTTTAAATTTTGTGCCCTAAAGCTCCACTCTGCTGACCCTGATCCTGGCCCTGAATTGCAAATCAAGTTATAGTGGCTATAAATGCATGTAAGACTTAGAGCATAAAGTATAAACTATACTGAACTGTCTTGAAGTCAGTAGAAACATTTGCACATACACACCACTCTACTTTTAGATGATGCATAATAATATTAGGAAATGGACAAGTGTTATTGCTGGGTCTTTAAAATATGAATAACAATAGGACTTTCAGGACTGCCCATCACCAAAATAGAGCAAGCCAAGTGAGCAGGTAACCTACTCATCAGTGATTTGAAGAGTGTGTGATCAACACAATAAATGAATAATTTCATTCAAGAGAATTAAGTATGCCGAGTAGTTTCCAGATTTTTTAATAGAAATAATATCCATGATTATCATGAAGAAACTATAAAAAGGAAAAACAAAGCAATAAACAAAGGAAGCAAATGAAAACCCACTGAACTGTGTTGGTCCTCAAAGGTATATAGCCTTGAGAACATGACTAGTACTTATTTTCCAGAATTGTGGGTGCCCCTTTTTCTTTTTTTTTTAAGCTTATTTGTAAATGAACTAGTTATTCCTTCTAATAAGTGTTTGAAATACATTTCTTTTTCAAAATGTATTTTAATTGAAATAGAATCACACTACTTCTCTCCTTGCTCTCTCTCTCTAGCCCCTCCCAACACCCTCCATTGAACTCCTTTAATATCTCAACTCTCAATTGGAAATCCTCTTTTTCTTTATTATTGTTTCATATATATATATATATATATATATATATATATATATATATACACACACAACTATATATAAATACAACGTGCTGAGGTTTGTTGTTGCCTGTATGACAACTTTTCATTGGACAAACAATATGGAGATTCATCCCTGAGAGAAGCTAATTCTTCTCCCAGTAGCCATTATATGTTTGTGATTCTTTGTCTAGGGGTAAAACAACTCGAAAATTTCCCCCTTCTACATGAGCATGTTCATTGATATTGCCGTTGTTCCAGTCTTATTTCTTTAGCCATTTCTAGGCAAGACCATTTCACAGCAGAATTCCTGGTGTTGCAATCTTTCTATGTCCACTTCCAAGATATTCCCTGAGTCATAGGTGCAGGAGCTATGATATAGACATATCTATTGGGATTGGATCCCATGTTCATTAATTGGTAGAATTAATATTATGGAAATGACCATCCCACCTAAAGTAAAATACATTTCTATTTATTAAGTTATAAGTGAATTTATAAAAACTTTAAAATACTTTCTGTTTCTAAAACTTTTATGCATTTATAAAATGTATATATATATATACATGTATGTCTTCCGTAGGGTCTTACTGCTATGAACAGACACCATGACCAAGGCAAGTCTTATAAAGAACAACATTTAATTGGGGCTGGCATACAGGTTCAGATATTCAGTCTGTTATCATCAAGGTGGGAGCATGGCAGCATGGCAGGCATGATGCTGGCAGAGCTGAGGGTTCTACATCTTCATCTGAAAGCTATTAGTGGAAGACTCATTTCCAGGCAGCTAGGTTGAGGGTATTAAACTCATCCCCACAGTGACACACCCATTCCAATAAGGTCACACCTATCATACATGTATACTAACACCAAGTCTTGGGTCTCTGTGGATAAACACTGAAACAGATGACTATAAGCTACTGTAAACAGGCAGTTTTTGTGACAATTTACCAGTCTAAGTAGTGCTACTTCCTGGCCCAAGCATACACAAACCATCATAATGTATACATATTTGTAATATACTTCAATAACAAACTGCTTTATAATTAGCAGCATGTAAAGGTCCCCTTCAATTACTGGAGGTCAGGCCTCTATCCCCGCCTTCACAAGATTAGATTTGCGACAGCCCATCTATACTTAGAGAAGGGAGGAGATGTCAGGGGCATCCCTGCTTACACACTGAAGGCCTAAAATCAGTCATAGGCCTAAAATCAGCAATAGGCCTATCATACATGTATACTAACACCAAGTCTTGGGTCTCTGTGGATAAACACTGAAACAGATGACTATAAGCTATTGTAAACAGGCAGTTTTTGTGACAATTTACCAGCCTGAGTAGTCATAGACCCTGTAAATAGGTAGCCTTGGCAGACAATACCAACTTAGATAAGGAAAAGTGAATCATAGGCAGAGTCATAGTGACCTATCCCCTGAACCCTCACCCAGCCGATACCCTGTTCCGAAAAATATCTGTATTCCCCCTGAACACCCACGCTCCAGTGTCATCCCCTCCCCCATGTCCTGCCTTTTTGTGTTTATAACCCCTGTGTGAATGAGTATAAATTACAATTTGAAAAAAATAAATAAATTATATAAAAAAAGAACATAGATTTATTGGCTTTCATTTCAACCATTATTTTTATTCATCACAATAAGAAAATGGTGGCTACATAAAGGAAGTGTCCTAGTCACTATTCAATTGTCATGAAGAGACACCACGACCATGGTAACTCTTATCAAAGAAAGAATTTATTGAGGATAGCTTATAGTTTCAGAAGTTTAGTTCATTATCATCATGGCAGGAAGCAAGGCAGTAGGCAAACAAACATGATTCTAGAGAAGGACCTGAGAGTTCTACATCTTGACCCATAGGCAACAGGAAGAGAAAAGGCCACTGGGCTTGGCTTAGGCTTTTGAAACATCAAACCCATTCTCAGTGATACATTTCCTCCAACAAGTATCAACTCATAGTTTTTCTCAAGTAATGCCATTCCCTGAAGACTAAGCATTCAAATATATGAGCCCATAAGGCTCATTCTTATTCAAACCACCTCAGGGAGTGATCTTCAAAACTGCATAAGCATAAACTTTTTGAATTTTCTTTAGTTGCCATGTAACAGGTAAATTTTTTTCTGAGATACCCAAAACACAAAATCTAGTATTTCATCTCCTATGTGAATTGACTTTTATAAATTGGCACATTGGTGACACCTAATTATAAATCTATTTGTAGAGGGGGTGAAATGTGAAAGTGTGTTTGAAGGAGGCACAGCTAACTGCCTGGGTAACAGAAAGGAGAGAAGAAGAAAAAAAAATTAGCTACCCTTTAAGTTTCTAAACCTAAACGTGATTGCTGAGACAACTCTCTTCCCTTAAGATTAAGGCTCTGCTGCTTGATTCTTGGCTGAAGAACTTACAGTGATTATAAACTTCACAGACCACACAAATGTCACTGGCATATTTCCTTTCAAATGGCCTCTGTTTTATTCTCATTGTGTTCTGTCCCTGTAAGACTCGTTGGTACTAACCTCTGCTGTGTGACTCCAGGAATCAGGTGTCTGTACTCTCAGAGTTTGTATGTGTATGTGCATCCTGGCAGCCTTCAAATCCTTCCTGTGGGTGAGATTAGGAGTGGAGCCCAGCAAGATGAGCACTGTTAGAGATGAGACTTCTTTCTCTGTGCTTTCTTTTGCTTTGTGCTTTTTCCTGCCCTGTCTCTTTCTTCTCCTGCTGTGTATTTGTTCTTTTTCTTTGAAAGAAAGATCACAGGCTGCTGGGAACGTAGTGAGTGATCTACAGCTGGAAGAACAGGCAGGTTTTGAAGTTTCAAGTGATAGCCAGAGCTGCTGCCCCTGCCACTTGGCCCTGAGTTTATACATGTCGTAACTGCTGGAGGAGACAGAAAGACAGCTTCACAGCCAAGATGATTCTTTGTCAATAGCATTAATGTCCCTTGATGATTATTAGAGAGACACCCCCCCCCCAAAAAAAAAGCAGCAGAGACAATGGTTTGGAAGACCAGAGCCATCCACTCAGACCTGATTTGTTGAGAAAACTCCAGCTTGCCAGGGTTGAACATGACACAAAACGAGATGTCTCATCCTTTTAATGAGGGAATACCTCTAAGAATCATTGAGAATACAATGTGTCTCATTCCACAATAGGTCTTGGAGGTGACCTTGCATAACAAAAAAAGCATTAAGTTTTATACTGTACGTAATTCAAAGGGAACTAGAACATTGTTTTTTCTTATTCTTGGTTCTCATGTGCTTCATCTTTAAATATTAGATATAAAGCAGTGTCTCTGTATCTGCTCCTCGACTCCACAAATCTTTGTTACTCTATGTTCAATGCTTTGGCTAAACCCCCAAATGATGATAATACAATGATGACCACAGTAAGCCAGTGTCAGGCTGAAGATGCAACTGTTCATAGGAACTCATGGCAAGCACTCTAGGATACACCATATTTTAGTGATAAGGTGAGGACAGATTATGAGTGACAAAAGTAACATTCAAAAAGCCTAACAGAAATTTCCTGCAGTGGTTAACTTTGACTTGACCCTTTATGGTCAGTGTTCTGAAGATAGATAAATGGATCAAGGTAATCAGAAATAGAAATGAAGTCAGCAAGGCTTCATGATAGCATCCCAGATTTCAATGAATATGGGAAATTCAAGAGATGTTCCATGGATCTTCATGTACAGAGGATAGAAATGTATTTTTTCCATATCACAAGTCATATTTCCTGCAAGAAGCTGTAACAAAGCACCAGGATCAGATACTTAAGCAGTAATGTTCATCTCTCACACTTCTGGAGGCTGTGAAGACCAAGATCAACATGATGGTAGATTCCGTGACCTGTGCTTGATACAGGTCTGCCTTTTCATTCACAAATGGTAGCCATATTCTCAGTGTGTCATCCATGGTGCGGGAGACAGAGTACTCTCTAGGGACTTGGATAAGAAAACTAATCATATTTGTGATGCCCCTGCCCTCATAACATAACTACATCTCAGAGGCATCAACTCTTAATAGCTTTGTCTTTGTGACTAGGATTTTTACCATGTGTAGCTTGAAGGAAGCACAAATCATCACAACTCCCATTTGTGATGTGTGAACAACTCAGATAAGATGCAAGCTCAGGACCTATAAAAATAATGGAGTTATGTGGATGTATTGTATGTTCTTTGCTCCTTAGGACAATGTCCTTTAATAGAAACCTTCCATCCAAATTCTTCAAAACTATCATCAGCAAAATATGCACTATTAAAGTTTAGGAGTTTGTTTTCTTCTCTTTCATATTCCATCACTTTAGATACAAAACCAGAAAACTCTAAGTAACGGGCATTCTTTCATTCAGACCTCCCAGGACACCATCTCTGCATCTTGACTTGCTGCCTCTGTTCACATCATCTTGTCTTCAATATATCTGTCCGTTGAGGTGCCCTAGGTTGTGTCCTTGGTTCTCTGTCCTTCTTATCCCTAAAGAAGCTCAGAACATCTGTTGCTATTCCTACTTACGAGTGCTAATATCAACCACATGCTTCAGCTGTGAATACATACCTGTCCTCCCAGGCATAGATTCACAGGGAATGGCTGGCATTCATTTTAGTAATTCATCCATGGGGAGTAATATAGGCAGTTGTCTTTTTTTCCCACCTATTTTATAGACTATCAAAATTATTTTTTCTAGCTAGTGGGTAAAATTAATATTACTTGATGATATTTGAGGATAAGGATGTAGCATTTTGCAACAGAGACAGATGGAAGGAAGGAATTGTATCCTGTACTAGATATTGATGAGGCTAAGGTATGCATTCAGTCCCCCACCCAGTCCATAAAATTGGAACTTTGGGCCTTCAATAAACCAAGACTAAAGGGAGGTGAAAACTTTCTGAGTTCGGCCTCATTTAACTCTGAGAAAACACTTCCTGATGGATGTGGCCTGTCTGTTCCATCTTCCATCTGGTGTTCATTAATTACTGAGAGCATTAATGATGACTCTAAAGCCATTTTGCAAAAACAATAAAGTAGAAGATGCTCCAAAGAATATTTAATGCTCTAGACAGTCATTTAATTCCACCAATTTTGAACAGGTGGATCTATTATGCTCTTTGCTATTCGTCTCATATGACTGATTTTCACTCTTGCAATTTTCACAACTTCATGCTAAGTGACTAAAAAGGTGCTTAATTAAATGTGTGCTTGATAATTAGAGAGTTTTCACAATCAAGTGCAGATGGAGGAAATGTAATTGAATGGAGGGGCAGAGCGATCCAGTGAGCTGTCATAGAGACTTAGAATTGTATGATCGAGATACAAAGAGATCTTGGTAGAATTCTAATAATGGAAGAGGGTTTACTCCTCCTTCTAAAATGTTTGCTTTGAACTCTGTAGGTTCACACTCAGCTCTGGTAGAGATGGACAAACATGAATTCCTAATAACGAACCCATTAGCATGGAGATCACATGTCCTATTTTATCTGGGACAATTTCAGTTAACAGTTTAGAGCAGATACAGTTCGTTTCCACCCACAATTCTTAGTGCCCACATTTAAGTTCAGCACTGAGGAATTCCCAGGACAAGCATTTGTGCCTCCCTTTAATGCTTTCTGTAGGCTTAGAAGAGAATCAGACTAGAGCTCTGTCTAGCCTTCAGACAATGAAAGATGAAGCAAAAATAAATGGTCAGGATTCTTTCTCCTTGGGAAATAACTCTGAGCATGTCCTCAATTAATATTCAGAGTTCTCAACAGAATCAGGTCCCAGTTGCCCACATTGTGACTGGCTTGATGTGCATCTGTGATTGGCTTTTTTCCTTCTCTAGTCTAGTTCCTCATTCTCCCATGATATTTCCCAAAACACCCTCTAAGTCAATGTGTGAAAATTCTCACCGCCAAGTCTGCCTCTGACAGAAGGCGTCTTCCTCTTGGGATTCTAAATTTCACCTGACATTGTTCATATCTGAAAGTACCCTTTTTTGCTTGCTTTGTTGAATAGTGAGTTCTTTTTCTGGCATTAGTTTATACTGAGTACCAGGCAACAGAGCACCTCTTATGTTCAAGACAGGGTGACTCAGATAAGGCTAGCCCCACTCTAGTCAGGGACAGGTGGAAGGGAACTGATACTCAATCAAATTTACCATCAAGTTTCTACCTCAGCATAGAAGAAATTCTCATATTTTTAAAGCTGAACTTTCTCATATGAAATTACTTATGTGAAATGACCAAGCAGTCATCCAAGCCAGACTTTGTCATGAAGAAAAGAAAAAAATGGAATATTCAGAAGCATAAAGTCAACATATAGCAGAATTCAACCTCCTCCTCAGGAGCAAAATTCTTAAAGCTTTTATACCGTGTGGCTGTTATCTCACTATATTTGTCTTAACTGAGCCAAAATGTCTGTGGACTATTCAGCTAGACATTGGTGATGTTGCAACATGGGCACTTTGTTATCTTTATAGAGATGTGGTACATCCATAGGCATAGCCATCCTTGATCTGTGCCAGAACTCCAGAAAACAAACATTCCTTCATTAATCTACATACCTTGGCTTATGAGAATGGTCTCATATCCTAAGTCTGGCCAGTTGTTATGGAAATGGATATTTTCAATGAATAATACCAATTGGTCCAAGCTAGAGATATATTTTCTTTTTCTTTTTTTTTTTTTTGACTTTTAATGACTGGTTTTTAAGTGTAAATATGCAGGTAACAGGAAAATGAAGCTATTTGTTCCAAGTGGGCATTCAACACAGAGCTATGAATTGGAGTTCATGGAGTACTCCACAACCATAAGGAAATAAATTTTCAATGTATCAAAAAACCAAAACCAGAAATGAGATATAAATCCTGGGCTAGTCTGTGAAATAATGCTCTAAATCCACAGTGCTTTCCAGTCTGGATATTTTTCTAGATCCCTGAGCTAATAAATGTTTTCAATTGAGTGTTTAAGTTGCTATGAGTTGTTCTTCTGTGGAACATTTGACCTCTTACAGAGATAAATAAATGCAGTCAAAGTATAAAATCAACTTATTCATCTCTGAGATCAAAAGCTTTGAAATAGGGATTTTAAAATGCAGAGATGAAGGTTGAAGAGTCACCACAGTAGAACACCCATATTAAAAAAGGGAGGTCGAGGGACAGATGTAGAAAAAGGGAATACACTGGGAAAGGTGAAGCTTGTAAGGAGAATGTATCAACATCAAGGACTTGAGGCTACATTACAGGTCAGGACACAGCTGAACGCATAAAGCTTAGTTAACTCACAGAATGCTTCATCCAATGCATTTCAAGGTGAGTGAGCACCCTAAAAATACCCATAACCCCCTGAAAGGAATAGTGATGCTCTCATTTCTCAAGGAAATCTAAATATGATTTAAATCTAAATCTAAATATGACAATAAATTAAAGATTTCTGGGAATTCTTAAGATTTACAGTAATTTGAAGCATTCAAAAATAACCTTGCTAGAAGTATCCCCTTTCAAATAAAGCCAATGGCTTGAGAACATATTCGATGGAGGGGTAGAAAATGAAATACTTTTACAGGATTTCTAGCTGTCTTCTATCAGCTAGAAATCCAAGATCAGTTGCCAGAAAGACTGAAATCCTATGAGGCCTCTCTTGCTCACTGTAAGTCAGCCACCTTTGCTCTGTAGCCTTATATAATCCTTCCTATGGGCAGAAATGTTTAGGAGAGAGAGAGAGAGAGAGAGAGAGAGAGAGAGAGAGAGAGAGAGAGAGAGAGAGA
>NW_021604666.1:33495-79736 GCF_004785775.1 Grammomys surdaster | reverse complement strand
AGAGAGAGAGAGAGAGAGAGAGAGAGAGAGAGAGAGAGAGAGAGAGAATGATGAGTTGGAGGGTGGCAAAGTGAGTGAATCTTCTATTCTTGTTTTTAGGAGAGTGTCTTATGTGAATGCCTTCTTTGTAATTATACTTAGCTTTCATTACCACCTTAAAGCTCTTTTCCACATCTGGTCATGTAGAAGCCAGGGCTTCAACATAGAAACTTAGTTGCTGTAGGCTGAATTGTGTTCTCAGCAAGTTTGTATGTGGAGAACAGAAATGGAAAGGCACACATATGCTAAGGCCATGGTTATGCCTGAAACACATTGTGCTCACGTGTTAGAGAGAAGATACTGAGCTAAAGAAATATTTTGAGCTATCTTTAGGACATAGAAGGTAAAAAGTGATGAGCTGGGAAACTCCTGTGAAGGAAGACATAAAAGATAGAATGGAAAACAGTGTGTTAGATTGTTATATCTCTTAATGAGTAAAATTAAGAAGGAAAATGAAGGGGGGATATACAATCTCAAAAAATTAAATATATAATTAAAAATATAGGACTCTGAAGAGGTAGCTAAAGAAAAATGACAGTTTGGGGAATTTGATATAAGATCTCTCACCGACAGAGCAAGAACTGAACAGTGTCATAAGACCAACAGGTAGAGTGAGTGGAGCTGAAACTACATAGCAGTAACATTTAGAGGAAAGTACTCTAATAATAAGTTATGTCAGACACAGTAAGAAAATGTGTCTAAGGATGGAAAGAGATTTAGGTAAGGTCTGAGACCACCTATCAGTTCCCTTACCTAGGACATACCATAGAGTTGATACAATTCTATAAATGATGGGATTATGAAATATGAATTAGTATTACACCAGAGTAAAGACAAATGGATAAAGTTCAGATATAGTCTGGTGTAAACATCCAAGGCCTTCTAGAGAGCTACATTAGCACAGTATTTCTCCCCCAGCATCAATACATCTATAATATTTCCTATGAGAAAAGCTTGTTGTGAACTCAGTGTGTAGTTTACACTGGAACCAGTCATGCAGAAACATAGTTCTTGGAGTGTATGCAAATTCCAGAATTCCTAAAGAAAATATGGTTTCAACAAGAACCACACCATGTGCTTGGGTAGCTTAAGAATCATTAGCCACTCTGCATTATTATTAGCTAATTTTAGTGAAGCATATTTGAAATGCAAAACTGTATACATATTGAATGTTCACAACATAATAAATCTTATCCACAAACCCCCATGTCAAAGCAATAGATACATATCATAGAAGTTTCCCTTTTCTGTTTTTATTGTTTATTTCTGTGATGGCTACACTTAGCACAGGATCTACTCTCTTAACACAGGTTTAAGTGCAAGTTGTGGTTGAGCCATGACGTAAATCACCGGCTTTCGTATGACTGGACACCAGTGTGATGATGACAAGAGATGCTCAAGCCTGTAAGAGGTAATGTCTAGTGGGATGCCATCACTGCCCCTTCTCTGACGGTTTTGTCTTGCAATGTGAACTCTATTACAAATGCTCTTCTCCACCAAGAGGCAGCATAGCTGGAGAATCCTTGCCAGGGCTGACACTGTGCTGTTTGTATATCCAAACTTTAAACATCTTCACTATTTCCTTTTATTTAGGTAATACATATATGAGACTCTTTCTAGATTTCTACCTTTCCTTTTCCAATTTTCTTTGTAACTAAACAGCCTGTGTTACATTGTTTTAGCAACATAAAACAGAACAATATAGAACACAGCATGCTATGACTACATTTGAACACTAAGCTGGGACACAGCTCCTAGGCAGAGCCAGCTTTCCTAATTGTGACAGTAGAAATTGAACAATAGATCCTCAGCTTCTGCCAGCCTATAGTAACCACAGTTCCATTTATTTTCTATTTCTATGAGTCTGCATGAATATTTTAGGCACCTCATGTAAATAGAATCACTAGCATCCATGCCTAGCTTCTTCAACTTAGCATTTTCTCAGGCTCTTTCATGTATAATATGACAGAACTTCTTTCTTTTTAAGACTAAATAATGTACCCTTGATTACATATTTCACTTTTTCATCTGTCAGGAGCCAACAAGCCAATAACTAGCAGGTGATCTTCCTGAGATGAGTCTGCCTTAGCTTAATAAATAATCCACAACAGATTTGCTCCCATAGTCAAGACCCATAAAAAATCATTTTAGGAAAGATTTCTGCTATTAATATGCTTTTCCTGTTATTATTAACCATATATAACAATCACTAGGTATTAGTCCATCCTTTTGAGCACATCTCTGCAGAACAACAAAGATGCACAGTCTTGTAGTGATGCTATATAAAAAAATAGATGATTTCTTTATCCTTAATGATGAGTCTATCAGAATTACTAAATTTATAGTAATTATTAAACTCTTTTAATAACACTGCTATTAAGTCCTTTCTGATAGTCAAAACTGCAATGAGAACACTGTCAGTCTTTAATGTCATTTCTGATAGTAAGCAGGCATTCTACTACTCAGGGCACATTCCAAGAGGTTGTAAAACTGTTAACCAAAGGTCATTAAAAGGCAATTAATGATTTGCCATAGGTGCTATGGCAGAAGATAAAATATTGACTGGGTTTATCTATATAAAACTTTACTAATAACTTAGTTACGGTTTTTAACTCTCCATGAACCTGTGACAGGTGATAAATGTTTATCCAGATAATAACTTCTAATGGATATGCATGCCAACATTCAGTTGTAAACTTCGTACTCGATTTATGATCTGAATTTATATGTAAACCTGTGATGAACATTTTACCATGTGATCATGTATTCTGAAAGATGTATAAGAGCTGAGAACAAAGACAGGAAAGCATTATTCCCCTCATCTCATCTCTTCTTAGCACCCCTTATCCCACTTCTCTGATCATTCTGCTTTTTCCCTTTTTCTTAGAGAGCTTTCTAAGGAAACTTTTTACAACTTAGCAATACACTAAATTCACTTTTCAAAGTGTCTCCTTTTCTTTTTGCAACTTCAACTGTCAGGCTTTAAGTTAGAGCTGCACAATTTCTGCAGAGACAGAATGGAGACCATCAGTTTTTAAAGACACTCCAGAGTCCTTCTCTGTGTCTCAGTTCAACCCACTCCAGGCAGAGAGGCTCCTGGCAGTCTTCTTGGTTCAAACACTGGGGTAATCTCCACATGTTGGCTGTTGTGATTGGTGTGGTCGTCCTGCTGTGATGTCTTATTTCTGGTATCAGATCTGAGGATGATGAGGATGCTACCAAAACCTGTTTGCTGCATGGGCTGAGCTCACATGCTTTCTAAGTATAGCAGTCAGATCTACTTGGGTACATCCCTTCTGAACAAAACCCATGGGTTAAAACATTCTTTATGATGGGTAAATTTATAGAGAAACAAAGATCATCTTCGAATTATGTGACAGAGAAGTTCCTAGGATAGTATAAAAGCAGTTTCTAGGAAGGTCAGAGGATGTTGGACTACCCTGGACCAAGAGCTGAAAAACTGAAAAGACAGTAAAGAATCTCTTTCAACAATTTCAGTGAGGGTATTTTCAAGAAGGCTTGATCAAAAATAAAATTAGTGCCAGAAACAGAATCACAGTAGTGATCATCCTGTCCACATGATACTTAGACTTTTAAAATGGTTTGTAAGAGGAATGTGAAAGAGATTGGAGGTGAAGTGAAGCAGAAACTTAAGAGTTCTTTGGAAAGTCATTTGGATGGTATTTTGCTGGACCAAACACATGAAGGAACATGTCACTGAAGTGAACACAGGTGTGAAAGGCTAAGGCAGACTTGTGAAGGATTGTTTCACTGAAGCAGACACAGGAGAGAGGATGTTCTGCTAGAACAAGCATGTGAAAGGACACAGGATGATGGATTCTTTACTAACAATAGGATGTATTGGTCCACCTTACATTGCGTAGTTACGCTCCACTTGTCTGGATTCTGTGGACTCAGGCTGATTGGATATACATGCTGAGGTAAGACTCCTGCTGAGGCAAGGCATGTGGAGGACACATGATGTTTTGAGGGTATAAATAGGATTTAACAAAGTGACAGAGACAGAGCTTGGATTGCTGGTACAACACTTGTGGGTCTTGCATCTTTGCTGATCTTCACTTCCCTGAGAGAGGCACAGCTGAGAACTTCTGGTGTTCCTCTTGGTTCCTCCTGCTGACTGGAGCTGTCCTCCTGCTGACTGGAGCTGAGGCTGCAGCCTGGTTGTCACTGCTAGGTTGTGTCACTACTGTTGCTAACCCAACTCTACCAAACTGGACTGCTGGTATATCCGTGAAGTGTTTGTGAGTGGATCAAGCTACCCCTGCCAACCTGTTACTTGAACTGCCAATTTCCAGATAACAGACAGGAGTTGCTCAAAAAACAAAAAAACAAAAAACAAAAAAAAAAAACCACCCTTTCTAAACAGGTCTATGTCTAGTACCCCCTACACCCATATCCTGTCTTTTCTACTACCTCTGGAGAATGGTGGGCTACAAGGGAGGTTAAAGCACTTAAGAACTGTCATTAAAAGTAGGATTTGAAAAAAAATAAAGTTATAATGAAGAACCTTAAGGATGCTCTATGCAAAGACTAATGGGGAATTCTGCTAAGAGTTTGGAAGGCCAGAATGCAGAGAGAAAAGCAAACAGCATGGGCAACATTCATGTTGTTTCAAAGGTAAGAGAAAGACTCTACCAGAAACTAAGATGGATGTTGTATTCTCGCAAAGGTTCTGGCTTCATCAGCCTGTGTCCTGAGAAGTTAAGCATATCTGAATTTAAATGTAATAGACTGATTTATCTGGAATAGCAAATTTTAATACAGAACATCATTTAGTCTGTAGCGTCACTATTGCTCACTAATCTTATCCAGCTCTACGGTGAGACAGCACAGCAATTAGAGCACAAAATATAAAAAATATGCAGTTTAGAAAGGTGAGAGAGACCCCCATACACAGTCAAGGAGGCTGCAGAGAAAGTAGCTGTGATTGTCAGATCAGCACCATTAAGAAGAAACATTATGTTCCAAACTGGGAGACTGGGCATGAAGGCCTTTGGTAAAGTCTCCAGATTATAATGCAAATATATTTGAAAACAGAAAACTTGGAATAAGCATGCTGCTGAAGGAGTACTCTGCTCGACCACTTAGGAAAAGGTTTCCCAGTGTTATCCTCAAAGGTACACATATCCACCATAGTTTTGGTTCAAGTACGCCAGACTGCCTCTTCTTGACAGGAGAATGTTTATTTATCATCTATTTGATACTGATCTTACAGACATGAAACATGCAAGGGAGAGGTGATTATGGAGGTTGTCGCCTAGGTTCTAGAAATTTTCTGAGGCTAGGATACATGTGGCAGAGTCAAATTTCCCACCAGGAGGTATTGTGAGGCCATTACATGAACTGGAAAAGTGAACCCTAAGTAGTAATGGAGAAACTGGAAACAAGAAAGCATGAAATGTAGCTGATCCAAGAAAGAATCTATGTGTATTACAGTTGCAGAACTGGAGGGGCAGACCTGCCAAGGATGTTAGAGGCCAGATGATTCCATTGCAAGCCTCAGATGCCAGACATGGAGCTGTGGGGTTTGGTGTTTCCTCTGTGGAGGCTCACTCTAACTTTGGCTCAGTCTTTCTTTATTATCCTGCATTTTGAAATGGTGATGTTTAATCTGTGCCATTATATATTAGAAGTATATTGACAATTTCCTTATCTTATAAAGGATTGGAGTTACAACTTTTCCTTAAGTTTCAGAAGCATTTTTGGAGTTTGGTCCTTTGAATGATATTGGGACTATTAAATACTATTGAATGCTTAATGTCTAAGTAAATTTATTTTTTCTTAAGAGATGAAAATGAGATTTTAGAGCCTAAGAGTGAAATATTCTGGCTTAAAATAATATCTTTGAACATCAAGTTAACAGGAGGTAGAGTTGAGATAGTTAATTTTCATTCCAGCTGGATTTAGAAGCATCATGGAGATATTCCTCTGTGACTATGAAGGTATCTCCAGAAGGTTGGACTGAGAGAAGGAAGATCTACTATGAATGTGAGCATCGTCATCCCATGGGCTGAACAATGTGGAGAAAGTTAGCTGAGCACCAGTATCTGTCTCTCTGCTTCCTGACTGTGGATGTAACATTACCAGCTGCCTCACAGTCCTGCTTCCACGTCTCCCCTGCCACTACCAAGATGAACTATACCCTCCTCTTGTAATCCCAGTAAGCCTTTCTCTCCTTAAACCTCTTTTGCCAGGGATTTTATCACAGAATGGAGAAAAGTGACAGACAATACGTGAGTAGGGTAAAGGGTAATATTTTTGTTTTGGTTTGCATTTTTTTAAAGGAATTCAAGAACCTACAGAAAAGCTAGAATGCATAAGTTTCCAGAAGAAAAGAGATTAAAGGCACACCAAACCACATGAAGATAAGCAACTGACAAGCATTTTGAAGAGATGCCGGTACATCACAGAGAAGACAAGAGTCAGGCCATTGGAAGGGATTCCCATCATTCTGACCATAGATGTATACAAGAGCACAGAGATTTGAGGATTTCATACCAAATTGGTAAGATAATTTTATTCTGGCAGTAGTATTTGTTTCAGAAAATAAATAGTAGGTTTGTTTTTTCAGCTGTGAGTCCTAGATACATGAAATTTGCATGATTAAAGAACAAAGCAGGTAACATGGCCTGGTTAACTGTTTAAGGTTGGAGACAAATTTTCAACTGTAGTTAAGTGCCTTGATGGGTGTTTTCTTTAAGGGAAATGAGATTTTCCTGGCTGGTGGTGGGCACAAGCTGAAGCACTGTACTTCAGTGCTGGACACTGTGTGGACACTGATGTGGTAGAGAGTATGGCTAAGCCTTTCCCCCGATAATGGGCAGGGCAGTTCAATTTCATTCGTCACTTGCTGAAAGTCAGGTCTGCATTCTGGATGTAAAGGTGGGAGTATGTGGAAGACATTCTACATGCCAAATTAACTGTATGTTTAATTTGTCATAAGATAAAAACAGATACAAAGTTAAAACTTATTTTATAAAATTATCATTTGCTTTCCTATAGGACACTCAACACTTCATATTTTGGAGATACTAGGATTTTTTTTTCCTGTAGTTTTTTTTATTGCGATCACAATATCTTAGTCTTGTGCTATCTGAGATTTATTTTCTAACTTCTCTTATCTTCATTACAGTGATTCTCACTAATTAGTTACTTCCTCGCCCTGTAGTTTTCCAAGCATTATGTGCTGGATTGCTATAGATAGTACACATTATAGAACTAAGGTCGGGACTTGCTATTTCCTCTGTTTTAACAAAGTAGGGCTTTAATGAGATGTCTGGCTGATACGCTACGTGGCACAGAATTTAGAAGAGACATTTGAGCCTTCAGTTGAAAATAAAAATCCAGACTGCTAACAATGCCGCAATACTCTGGTAGTCTGGACTAACAAGAGAACAAATGTCACTTTTGTCTTCCTCTTAACAGTGATGTTATTCTTGACCAGGGAGGCACATTCTGATGAGAGCCTTTCCATTTTGAACTCAGGGAAAGACTTGAGTGTAAAAATAACCTCAAAGTACTGTAGCATTTTATTTGTATTTCTGATTCAATTTCAGCACCTTTAAAGTGGAGAAATTCTACAATAAGATGTATAAAAGTCCATGTGAGAAAAATCAATACAGGTGCTGTGTTCACAGACACACACTTTGTTCAGTACACACACACTGTGTTCATCTATTTTGCTAACAGTCCATGAAGAAGTCTACCATCAATCTGTCATGCTGAATTTAATGTAGATGTTCCTAAATATCTTAATGAAACAGCTGTGAGTACTTCACCACACCAAGAACTCCACTAACATCTACAGAAGGTGTAACTGAGCCACCAGGTCTACCTCCTAGACAACAGTCTCCCTGAGTAACGATAAATATGAGGATGATGACTAATGAGCAGTGAAAACAACATAAGTGAGATTCTGAAGATGCAACACGGGGCACATGAGGAGAAGCTTCCATAGACGGTAATCTCGTATGACTGCTTCATGAAGCAGCACTTGCAGAACAACCTCTGCCATGGTTAAAGTATTTGCAACTCTGTCCTAATCTTACCTCATTCCCTCAAAATAGAATCTCAGGACTGGGGACACACTTCGCTTCATACACCACACCTTGTCTGATGTGTCTATGACTTACCCCAGTCTCTAATAAGTGTGGGAAACTTCTCTCATCCCCCTGAAGTGTTTTGCCCACCGCTATCTAGACCTTCCATCAAGAATAACTCAAACATCACTTTCTGTCAGTTTCTTGTGTCAGAACATCTGGATTTAGAAACTTCTGTTAGTATTGTGAAAATATCTTCACTTACCTCTGTCCCAGAAGTTGTCAGGTTTTAAAACTGATAGTCTCAACCTCCTTAAAGACAGTACTTGCCTTGAGCTCACTCTATAGATGAACTTCATTTGCCCTCAGTGTACATGGACTCACTAAAAGTCACCTCATAATTTAAAGGGAATAATGAAAATAGTAGAGTTAAAATAACATCAACTGAGGAGCTGTGTGAGGTAGAGTCTGGGAGGAGAGAGGAGCCTGGGTTCCAGATGAAAAGTGAATAAATAAGTTAATCAATGTGGAAAATTAACATTGATTGCTTCTGGGAAATAGAAGGAGGGGCATCTGCAAAAGCAATGTAGCTTTCTCCAGAGCCTGTGAAGAGATACACTAATGGTGATAAAATAGCGCACCTGGGTTCTGCAGACTCCAGTTGTGTGCCTGTATATTATGTGCCCTAACCCCACCTCATCTGATCTTTAAATATCTTGCTCAGTATGATATGATATCACAGCTTCCTTGCAAGCACATTCTACTTCAAAATTATCTGATTCAGTCATGTTTACTTTAGTAATTACTGGTAATTTGGAGGAGCTACAAAAATCTAATATAGGGAAACTCAAACATATATTTAATATCAGAATCTTGTAACAAAACAAGTAGTTTGGTTAAGTATTATGTCAAACCCTTTTATAAATGACTGTTTTGTTTTGTTTTCATTTATATAAGAAGTTTTGAGTTTTGTGCTATTCTGGGGCTTTGTTCTCAGATTAAATTAAATCATGTGTCTTTACCTTTTGGGAGCTTGTTTCTAATATTTGTGAGCTTATCAGGGAATGTCTGGGGCTACTTTTCCCATGTTCAATACTT
Source organism: Grammomys surdaster (assembly GCF_004785775.1). NCBI lineage: Eukaryota > Metazoa > Chordata > Mammalia > Rodentia > Muridae > Grammomys > Grammomys surdaster. The sequence goes on along the minus strand of NW_021604666.1, from coordinate 70,539 downwards.
CGGTAAACTTCACTTGATACATATATATCTTAAGGTAATTTCACTCTGGCTAGAAAAAGGAGTGACTCTTCTGGTCACAGATAAGCTCTAAGGATGCTTCTTCCTGCTCAGCGCTCATGGTTCTTTCTCAATTTGGGGAAGCTTGTTCAATTGTCCATACTGGCCAGCATCCAGGGAAAAGCCTAGGGAAATGCTCAAAGGATGATTAACTCTCTCTCTCTCTCTCTCTCTCTCTCTCTCTCTCTCTCTTTCTCTCTCTCTCTCTTCCCTGAGGAATTTTTCTCCAGTGTTGGGTCTTGAACATTCTGTTTGTTTCTCTGCACCCCAGACTTGGTCTCATCAACTCAGGAAACAGCCAAGCCCCTTTTTGGTTCCTACTCTGGTTTGGTAATTAATTGTGTATATGAAACTTGGCTAGTCTAAGACACAGCTTGTTAAACTTCTTTTGGGCATGTTTATAAAGGGGTTTCCATATGAGACCAGTATTGGAATCAGTACAGTGAATAAAGAGTGCCTTTACCATCAAAGATGGGAATAAAAAAGAAATGTAGAAAGAGAGGAATCAATCATATTAATCAAGGATATGGAGCCTGAATTGTCCATCATCTGTAACCAGGCAAGGCTCCTATTGAAAGGACTAGGACACTAACATAGCCATAAAACCATTAACCTATAATCTTTCCTGCCTACAAGATATACTAGGGCAATGGTGGGGTAGAACATGTGAGAGTGGTCAGCCAATAACTGGTTTAGTTTGAGGCTCATGCCACAAGAGAAAACTCATGCCCAACACTCCCTGGATGACCAGGAACCAGAGGCTGGACAGCTCAGAGACCCATGATAGAACTAAACATGACTAGCAAAAAAAAAAAAAAAAAAAATCAGTGAAATGATTTCTAATGATGTTCTCTTATGCTCACAGACTGATACTTAGGCCAGTCATCATCAGAGATGCTTCTTCTGAGCATATGCTGAGATCCTCAGCCAAGCAATAGGTGGAAAGAGCCCAGGTTGTTGCTGTCCATTGGGTCCCGCCCCTTGGAACTCCAGGAACCCTACTGATGAGGGAGATGAGCAATTGTGGTAGCCAGAGGGGTCAAGGACACTGGGAGAACACAGCCACGACTGAAAAATCAACTAACCAGGGCTCATGGTGTTCACAAAGACTGAACTGTCAATGGCAGAGCGTGCATGGGTCTGTGCTAGGTCCTCTGCAAACATCTTATGGTTGTTCACTTGGTGTTTTGAGAGTGGACTCCTACCAGTGGGAGTAGAGGTGTCTCTGACTATTTACCTGCTCTTAGGACCCTTTTCCTCCTACTGGGATGCTTCACCCAGCCTTGATGTGAGGGTTTGTGCCTGGTCTTATTGCATCTTGTTATGATGTGTTTGGTTGATGTCCCTGGTACGACCAATCTCTTCTGGGAGCGAAGAGGGCATATCTGGCTGAGAGAGGAGATGGGAAAAATTGGAAGGATAAAAAGAAAAAAGAAACATAAAAGGAAATGTAGAAAAAGTCTTTGTTGCCTCTTCTTGAACTGTAGTGTCTCTGTTTTCCTGCCCTTGGACATCTGAGCTCCTGGCTAATGGATTTTTGAACTGTACAACTCATGACAACAGCCTTTCTGGTTCTCAGACTATTAGACTCAAAGTGGTGCTAGGTTATTAACTCCCATGGTTCTCAGGCCTTCCAGCTCAAACTAGAGATTAACCCACTGGCTCCTGACTCCTAGTCTATGGCATTTGGACCCAGACTTAATTTACCATAAGCTTTCTTTTTCTCCAGCTTGCAAATGAAAGACGTTGATTTTTTTTTACTTTTATAACCACATGAACCAATCCTCATAATAAACCAAGCCACTAAGATTTCATAGATGTAAATTTCTTTTCTGTATCTGTCATCTATCTATAATCTACCTACCTACTTAGCCACATAGCTATCTATTTATCATCTTTACTTATCAATATATTAGGTTTGTTTCTCTGTAGAACTCTAATGTACCCTCCCTACAACCTTACCTGACAACTATACAGTGATAGGCTGAGGCCCTTAAAGGTCTTAGCTTGTTTCTTTACATGCTGTCAGAGAAAATAACTAAAGATGGCTGATGGCTATGTTTTATTTTTAAGTTCTTTTAGGTAAGGAATAAATTCTACAATCCAGATTGGCAAGCAGCAGGAAGAGAGACACTGGTCCTGGCTTAAGAATTTCAAACCCCAAAGCCCACCCCTAGTGACACACTTCCTCCATTAAGGCCATACCAACTCCAACAAGGCCACACCTCTTAATGCCATCAAATACATGAGCCCCTGTGGGCCATTCTTATTCAAACTGCCACAGGTGTCGTACCCAACTAAGACAGGCTGTTACCAAAGTAGAAGTCGTAAACAATACTCACCAATCCTTCATCCCTCTCCAAATACTCTTATAAGCATCTGTGAGCTTGGTTAGTAACGTTCTTTTGTGATGAGAAACGCAGCTGAAATTTCATTGAAAAGTTCGACATTTTTCCTGGGACAGAAATGCTTTTCTAGTTTTGCCAAAGCAAATGAGTATAGCTATTTGTATTCTCATGCTAATTATATTCCCCCTAAAAACTGTACAAGTGTCCAAGCATAAGACACTGAGGGACCCTGCACTGAGGGACAATTGGTTCTGACTGGTAAATAAAGATGCTGACAGCCAATGGCTGGGCCGGGCAGACAGAGGCAGGACTCTTAGAATTCCCAGGCTAGGGATAAAGAGACAGTGAAGGAGGAGATTGGCTGTACTGTGAGGAAAAGAGAGCTGTCATGCATGAGGAGAATGGAGGACAGGGAGGCATAGCCGACATGTGAAGGAGCCAGGAGAGTGCGACCCAGCTGGGCATCACTCTGTGTCCAGACAGCCAAGATAGAATGTAGGATTTAGTAAGTAATAACTCGAGAATATCAGTGGAGTAGATGAACCACATGAAGGTTAGGAAGTGGCCCACTGAGCTGATTAAGGCATATCAAAATATAAAGGCTGTGTGTGTGTGTCTTTCATTTGTGAACCCAGAACATTGGGTGGATATCCAAAAAACGTACCACCAGGGTTTATTTAATTCTTTAATTCTACAAACGAGAGCAATTGTCTAGGGAACTTAAATGTCTCAGCTCTTGAAGATGAGCTGGCCAGGATTTGGAAACCTGTTCTTACCAGCTTAGAGTCTCAGAACCCTAAAGTGTTCATCATTCATTTTGTTTAAATTTTAGCTACCATGACCTCCCTCCCTGCAGGCTCCTAAATATTCTACATTCTTTTATTTTAGCCATTTTTCTGAGGATACATCCACCAAGATTTCCAACAGTGGAGCCCATAACAAACCTGGCAGTAGAGCCTGGGTCATTCCCTCCACTGGGTCAAATAGAAACCACAGCGCCATCGACCATAATAGCTAATAGTCCGGCTTTGCCAGACGAGGACAGAGCTAGGACAAGATACATGAATCAGAGTCCAGATCTAGAGATCATGAGTTGATAGTGCATTCCTCTGTGAATTCAACAGAAGTCCTTGAGGCAAGGATTCAAGAATCCAGGGGCGAAGGAGAGACACTCCCTGGCTATTTAAGCAAGTTTGGATGGACAAAGAGATGAATGGAGACAGAGCTAGATTCTAGAGAGTTTATAATTATTACCAGATTAACTGAGCCCAAAGCAAGAGGAATCTGATAGGCCATGGAGATGTGTGGATGGGACTTAGAAAGTTCACTGTCCTCACGTGGGAAGGATCTGTGTTTAGAACCTACAAGAGTTGAATGAATTCCATTATACACTGACACTATCAAATACCACATAGCACAGCAGGACCTGGCACAGGTCAAAAGTGCAGGAACCTCCTGTGTCAATGAAACTGTATACCTGGGGACTCTCCTATGTCAATGAAAAAAGTGTGGCCCTCACCTCAAAGGGGAGAAGAGATGATAGATGAACATGGCCCAGAACACAGATGTACATTACTTCTAATTCTGTGTTCCAATATGGAAGCAGGTTCATAAAGGGTTTAAAGAACAGGCCAGAAAAAAAAAACACTCATAAATCAAGACAGTATAAGTACATAGGTGAAAACGTGAGAGATGTGATTACAGCCACAGGAAAAAAACCTTACCTATAGGCTTCAGATGCTACCTGATGACATTCTTAGCTTTGAGACAGAAGCTTATAGTTGGCTAAGCTAATTTTGGCTACTAATCGCCAGATATTAGATCCCATACAGAGAGTGGCAAGGAAGGACTATTTAGGGGGTTAAAGGTGGTGCAAGATAAATTGTCCTTAGGCTCCAGATCTGCACCATTCCAACTTTATCATTAAAACTTGAATCAATCGGCCTCAGCTGACACACTTTCTTGCTAGGAATCTCATTCACACCTGTAAGGGAACTAGCTATGCAAGCAGAAGGCCAGGAGAATGTAGCTTGAAAATTACAAATACTTTATGAATCTTAGTTTCTTTTTCTGTACAGTGAGGCTGGAATTTGTTCTCATATCATGGTATTCCATCTCTGGAATAAAAACACATTAAAATATTTTTATAACATGCAGCAGGTTCAATATTCCCTAAATTAAAAAATATTAAAGGTGATTAAATGTAGCAATGCATGTAAGGAGTTTTGAAGTGATAAAGTACTAAGTGAGGCTGAGGGATCATTATTTTAATTATGCAATTATGCAGAAGCAGAATTACCTGGTGTCTCTATTACTTCCTGAGCTGACACTCAAATTTGAATTCCCAGGAGGCTCCTCCTCCAGGGGACTCACAAATCTTCATTTTGCATTTCTAAAAGAGACTCACCACCTACCCTCCAAACATACACTCCTCTTCTTCCTCCTCTTCCTCCTCCTCCTCCCCCATTTCCCTTTTCTCCTCCACCTCCCCCCTCCTTTTCCTCCTCCTTCTTCTTTTCCTGCTGTCATTTTGGACAGAGTAATCTGATTTGGGGGGAGGGGGTGCTCTCCCAGTAAACGCAGAGAGGGGCGGTAAAATGAACTGAGAAGACCACCTCTGGAGTCGGATTTCCATGCTGTCTTTATACTTAAGCAGTCTTGGGTGAAGTAGCTGAACTTGGATCCTAATAGCTTATTGCGAAGTGTGGAAACCAGTGCTTGCCATTAAAGAGGAGAAGCATTAAAAGAGAAGAGCACTTCCTGTTTAGGAATTCAAATCATTTCCCAGGCTGTCAGTATCAAGGAAGACTATGGGTTGAATCTCACTACCCACAGAGGATGGGAGATAAAGATTTGACTTCTGTCTGGATTCTCTTTCCTGTGTTCAGAGCAGTCATCTTCCTGGGGTCTGGTCAGTCACTCAGAAGCTAGATGAGCTAAATGCTGGAGTGCCCGGACAGCAGACACTGTGACAATCATTTGTCATCTGCCTGCTTCCACTCCCTTAACACACTTTGGGTGGGAATGGAAGTTTAGATTTAAGGAGAAGGCTCCTCATTTCAGCCAAATGGGCATAGACAGGAGAAATCTTACATTACTGCAGCTCCCAGCTGAGAGTTTGCAGAGACCACCCATAATAACCAAAAATAATTTGACTGATAATTGTGATATTTGCCATTTAAAATATATATTCACTTTTGTTCCTAATGTTCTATGAAACAATTTATATCAGTCACCAAAATTATAGGTTCCAAGTTCTAAGCAATAACAATTCATACCAAATATTCCTGTATAAGTACATAATTAAGGTTTTTTTTTCCCTCAAATGTCTCTTTGGCACTGTCAGCAAGGAACTTCTGCCCCTGTTATTTACTCTTTTCTCCTGCACATGACGAACATGGCCAGTCTTCAAATCCTTGAGAATGTCTCTAAATCCCACCCATTTGTCTTATTCACTGTTCTATTGCTGGGAAGAGACAACGTGAACATGGCAACTCTAATAGAAGAAAGCATTTAATTGAGGACTTAGCATTTAATTGCTAGCAGTTTCCGAGGTCAGTCCACTGTTACTATGGCAGGAAACATAACACCACACAAGCAGACCTGGTGCTGAAAAAGGAGCAGGGAGTTCTGCATCCTGACTCAGGCAGGGAGAAAAAATGACCCTGGGCCTGGCTTGGCTTTTTGAAACCTCAAAGCCTACCTTCCCAGTGACATACTTCCTCCAACAATGCCACACCCCCTAAACTTCCTAATCCTATCAAAGGGTTTCTTTCCTGGTGACTAAGCATTCAAATATACAGGCCTAGGATACCATTCTTTTTCAAACCACCACAGCATCCATTTGGGTCATTACCCAATTGTATGTCAGGAATAGGTATAGCAAAGCCGTTGTTAGTAACTAACTGTAGCATGGCGAACATATTCATACTTTGCCTCTAGTTTCTGCCATCACCAACAAAGGGAGGTGTCATTGTGGCCATTGTGTAGATGAAAGAGGAGATATGTGTTCCTGTGTCACAGCATGAGTGAGAACAGATATCAGGAGGCAGCGCTTATGATCAATATATCACCTCGTAACAGCAACCCTAAGATTTCAACTCTCCTAATCACTCCAGGGTTCTCTCTGAACCCAGGTGCCAAGGCTGAACTGCTAACTATTGGCCGTTAATTAACTACTTTGTAGTCATGCTGCATACTTTCTTGAGTGACCTCAGCTAGAGCATATGAACCTGGAAACTGCAAAAGAGATCTTGGATTTCCACTGTGTCTTCTATAAACCATATTCCAGATGGTGTTTATTAAGTGGGGGTATGAAAAAAATTATTCATTTAGAAAACTAAAATAAATTATTTGGAAGTAGACATCACTTTCAGCTCATAGAAACTGAAAACTAAGAGCATGGGCTTCTTTCTTAACCTTTCAAAACTGAGATAAAAGGGAGATGTTAAATAATGCATATTAGAAACATTTGAGTTGACATTGTCAAAAAATGCCATCTAAAATAGTATTCACAGAGAAAAACAATTCACAATCTGGGCTTTGACAGTACAGTGTAGCTGATTAGACTGAGAGGCATTTATACCTTTTGGAATACATTTAAAATAATACAGCTACATACATCATAAAATACTTTAAAACTAATAAGGTGATATTTAAATTAGTTTCTGACCTTCAATATTTTTTAAAAAATGAATACCAAATACAGTTGTGGTGGGAATCAATAAATATACTCCATACAGGAAATATAAGATGTGATACAGTTTTCCTCTCATCTCTGATGTGAGTAGGATTTGCATGCTTTGGTTTTCATAGAGTTCTCCTTCTCCCCCATTCCCTCCTACCTCTACCACCCATTGCTAGTGTTGAAATTGGATGGAAGGTTTTATGTTCACGCTTAATTTATTGGTGCCTACTCTCAGAGAGCACGCTGGAAAAATCCTTTCAATATTTGACCATTGGGCAGCCATTAAATCACAGATTCTTAATTTTTTTAAGCTTACCAATGTTTTACATCTCTCTTATTGAAGAAACATATATAAGTAAATATAAATTACACAAAATAGTTTCCTTATCCTTTATTAGTATATGAATTGAATACAGTAAAAGAGGTCATCATGGAACTTCCATGCTTGTGTTCTTTGATCATATTCCCTCCCCCTCTCCCTCACCTCCTCCCCCTTAGCTGGTCACTTTCTCTTACCAAATTGTCTTTACTCATTTCAACTTTCATCTCTCTCATTTAAAAAACAAAAACAATGAAGATTCTTTATATAAAAGAAGACAGGATGTTTGTCCTTCTGAATCTGGCTAATGTCACTTAGAAGAAGAGCTCTAGTTATATTCATTTCTCCTGCAGGTGACATAATTTCATTCTTCTTTGTGGCTGAATAACACTCCTCCACGTATATGTACTATATCTTGCTCACCCATTCATCTGTTGACAGACACCCAGGCAGCTAGGCTACCTAATCTAAGGGTATTGTTAATAGTGCTGTGCTAGATATAGGTGTATGGGTGTCTACATTTGGGCTTTGCCTTCCCTTTAATGTATACCCAGGGGTGGAAAAATAGCAGCACATGAAAGTTCTGATTTGAATTGTTTGAAGAAACTCTGGTCTATACTGATTTTGATAGTGTTTGCACTAATTTACATTCGTAACCACAGTGCATAAGGGTTTACCTGGCCAGTATTGCTCTAGGTAACTTCATGATAGCCCTTCTGACCAGGGTAAAGTGAATTTCAGTGTCATTTTGAGTTACATTTCACTGGTGCATAAATACATTGAACAGATTTTTTTGTGTCTTTATTGGTCATTTGTATTTCTTTCAGAGCTATTTAGTTCATGACCCATCTCCCAAATTAATCAACAGAGAAACTTCAGTTTTACACGGGTCAAATGAATACAGTGGACATCTATACAATGTTTGAAGCAGCTCATAGAACTTTCTACAAAGCAGATCATATTGTAGACCATAAAACAAGTCTCAGTGAATATCAAACTTGAAGTGATTTATCTTTGATCAAATCATAAGAGCAAGTCAGTAGAAACCTGACAACTGCATGGAGACTGTTGAACAATACACTTTTTAAAAGTGAGTGAGCAATTGAAATATCAGTGGAGAAATTCTACACATCCTAGAATCAAATGAAAATGGAAATACAACATTCCAAGGAGTTTGGGATGCAAAGGCAGTTTTAAGGGGGCAGGCCATAGATATGACTGCATACATTTAAAAAGAAAAGGCAAGGATGTCAAACAAATGATATTCTAGTATATATCAATGTCTCACCAAAGCAAGGATGAGCCAGTATTGCATAATGTAAAATAAGATTAGGGTACAAAGTAATAAAATGGAGGCTAACATAATATCAATCAGTGAAGCAAAGACTTTGTTATGTGAATAAATAAACATCCTGGACAAATCTTCAGCCCAACTACCCAATTAAAAATGAAAGAGATGGTGCTGATATCCATGGGCCATTGGAGAACCATTAAAAATTGTTATAGGAATGCTGAATTGTAGCTATTCACACTTGATGGCTTCTGGTTGGGGTTGCAGTAGAAAAAGTCTCACTTTTCTTTAAGGGACTGGCTACTAGGAGTTTGACCATACTCCATAAGTATATGGGCAACATGAATTGGAGTTGCTATTTTCTTTTCTTTTCTTTCTTCTTTTTATTTCTTTTTCTTTTGTGTTGGAGGCAGTTACAAGGGTAGGAATGGACCTAGGAGGACTGGGATCAGAGTACATGATGTGAAATTTTCCAAATAATTAATAAAAATATTATGTTAAAAAGATGAAAGAATGACGCAGCTGAGATAATTTTTAAAAAGATAGATTTTAAAGAAGATAGCACTGAAATACAGAGATCACAAAGGAGAACTTTGAAAACCTGTATTGGAAGAAACTAGAAAGTCTAGATGGACTGGACTCATGTCTAAACACGTATAGCCTGGCAAAACTGGATAAAAAAATATACAAACATTTAATATGTCTATAATGATCAATGAAATTAAAGGACTAAAGAAACATCTAGAAGCTAAGCTTAAGATATGATGGCTTCACTACTGAATGCTCTCAAGGCAGAAAATATAACCTTGTAACTGCTCCTCAGTATTCTATAAACAGTTCTTCTCATTGTGAAAGGAATGATGGAAACTTATTCTACCAAGCCAGTACCACCATGTTGTCAAACACCACACGAAGATAAAGGGGCTAAGCTGTAGAATTTCCTTGAATAGAGATATGAATGGCTACAGTAAAATACTTGCAAACTGAATTCAGTAAGGCATTAAAAAAATCACACAGATAACCAACTTCATTTAATTCCAGAGATGCAAGGACGGCTCCGCATATGCAAACTGACTGACAGACATCACATGACCGTCTCAATAGATGTCGACAGTGCCTACAGTAAAATTCAGAATCTACGTTTTGTAAGAAATTTTATATGTTCAACATTTCAAAATATTTCCTGGAACTAAAAATATGTATTTGTTTTGTATGTCATGTATCATGCTAAATCCTGTTGTATGTATTTTATTTCTTTTTCAAGAAAAATTCAAGAGGCGTATGCCATCCATATTAATTACATTCCTGTTGCTGTGATAAACACCAAGACCAAAAGTAACCTAAAAAAGGATTTCTTTAACTTTGGGCATGGAACATAGGGCTTGGGGCAGGAGTGGGGAAACTGGCAGGTGATCTACATCTGCAGGAAGGCAGGTTCTCATGTAGACAAAAAAAGCAGAGGAAGAACAGGAAGTAGGTTAGGCTATAACCCCTCAAAACCTGTGCTCAGTGACACACTTCCTCCAGCAAGGCTCTTCCTCTCAAGGCTCCAGAAGCCCCAAACAGTGCCACCTACTGGGTCCAAGTGCTCACTTACCTGAGCCTGTGAAGGACACTGCTCATCCAAACCACAACTCTGTAATTTACAGTGAAAGAAACATGGGCTGTTGGAGACTGAATAACAACTGCAATTGTTAGCCCTTATCAAGTGCTTCCTGTTTCCAGTAATGATCTGTAACACAAGACCCATGCAACTCTGACCAGCTCAGTCCTCACACATGGCTGAAAATAGCATTTGCCAACACACAATTTCTGCCCATATTTCCAGACGTGATCAGTGAGCCCTTTAGATAAGACATCCAAGCTTGACGGTCCAGAGTAGCAGAACAGTCTTTAAAAACTAGGCCATTCAGCCCCCAGAAACTACCAACCACTCCAAATAAAACAACTACTTAGAGAGAGACTTTTAACTTAAATCTTTTATATCCCCATGCTTATTTTCTTAATTACAGGGTCTTAATCCCTTTTCCAATTACCTTACAACAGATTATTAAGCCTCAGCTGGGGCTCCTTAAGAGATGCAGGGTGGAGACTGCTCCTGGAGGAAAGGTGTTCTATTTTTGGGTAACCATATCAGAAAAATTCTTTACACTGAGCTGAATTTTGCCTTCTGGTTTCCGTGCAAAGGGAACAGAATGATTAGGATGGGAGGCCAGGCAAAAGTTGGAGCTCAGAGGGAGGCCACACCAGCTCTGTGGCTGCCGTGAGGTAGACAACTGGTGAAGGCCCAGCTGCTGGGACACGCCTTCTGTAGTTGGATGTGCAAAGTCCCCCACCCCCACCCCAGAGCGCTATATGTGAAGATCACGGAGTGGTGCTATTGGGAAATAGACCCATTAAGAAATAAGTCCTACTGAGAGGTCTTATATCATTGAGGGTATGCCTTCAAGGGAATATGGGATCCTGGGGGAAGGAGGGCTGTTTGTTTGGTTGGGTTTGGTGTTTTGTTTTGTTTTGTTTTGTTTTGTTTTGTTTTGTTTTGTTTTGTTTTGTTTTGTTTAAGACAGGGTTTCTCAGTGTACCCCTGACTGTCCTGGAACTCATTCTGTAAACCAGGCTGGCCTCAAACTCAGAGACCTGCCTGGCTCTGCATCCTGCGTGCTGGGATTAAAGGTGTGCTCCACCATTGTCTGTCTGTCTGATCCTGGGTTCTTTATTGTCCTTTTTTTTTCTTTTTTTTTTTTTTGAGGTGAACAATTTTTTTTCCCATTATGTATCCTTACTAGCTTATGTGGCTTTAGCATATGCCCAAATCAACAAGATTACATGATCATGAGCCATCATAAACCTTTTTAATTTGTAGTTTGATTGTCTCAATCATTTTGTTACAGTGATGGTGGCCACTCCACGCTGTACCTGAATGTCAGGTACCCTACCCTATCCTGAACACTGCTGGGTGTTCCTGAGCAACATCATTCCAGTGAAAGGACAATTTTTCTTTTGTGACTCTGATGTCTTGTGTATTCCCTGCCTTTTCAGACTGCCATGCTCATCATTGCTATCCTTACTCAAGCAACTGACAATCTCTCAAGAAACATCTCACTGGTTGATGCCTGAAAAATAGACTCAAAATTGTCACTTCTTCTCAAGTCTTGCCCAGCGGTCTACTGTCTCAACTCTGTTTCCTCAGCTGTTAGGTTGTGAGCTTCAGCTTTCAGGATCAGTGGAAATCACAGCACTTGGACCTCTGGAGCCAGAGAGGATGTTGAATAGTATTACACAGGAAATAAAATGGTATTTATGCTTCTATTTAATAGAGAATCGATATTTAGCTACGACCTAATTGGAAAGTCTCTCCTTGCATGCCAAAAGGAGTGCACTGGGCGAGGCACAGCTCTTGAAAACCTCCCCAGTGTCTCAATGCTGAGGAGAACCAGAATCAACTGATGGAAATGAATAAGATATAAGCACAGGAGGTTCAGACAGAACTCAGGCATGAGAAACAAACCTAAGGCTGCTTTGCTTGTTAGTACCCACAACAAGCAGGCCAGCCTTTTCCAGCCTTCATTTGAGGATACACCTTTGCTTTAAAATGCCTGGTATTTTATTACATAAAAAGTAAGCTTTGCCAACTATGGCTAGGAAGTAAAAATATTCCACAACGACAATAAAGATCAAGGTACCAGAAAGCAATCTCTCCAGCCACCACTAAGGGCTCCAAGATCTATCCACAGAGGAAATAACCAGGTTCTGTTCCAAGGAAGGAATAAAGAATTCTAAGCTAAAGAAAAAAAAATCTATTCCCACCTTCATTGCCAAATGGTCAAGGATTTCTGCAGACATTAGTAAAGAGAACAAAATCTAACAGACTATGCCAGTTAAACCACTTAGTTTACTATGTCATTTCCTGATGTTTTCTCTTTCCCTAGTAAATTACCATAGCTTCCATCTTGAAACAACTCATCTTTTTCTCATGAAGCACTCTGATATTCAAGACTAGTAATAAGTGAGCTGGAGAGATGACTCAATGGTTACAGTAATCCATTACTCTTGCAGAAGATCTGAGTTCCATTCTCGGCACCCGTGTGGAGCAACTCACAGTCACCTCCCTGGAGATCCAATGCCTCTGATCTCAACACTTTACCTGCACATATCCACACACAGACATAATTAAAAACAATAGAATCAATATTTTTTCTATTGTTATTATTTATTATTATTATTTCAATAGTAAACATTCTTGTATCATGCCATAGAAATTTCTGTCTGAGCCAACCCAAACTGATTATTTCAGATTCGCATGTCCAACAATGGAATTCGAAATGGGTAGCAAGTTAGCAGTGCCTTCTGAAGGTTCATACATCCTCTCACCATAAGAGTTTGACAGACATTGCCACTTACAGGATTGTGTGCACGCAGAGTTCAGCATGGATAAATGTTTGCTTCGCTTCTTGAGACAACTGATGCCTTTGAACAAGTTCCGTTTTGCAGCTCTATCCTACCCCATGTCTTATTCTCCTAAGTCTCAAGAATTCTAGAAGAGACATGGTCAATAGTCAAGACGATGATGCTTACAAGAAAGCCATGCCAAGATGGAGATAGAGATGGCAGTCACGCAACCTTGTAGCTATAGACCAAGGAGCAAAGCAGACAGAAGCTGGAAGTGAAAAGGGAGAGTTTCCCTGACCCCCAGCCTTGAGATGATGCATGTATCTGCTGACATCTTAACACCTTGTCCCCACAAGTCTTCCGCAAATAAGTTCTTAAGCCACTATGTTTTGGGTCATTTGTTATCGTAATGCTAACAAAGAAATTGAAAATATAACAAGAAAGTTTCCACTGTGACTAGAAATGCCATCTTTCACAAATACATTCCTTTGCTTCAAATGCACAATGATTTCAAATAAAATATGGCGGAGTTCTTTGAAAAGGGGTTGTATTGTAGAAAATCAGTGTTTGACATTATGTACACTGGAATTGGAGGTTTTGAGGTATTAGATCTGCAAAGAAGTACTTAACACTATATAACACTAATTCTAAAAGCCTGGATAGAACCACCTCTAAACACCAACTTGACTTGGGGGACAATGTCACTTGCCTGGAATTTGTCACAGAGTTCCTTATATACAGAAGCCAGGCTCTTCCCTATATAAGGGCCCTGCTGCCTTTAGAGTCATCTGTGAAGCTCAGTAGACTCCCACATTCATCTCAGAGCATGTGTCTTTTGCAATGGAATGAAGTTACTACAGGGTCAATGAACAGAGGTAGTTCCATTCACTTTCACACCATGATGCAGGTGTCCAGAACCTATAATTCCTTATCCAAATGTCCCTAAGACTGTTTTTAGAAGCTCCTGTGGGATTTTTCTCTAGGCTCTAGGCTCATGTGCTCTGTGGAGTGAAAAGCGCTCTCAGTGTGCACAAGTCCCCCTGTTAGTGTTGATGGATGTACAAGGCACTCTGAATCACAGCTTGGGCCTGGAGATGAGGAGAGGAGTCTGGCGGGGTCCCACCTATTCCAGTAGCACTTCAGTTTTGGAGAAAGACTTCAGTAATTTGAACCTCAAACATGTCCTCCTGGGTCTTTACAGAGGCCCAGCTCCCAAAGTAGGGTGATGGAGCATGTATTCTTTTTTATTTTATTTTTATTTGCTTTACATCTGAATATCAGCTTCAGCCCCCCTCTCCTCCCAGTATCTCCTCACACAGATCTTTTCCCATCTTTCCCTCTCCTTCTCCTCTGAGAGTGTGGAGTCCATCCTGTATCACACTCACCCACCCCCACCCCCACCCATGTTCATCAAGTCACTGCAGGACTAGGTGCACCTCTCCCATTGAGGCCAGACAAGGCTGTCCAGTTAGGGGAGTGGGATCCAAAGGCAGGGAACAGAGTCAGAGACAGCCCCACCTCCAGTTATTGGGGGGACACATGAAGACCACAGCATGTATTCTTAAGTAACCTGATCCATAAGTCCAATATTTGGGAAAACAGAGTATAATCCTTTCATACACATTTCTTCCCTGGACCCAGACAATTCAGCCTGGCCGTGACTCAGATGAGTAGTGGTTTTAGGACACTCTGTGCAAGTAGAATATTAGGCAAACAGCTTTCATCAAGGAGGACATAAGAACAGGATCCCAGTCTGGAAATGGGCACAGGGTGAAAGAGACTTGGTACTTAAGTTGGTTTCAATGTCAACTTGCCACATATTAGGACCACCTAAGTAAGAAATCTCATTTAAAGAATTGTCCTGATGCAAAAGAGGACCATCGTCCTAATTGACTTGATTTATATTGGTAGCAGCCAATATTAAAAAAAAAAAGAATATTTCAAAAAGAATTTTAAGTAAAATAAACCTTCTCCTCCTCATATTGCTTTCAATCATGGCCTATATCACAGCAATGGAACCGTAACTAAGATACATGGAAAGGACTTGACCAGAGAATTTATAAACTACACCAAAGGTGGAAATGGCTGCATTTCAAAAAATAGATACGGGCTCTCCATCCCTGAGAGGATTTATGGTTCTGAGCTATCATTTCCAGAAATGTAAAGTTGGTGATAATTAAGCCAATAGCAAAGGGATCTCTCAGAGTTCGGAAAGGAATGAACCAAAGCCAAACAGGATTCTAAGACATTCTAACTATCTTCGTTCTGACAAGAGACCAGGTCTCTTCTAGAATCTATAGATCTATAGTCAAAATCTACAGATACCCGCCTTTGTCTGTAGGGCCCACCTAGATAACTCAGAGTGACCTTACCTCAGGATCCTAGCTTAATTATGACTACAAGAATATGTTTGTAAAACGAGGTCATGTTTGTATATTCCGGGTGGCTTCATCTTCTGCAGCCACTGAGTCTGCAATAACAAATTCTGCTATTTGGGTAACACTCTGTTGTGTACTCATAAACCGAATGCCAGCTTGCTGCCAACAGAAAGCGAGGGGAACTGTAAGCCTTGGTGTGCCCATTGTGACCTATGTCTATGTCATAAATATTACTCTAGAGTTTCAAACCCTCCGAGAAAGTTGAGCATTATTCCCATGAGAAATGGGCTTCGGTTGTAATCAGGAAGTGAGAAAGACAGTGCAGACAGCAGGAAAGAAGGCTACAGCAGTTCTTAGAAAGGTCCTAGCAAAACCAAAGCACAGTAGAGATAAAAAAAATCACCTCTCCTTACCTTCTAAGACAATTCATTGTATCACAAGCATTCCAATACAATACACTTCTGAACCAAAATAAATTCTTTTCATTTTCGCAAAAGCAAAGAAATGGGGGAAAAGAAGTAATTGTCTGACTATTATATCAAATGTTTTTAAATTATATATCTTCATAGCACCACTGCTTGGAAGACATTAATATTCATATGTATTATATATGTGGAACTAAAGCCTTATAGCCCTGAAGCATCTTCACAGAACCTAGAGCCAGTACAAAAGAATTGATGCACAGATGCTTGACCTTCCTAGGACTCACATGCCCTGAACTGAGTCCAGAACAGCTCTCACCCGCCACACTGGCTGCCCCAACAGGACTGATCTCTTTCCCCTGCTTTGGAAGGAGCTGTGAAGCACTTTCACCAGATGCAGGAGAGCCAGAAGATGGGAAAAGGCATTTCTCTCTGCTTGCACTACACTGCCACCTAGTGGCTCAATAACTGCTGAAGACAACATTTCTTCTTTTGTCGTTTGAGTAGTGCTAATTTATGAGTATGTAAATTTTGCTTTTTAAAGGTGCATCTTGGGCTGGCAAAATGAGTCTAAAATTTAAGTTACAACTTGCAGAGACATGTGCATTAGTTGAGAATAATGGTGACCAGAACACGAGGAAGGCTGGCTTGTGTGAGTATGCTTGTAATCCCAGCACTTGGGGGGCTTTGGCAGGAGGATCATGAGTTTTGACGCTACCCTAGGCTAAAGTGAAAAAAAGAGTAAAAGAACATGATGTCTTCGAGCATCAGTTTATATGGAGCCAATTACAGTGAACTAAACCATAAACTCTGTCTCTTGGGTTTGCAGTGTAGCTCCATGGCAGAGAACTTGCCTAGCATGCAGGAGGCTAAGAGTTCTGTAACCAGCAGCCCAAGAATGAAAATGCAAAGCTTGGCTACTGTGTGATGCTGCTTAACCAGGGAAACAGGTAACACCATGCTCTCCCCGATTCCCTTCTAAATTTGAGACATCACCAAGGTGCTCCAGATCCCTTAGCCTTTGTTGTGGGGAATGAAAGCAAGTGTGTTGTTGACATTAGTGTGGTCGGGTCGATGATCCCAGTGTCTCAGTCCTTATGGAAGTTCCAAAGCCTCCCCTGGAGACGGCTCCTATGGAGATTAGACAAACCTGCCTCCTTGTTCAGCTGTATATTATAAGCACACTGAGCTTCCTGGGTACTGAGGCTTCTCCATCAGTGTTCCCAGTCCACCTGAAAAACAAATTTAAAGGTGCAACTCTGCCTGTATCTCCACTAAATGTCCTATACTGGCTCCATAAGCCAATGTCCTATGTACCCCTCTACTACATATGAATTACCCCACCGACTCACCCTCTGTTTGATGGCCACTTTCAACGGTAGGAGCATAATTTCCAATGTCAGATATATAAAATCATAAGAAAACATTCTCCCCAAATTACCACCTTATGAAAATGCCCCTTTGAATATGAAGCAAATTTCAGAGGCCAGTTTAGATTAAAAAAAAAATGGTCAATAGATGTTAGGAGCCGCATCCGCCATTGGAACATGTGTGCCTGCGCAAGGCGCGAAAATCAGTATGCTAATTTGGCGACATCATAAGAGCCAATGAGTGTGCGGCACATCTCCTAAAGCGCTATATAAGCCACTAGCTTTTGGGGCTTGGGGTCCCTCGCCTCACTACCATCTAAGAGAGCTGTAACACTAAGAGAGCTGTAATAAAAATGCTGCCAGAAGAATCCTGAAGCGTGGCGTTCTCCTTTTCTACGAGGCGGCGCCCCGCAACTGGTGCCGGAAAACCCGGGAACGAAGCCGAACGTCTCGGAGTTTTATCCAGTTTCGAGGGACCCTGTTGGCTCAACAGAGGATTCAGAACTGGCTGCGTGAGAGGTCTAGACGCTTTTCTGCAAGGTATGGTGGATCCTGTCTATTTTGCTATTGCTATCCCCGTTTGGGCCGTGGTAGTTCTTGTGCTCTGCTTCTGTCTTAACTACCATACACAAGGGAAGAAGTGTACTTGCCCTCCGTGTATTCAGGAGCTGTAAGTCACAGGTACATAACTGTGCAAGTTCGTTCCCTCTAAGCAGTATGGGTAACCACCAAATGAAGCCGCTTCTTTCAGCAATGCAGGAGTTGTTGCGTGAGCGTGGTTTAAAGTTTCCCAAGAAAGTGTTGTGTAATTTTCTGCGAGATGTGGATAGAGTAGCTCCCTGGTTTGTATCCACGGGGTCCTTGTCAAAGGGCTCCTGGGGCAAGCTCGGCGGAGATTTGATTAATGAAAAGGAGAAGGGAAAGTTAAGACCAGGCACATGGCCGCTGTACAAAATGGTTAGAGCCTGTATAGAGGATGCAAAATGCCAAGATAAGGTAAGAGAGGGACAAAAAGCTTTGGCAGAACACCAGGATAGCCTATCAGAAGCAGAAAAGGAAAAGAGCGCTAAGAATAGAATGAAGAAAAAAGAAGAAATTAAAAAAGAAGTAGCTACAAAAGTGGAACAGAAAGGGCCTAAGAAAAAGTTGTACCCAGTGTTAACTGAGTTTCAGAATTTAAGAATTAATGACTCCGCCTCTGAGGAGACGTCCTCGGGGGACGAAGAAGATACAGAGGATACCGACACCTCATCCTCTGATAGTGTGTTAGATCTTGAGGAACAGGCAGAATTAGATAAAGAAGCAGCTCGTTATGAGTCTGAAAGATACGGGCTGGATTCGCCTTATGCACCGGGGTATGCCCCATCTGCCCCACCATTGGAGGAAGTAGTTAGAGTTAAAAAGAAAAAACCAAAAGAAAGACAGGAAAGACTGCCGTCCAATTCTCTTATTACAGCTAAGGAGAGAAAAAAGATAAGAGTAGCCTTTTCTGTATGGGAAGATGCTAACCAAACCAGGCAACATTCACAGCTAGATTTAAAACAATTAAAAGCGCTGGCCGAATCAGTACAGACTTATGGAATCAATGCCTCTTTTACTCAGGCATTAATAGAAAGACTTGTGGTCAGTGCCATGACACCAGATGACTGGTATAATACTATTAAGGCTTGCCTGACTATGGGACAGTATCTAGATTGGAAATCTATTTTTCAAGAACTCTGTGCTTCACAGGCAAGACAAAATTTAGCTCAGGGGCATCCACAATGGAACTTTGATATGCTTACAGGACAGGGACAATGGGCTATCAATCAAACGGCCTACCCTGTAGAAGTATATGAGCAAATTAATAAGGCAGCTGTAAAAGCATGGAAAAGCCTACCTAACAAAGGACAGGTTTCAGGAAACTTGACAAAAATTATCCAAGGGAACACTGAGCCGTTCTCAGACTATGTGGCTAGGATGATGGAGGCGGCAGGAAGGATTTTTGGAGATCCTGAGACGGCCATGCCTCTCATAGAACAACTAATTTTTGAACAGTGTACTAGAGAGTGCAGAAATGCTATTACACCTTGGAAAGGAAAAGGACTAAATGCATGGATGAAGGCTTGTAGAGAAATAGGAGGACCTCTATCCAATGCTGGATTGGCAGCTGCTGTTTTAGCGGCTCAGAGGACCTCTAATGTTAAATGTTTCAGGTGTGGAAAGCTGGGACACATACAAAGACAATGTAGAGCACCTGGCACTACTAATAACAATCGTCCAAAGGTGCCTGGAATGTGTCCTAGGTGTAATGTGCTATTGTAGCGATAGTGTTGCAAAGATTTTCAGAGCCTATAAACATAATTTCAGATTCGCATTATGTTGTAGGAGCTGTTAAACAATTAGAAGTGGCTGATTTTATCCACCCTAAAAGCATGGTTGCTGAGATATTTAAAGATATTCAACACCATATTCGCAATAGGTGTCACCCATTTTTTATTCAACACATGAGAGCACATTCATTGCTTCCTGGGCCTATGTCTCAGGCTAATGCTATTGCTGATAAAGCCACTAAAAACCTATATTGGGTAAGCTCGCCATTAGAAGGCGCAGTTGAATTCCATAAACTCTATCATGTACCAGCTAATACCCTAAGATTAAAGTTTCATTTAACTCGTGCAGAAGCGCGAGATATTGTTCTGAAATGTACCTCCTGTGCAGAATTCAGACCCTCTCCATCTATAGGGGTCAATCCCAGAGGTCTGCAACCTCTTCATATCTGGCAAATGGATGTTACACATTGCAATGCCTTTGGAAAACAAAAATTTATTCATGTATCTGTGGATACATGCTCTGGCATCATTCATGCCACCCCCCTTGCGGGAGAAAAAGTGTCACATGTTATTACTCATTGTCTTGAGGCCTGGGCTGCTTGGGGCAAGCCCCTTCAGCTGAAGACTGATAATGCACCAGCTTATACATCTAAAACTTTTCAACAGTTTTGTCTGAGGCTTGGTGTCCGTCATATAACTGGCTTGCCATATAATCCTCAGGCACAAGGGATTGTGGAACGTGCCAATGGCACGTTGAAAACTTATTTACAAAAACAAAAGGGAGGAATAGGCCCCAACATGGGACCTAAGACATCTATCTCCCTAGCCCTATTTACCTTAAATTTTTTAAATCTGGATTCTGATGGACAATCTGCTGCTGACAGACATGTGGCTCCAAGTCCTCAAAAAGAATATGTTAAATGGAAAGATATCTTAACTAACCAATGGAAGGGCCCGGATCCAGTTTTAGTGAGATCCCGGGGAGCTATCTGTGTTTTCCCACAGGATCAAGAAAATCCAATCTGGATACCAAGCAGACTGACCAGAACTGTGAAAGAGGACTCACCAACCCCTGAAGAAAATGCTAAAGATCCTGCTGATGATCTGCCTGCTTGAGAGAGCGATAAGTATACCATTGTGGGCTGTGGTAAGATCATGGCCAGTTCCCATCCCAGTACATTCCCACTCTAAAGTACTGCCAATGTTTACATCATCGAGCTGTCAGCTGGAGGCACCATGTGCCATACCTTTAAACAAAGAGACTGTCAAGTATAATGCATCAAAATTTAGATTAAATGATACCTTGTGTTTCACCATAACAAACAGGGCAGAGACCCCATGCGTTGTACTTCGCAATGCTACATTGGGACACTGGATTGATCCACTTGGAGATTCCCAAATAGGCACTGGTGTCCTGCTCGAGGTACTCAATAACATAGTGGCAGGACAATCTGAGGCCAGTGGAAATACATCTAATAAAAAACAGTCCCCTGTGAATATCACTACATTATTGCTAAAAAGTAAGGTAACCATACTTGAACGATCATATTGGCAAACCAATAATGCCACTAATGTCAGAGTGTGGCCATGGTGCCCTCCAGATCAGTCATTTCCACCAGTGTTTACGCACTGCCAATCTAAAAGGATGCCTAAGGTAGAAGTATCTCGAGGCTTCACCTTATCACCACCTCTAAAAAGGATGGCTATGACAGGAAATAAAACAGGGAAGGTAAACGAATGGCCATTTTATCAATGGGTGTTGACAAATTTAGCGGGGGCTGCTACCAGTTTATCAGCCTTTGCAACTCTAGGTGAGTCACAACATGACATTTGGAATGTATCAGCAACCAGAACTGATACTACACCAGTGATATTGAATGATATTAAATATAATAACTTGTTGGCAAATTATTCAGCCAAAAGGGCAGCAGTTTGTGTTTCGGCTCCCTTCTTTTTTATTTTAGCAGAATTTAAAAATAAAAGCAGCATATTAGATTGTGCGATTGTCACCTGCCATTTGACAGAATGCTGGAATGGGTCCGCATCTTTAGCACTGCTGGTGCGGGTTCCAACCTTTGTCCCTATACTGGTGGATGCCGATCCCGATAAATTTCCAATAATCTCCTTAATTAGAGAAAAGAGAGATTTTGGCATCACGGCGGCCATTGTGACGGCTGTTGCAATGTCGGCTGCTGCAGCGGTGACTGCGGGTATTGCCCTAGCCAATCAAGTCCAAGCAGCAGAAACAATAAATAATATAGTGAATGCCTCGGCAGATGCTATGGTAAAACAGCATAAAATGAATAGCCATTTGATTTCTGGGATACTGCTTGCTAATCAGCGAATAGATCTATTACAAAGCAAAATGGAAGAAATTGCTGATATTCTTCAAGTAAGCTGTGTGAGTCATACTAAACACATGTGTATCACACCCTTGAAATATAACAATGAGTCTTTTACAGAAAGTACTAAATTATCTAATTTTTTACAAGGAAATTGGTCACAACAGGCTGAGGAGCTACAAGAAGAACTCCTGCTCACGATTGCTGTTTTGAATGGGACCAGAATAAACCCGATTGATGTTGAAGACTTCACTTCCTGGCTCACGTCCGCTTTCTCCTTTTTTAAGGAGTGGGTGGGGGTAGGAATGTTTGGCTGTATGATCTTTGGGGGAGTGCTGATCACACTCTGGTTGCTCTGCAAATTTAAAAAACAACATCGTAGAGATAAAGTACTTATCACTCAAGCACTGCTTGCCTTAGAGTAGGGAACATCCCCTCAAGCTTGGTTGAATATGCTTAAACAATGAGACACTATCATTCAATGGGATACCCTGAGGGCTCGTGTTCCCATTGCACCAGGAATCCTGAGTGGTAGTCCTCCACACTTCCCAGGGCTCGGGTTCCCATTGCACGGGAGATAAGTGTGGAGGGTCTCACAACTGTTTAACTGCCTTGAACGCCTTACTGCTAGAACAGTGGGCTTGATCGGCGAAATAACAGTTGGAAAATTGTTGCAGCAATTTAATAAAAAAGGGGCAGATGTTAGGAGCCGCATCCGCCATTGGAACTGGGCAAGGCGCGAAAATCAGTATGCTAATTTGGCGACATCATAAGAGCCAATGAGTGTGCGGCACATCTCCTAAAGCGCTATATAAGCCACTAGCTTTTGGGGCTTGGGGTCCCTCGCCTCACTACCATCTAAGAGAGCTGTAACACTAAGAGAGCTGTAATAAAAATGCTGCCAGAAGAATCCTGAAGCGTGGCGTTCTCCTTTTCGGAGAGGCGGCGCCCCGCAAATAGACCCGCTTTGATACCTGAAAGATGGCATGACATCCTTCATACATGAGAATACAACTCATGATTCATCAAAGCTACTGTACACACTCAGGGATCATAAGTTGAGGATTCTGCTGGACAAAATCAGCCACCAGCAAAGGACTCAGCTCATATTCCTTGGGCACCATCGGTACCAAGTCAGTTCTCTCCTGGGCCTCTGTGTAAACCATGGAGCAGGAGAGGCAAGACTACCACCCTATCATAGACACACATTCTGAGCCCAGCCCTGTTGAGCTTCTGTACCAAATCACAGCAAGCTCAGTGAATTAAAACAACACAGTCTTATGGTCCTACTGATTTGGATGCAGGTGTCATTCTAAATGGGTCTCACCAACCACAGAAACTAGGAAAGTAAAGGGGGCCCATGGAGTGGCTGGGAGAAGGAGCTCTGGAGACTAGGATAGTAAGTAGGACTCAGGTGTTATGAGGTGGATGGAAAAATCAAAATGGATTAGATGAAAAGAGAGAAATACAAAGAGAAAAGAATAAATATATAATACTGAAGACATTTGAAAAATATAGAAATGTATTATTTAGTCTCTAATTACATATATATGTGTATACATATAATTTAGATAATGTTATACCATCCCATCAAGGGCCAAAGACTAACAAAAAAAATCCCAGTGCCAGAAATGGAGCTCTTGTTGTTAAGGAGAGTCCAAGAAACTCCCAAAACAAAGATGCTATTGTTGGTGGCCTTGTTTACCTTCTAGAACATTAAGGTAAGAGCCCATTGCTGCAGAACTTGCCTTACGCCACACATTTCAGGCACTGACCATGGAGGAATAGAAATGGAGTTGACCTAAAAGTCTCTTCCCTGAGAAGTGGCTCTCATAGTATCTGAAGGTTCTATATAAGCTGTCAAGGAAAATAACAAGTAATAGTCCTACCTAGCTGTAAATCACAATGACCAACATGGTAAGATATCCTCAAGAACACAGTAGTGGTACTTATTTCCTGGGGTAATTAACAGGTAGCTAATTGGACTTAAGTTACAATCATTAAGACAGAAATCATGCCTGGTACTGAAAACCTAGACAACTGCCTGTGGCTGGTACAATCATGAACTCTAGGGGAGATTCTACTGCCAAGTCCTGCTTCACCACATAAGGGATGGAGTAATATGGTACCTGCCCCTGGAATAGAGGCAATAGTGATCCTCCATGAGTGCCAATAGTTACTGCAGGTGTGAGGCTTGTGTGTGTGTGTGTGTATGGATAGATGATAGATAGATAGATAGATAGATAGATAGATAGATAGATAGATAGATAGATAGATAGATATCTTCACTTCATGTTCCTCCTTCCAGAAATATTCTCCCTGACAAGGTTATTGGTGAATGTTCTCCTTGCCAAGGCTAATGACTCCATGATAACCACAGCCAGTGCAAGTCCAGCAGGCAAAGGTGTCTCCAATATCTTAGGAAAATGGTAAATGCTGTGACCTTCAGGACATCCCTTAAGGCTATGAGAAAGAACTCGGAAAACATGAGTTCAAAAATATATAATTTCTCTACTATTCAAAATTTAAGGATGCAATATGAATTATAAGAGTGGCTTCATGAACCTAAAAGAACAGAAGAAGCAGTTGCACAATGAGTCAGGTAGTCAGAAAGATCCAAAGGCAGGCAAATTCATAGGCAGGCATATTTCTGAGTTCAAGGTCAGCCTGGGACAGAGATAGTTTGGGCCCAGGTGTGGTAGGAATAGTAACTTCAGAGCAGAGTCCTATCTGGCTAGCTTATTGTCTGTGCTTAACAAAGGCAGAAAGATCTCTGAACTCTTACACAATGTTAAAAAAAAAATAAAATAAAAAATAAATACGCTTACTTTCTCCTAAGAATCCAGGGGCTAGAGTTCTAGAATGCTGATCCATGAGATAATTAAAAGGGAACCTGGAGTAATGACTGAATTGATATGTAAATAAAAGAGTGGGCTTTTGATCTGCAAGAGAAGAGCAATCCAGAGAGCTTTCAGAATAGCAAGAGAAGGCTGTCTCCAGCAGAACATAGGCCATCAGCTTGTAACCCACAATTTTATGTTGAGTTGTTTGTTTCACTGCTACCAGTTGTCCCTTCTCTCACGAACCCCTCTCCAAACAGAAGCTGATCCTTGGTAACCTACTACTGCTACTGTCCTAAATCAGCATATTTTCTAACTGCTTTCTAAGTATGTATCCTTATACCCACAGATAAGTGTAGCTCTTTCCTCCTCTCATCAAGAAGCTTAATTTACAGAAGATGGAGACTATAACTGGCCAAAATATAGAGAACAACTAACTCTGCAGTCAGTCCCAGTTGATACATCTACAACACAAACCCTGCTCCTAATGATCAAGGAACAGCACAGGAGAAATGGTGGAGAGAGTGTAAGAACCAGAGGGCCAGGGCATCTTCCATGAGATCATCTTCTATACGACAGGGAGATGCACCATGAAATCTTAACAATACAATGGACTAAGCAAAACCTGCACAATGACAACACCAGTTGCTATTCCAATGTTATCAGAGAAAATCTCAGAAGGCCTCAGTTCTAAAGGAAAAGCTATTGCCAATTAATGTCTGCTACAAAAGAAAGATTCATTTTTCCCTAGGGACAAACCCCTGGCTTGGTTATCCAATCCCAGGAGGCCAGCCTTAAACATAGATAGAGATACACAGCGCTAGATGGACTCAGAGGCTGTGTTTATATGCACATATGTATAAATGCGTGTGTGTAATAATTAAAGAAAAGGTCATGAATTTGAGACAATGTGGGGAGTCACAAGAGGAGTTACATGGGGGAGAGAATAAAGTAAAAATTATGTAAATACAGTATTCACATAAGAAATTATTAAAATTAATAAAGTAAATGCAATAAAAAATACTATTGGGCTGTTTTATCTATGAATAAGTGGAAGGTAGGTAGATAGATACATAAGCACATACATACATACATACATACATACATACATACATACATACATATGTAGATGCATAGATATGTGTGTGTGAGACAGAGAGAGAGAGAGAGAGAGAGAGAGAGAGAGAGAGAGAGAGAGGATAGATAATTTTGTCTCACAGTCAAATTCCCTCTTCTGGTCACAGAGCACAACCTGCCCTACTCATTCTTCCAGTTTCTAGAGGTGCCTGCCCTCAAAGTGTTGAATCTTCCATCTTCAAAACCAGCTCCATCCGTCCAGCCCTGGCCACACTGCTCTCTTGGTGGTTCACTCGTTTCCCTCTCATCCTCACTGTGAAGGACTCTTATAATTACATTCAGCCCACTCATAAGATCCATGAAAATATGAACATTCTTATTTTCAGGGTGTTGATTATCAATCTCTTAATTCCATGTGCTTCCTAAGTTCCCCATTGTCAAGCAGAATGTAACATAAACATGAGACCCAAGGTTAAGGTCTGAGCTTCTCTACAAGGAGGGTGGGGCACTAGGAACCTCCCTAGGTTTTCACCAACCATCACACTTAGGGGGAAGCATTGAGAAAGGTCACAGCATTGGATGTGGCCTCAGATTGGCTCCTTAATCTCCTTAACACCCCTAAGGAAGAGAAATGTGGCCCAGCTGGATCAGAGAAACAGATCCTTCCTAACCTGTTCCCTCCCTTTCCTCACATGCTGCAGAGTGGTTCAGACATCTAATGACACAGTCTACCTTCACTGTATACAAAGCAATGTTTAATATAGTAGATGAAAGTGCAGAGTCAGATAGTTGAAAGTGTAAATTGTAAGTTTATTCCTGGTGTGAGACTTCAGCGTTATTTAGCATTTCTAAGCTCGGGTTCTTCATCTTTAAAAATAATTTGGGGAGCTATTCTAAAGTTTTATGAATTTGTAACATCTACTATATTTTTGAACAAGAATTTTACTTGGGGAATTTAAGTGACACTCATAGGTATAAGGCACAGATTCCTTGAGTGCAGAAAGTAAAAAACTAATGAACTGGAGAGATGTCTCCTCAGTGAAAAGCATGTGCGGCTCGTATAGAGGACCCAAGTTTGGTTCCCAGTACCCATGTCAGGTCACCCTCAAAAGCCTGTAACTCCAGCTCCAGGGGGTTATGGAACCTCTAGGCTCTAAGGGTACCTGTACTGATGTGCACAAACACACACACATGCACACACACATGTGCATGCTCATACACACAAAAAAATAAATCTAAGACAAAAGGGGTAAAAGCACTACTTAGTACATTAAAGACAAAGGAAAGACACCTAAACCCATGGTTTTAATTTAGCCCTGTGTTCTCTGATTCCTGCAACAGTGTAGAAGAGAGAGAAACTTTCTTCCCAGTTTGATAAGACCTCATTGGAACCTCTGTAGGTTTTTACCAAGCCTCAAGGTGGTGGCATTGAGAAAGGTCACTGCATTGGGCTTGACCTCAGAGTGGCTCCTGCTCTCTGTGAACCTCCATAGATAAAGAACTGAACGGGAGATGAAAAATCTAGAATATGCACAGAGCCCTCAAGTTGACATGAATGCAATGTTCGTGATATATAAGGGACTTTAGCAGAAGGATGCTCAGGGCAGACTGACAAGCCGTCCTGGGTTCACATGATCCAGGGTAAGGCTGGAGACGTGGCTTAGGTAACATAGTAAAATGTTCAGACGACATCGGTACCTGGGAAAGAACATCTGTAGCAGTGATGAATGTGCCCAGCACCTTGCCGAGAGAGACTGAGCTTGATATTTGAGAAATCTCTGAAGCAGAGGCCATGAAAAATACTACTTACTGGCTTGCTTTTTATATGCCCCAGGACCATTTACCCAGGGATGATACTACCCTCAGTGAGCTGGGCCTCCTACATCAATCGCTAAGAAAATGTCCCCAGAGGCTTGCCTATAGGCCAATCAGGTAGGGGCATTTTCTCAACTGATGTTCTGTCTTCCTGAATGATTATAGCCTGTTTCAAGTTGACAAAAAAAAAAAAAAAAAGAAAGAAAAAAAAGAAAAAAAAACAGGCAGTACATGTGCATTCTTTTGTGCCTGCTTTAAAATTATTCCAAATTAAACAATCTTTTTAACTTACTGGACTTACTGAGGCTTGAAGCAACAATCAATTGATCCCTTTTTGGCAACTATGGGAATAAAGAATTGTACTGTGCAAAGACAATTTCAGTTCAGTGGCTTTGTAGAAGGAATCAATTCTTCTTTCACAAGTAGCACACTCTAAGTACTGGGCACTGTTGCATTATTGTCCCTCCTTGGCTTCATAAATAGTTCCTGTTAACAAGTACTGCTTCCATTTCCTTGTATTTGCATTTATTATTTTATTTAATAAGCCTGTGATTGCTAGAATGATGTAATCCAGACAGAAAAGCAACAGATGCCCCTTGCCATTTTAATGCTGTGAGAATCCATCCTATGTGCAATACAAGTGTGACCACTGTCAGCCTCACTTCATGTGTCCACAGGATGGGTATGGAGGGGATCCAAGTCTGGACAGTTTGTTCTTCTGGGGATGGAAAGTTGTTGAGTAAAAACAACTGTAAAAGTTGGACCAATAAGGTGGTTCAGCAGACAGAGGTATTGACATGCAGGATTCACAAGCTGAGTTGGGGTTCCGAGACTCCCATAAAATGACAGGAGACTTGACCCCTTACAGCTGTCCTCTAACTCCCACATGTGTAACACACACAGACACGCACGCACACACACACACGCACAAGCAAATAAATGAATAAATAAATATTCTTTAAAAATTGGAAAAGCTGATTAAGTCTGTTTTAGACTTGCTTATAAGTGCTTGGCTGTGCTGCTCATAAGAGCGGAAGCAAGGGGACCAGAGCTGAAATGGAATATCAATACTGTTCTCCATGCCCTGTGTGGATTTGGCAAGTCATCGAATTCTTTAGGTCTCAATTTTATCAGCTACTCATTCTACCCACTTACGGTGTGTTGAACAGTTTACATAAATAAATGCATATATATCTCCCTGCAGAGGTTTTTATGATTCGATTAGGTTTTAAATTAACACTACTAACTAGTGTAGTATACTTACCAATATCTGAGATAACCCTTAGGTAGAGACAGCTTGCTGGCAGGACTCCCTAACCCCTAGGATCTGCTGAAATGTGGCTTCAGCTTCTGCTCAATGACTGATGGTGTCTCCACATTGAATCAGTGGTTGGCCTTGACATTTGCAAGAAGAGTTCTCAAATACCGAGCTCCATGATCTTGTTTCATGGAATCTTTCTGGATTACATTATTCAAGCAACAACAGGCTTATTAAATAAAATAATAAATGCATGTACAAGCAAATGGAAGCAGTACTTGTTTTTTATTGAAAATTTTTTTCTTCCTCACATACTATATGCTGATTATGGTTCCCCCTTCCTATACTCCGACAAGTTCTCCCCCACCTCCCTTCCTATCTGGATTCTCTTCCTTTCTGTTTCTCACTAGTAAAAAGCAGGCATTTAAGGGATAATAATAAAAATATATATAATAGGATGAAACTTCAGAATTGGATAAAACACAAGGAAAAATGCCCAAGAAGAGGTATAAGAATCAGAGACCCAGTAGTTGACACTCTCAGGAATCCCATAAAAACACACAGGCGGCAGTCCAGCTAATCCAACAATGGCTGCCTATGAAGGAAAGGCCCAAGAATCCAGTAGTTGTTCAGTCTACAAAGCTGGATGTCTCAGCTGGTCTTCAATAGATGCCAAAGTCCTAAAGAAGTAGACTCCAATGCCAGTGAAGGAACGGACTTGACAGCAAGGTGAGAAGAACTTCTGTCTTCCATGTCCTGATATCGGCTTCCAGCAGGTGTGGTCCAGATTAGAAGTGGGTCTACCAATCTCAAAGATCCAGATTAAAGGTCCAGATCAATGATCCGGACCGGAAGTGGATCTTCCCTCTTCAAATTAAGCAAAATTCCTTCACAGCCTGTCTAAGTTGGGGTTTCCGTTGCTGTGAAGAGACACCATGGGCAAGGCAACTCTTGTAAAGAACAACATTTAATTGGGGCTGGCTTCTAGGTTCAGATGTTCAGTCCATTATCATCAAAGCAGGAAGCATGGCAACCTCCAGGAAGGCATGGTGCAGGAAGAGCTGAGAGTTCTACATCTTGTTCTAAAGGCAAACAAGAGAAGACTGCTGTCTTCTAGGCAGCTAGAAGGAGGGTCTCAAAACCTACCCTCACAGTGACACACTTCCTCCAACAAGGCCACACCTAACTCCAACACGACCATACCTCCTAGTAGTACCACTCCCTGTGCCAAGTATATTCAAGCCACCACATGGGTGTTTTTGGATTTTAATTAGTTTAAAATGTATTTGACACAGATGTAGTCAAATTGACAAACAATGACAGCCATCACAAATATTAAACTGGAAGACAAAATGCAGAGGACCTGGTACGTATCCACGCCGGTCTTGTGCATGCTGCATCGTTCTCTGTGAGTTAGTAGTTCATCATGGTGTCTATTACAGCAATAGAAACACTAAGACAGCATGTATAGATAGAGGACCATCTTATGTTTTCAGACATACAAGTATTGTGTAACAAACACATCCTTCTCCTCAAACATTTGTCCTTTCTTTGTTGTGAAATCCACAAGCTCCTTTCTCAGCTTTAGACATGCATGGTATGCCACTGCTACTGGAGTCAGTTTGCTGTCCCACAACTCTGCAGAACTTATTTCTCTTGTCATCACTTGGTGCCCATTGACTAACCTTTCTCAGCGCTCTAAAGGTTGCTTTGGATTTTTAACACTTTCCCCTTCATTGACTTAATTGCAGGTGGCAATTGTCCTGTTACAACTGCACTTATCTCTTTTATAATGAGGGGAGGATAATGAGAAAAAATGCATTAATGCATAACAAGGCTCAGAATGTATCATAAAGTATTAGCTGATAATTTCCCTTTCCTGGTAATAGAGTTAGAGATGGTTTCCCATCTATTTAAGAAATAGGCTGCATTAGTCTCAAAGCCCTGTGACTCAATATTCCATAATCCAAATTCTATAGATCCAAGTTGCAAGCTAAGGTGCTGGTTGCTTGCTGAAACCACTACTTTTGTTTTCCTTTTTGAAGACTGAAAATAATAGGTAACAAATAAGAATAATTAAATATACCTGTTATAAAAGGTCAGTGGTATAAAGAAATGGTTGATTATACTGACGGTATAATGAGAAAGTTGAAGAGAATGTTGTGGGTTTTCATTTTTTTTTTCAGTAACAAAACTCAGTAAAAGCTAGCCAAGCTGGGAGATTTACTAATTTATAGCAATTAAGTAGTTAATTAGAAGTTTGTAATTATCTTTGCCACTTCATTAAGAACTCTGTGCAGATTTCCTAATGTAACTTGTTGGAAACCTTACTTATCTTGGTTATTGGAGTTTTATAAAGAAACAACTTTCAGTGTGTGAAAATGACTACCTCATTAAAACTCTTCTGTCCATGGAAGAATACATCAATTCCTAAGAGTGTAATAGTTCTGGGTTTGCCAGTGAAGCATGACTAAAGGTCAGAGGATAGACCATATTCTTAATCACTAAGGCAGAGAAGGATCTCTTGTGATGCTCAGCTGTGGTCCAGCTCTGATGCTAGCATCCATTCTTACTGCTTTGTGCATTGATTTTTATTGATCAGCTTATACATATATGCTATGCTAATGTGATTGTTTGTTTGGTTCGTGCCTTAGTTAGGGTTTTACTGCTGTGAACAGATACCATGACTAAGGCAACTCTTATCAGGACAACATTTAATTGGGGCTGGCTTACAGGTTCAGAGGTTCAGTTCATTATCATCAAGGCCAGAGCATAGCAGCATCCAGGCAGGCATGCTGCAGGCAGCGGAGCTGAGAGTTCAGCATCTTTATCTGAAGGCTGTTAGCAGAAGACTGACTTCCAGGCAGCTAGGATGAGGGTCTAAAAACCCACAGTGACACACCTACTCCAACAAGGCCACACCACCTAATAGTGGCACTCCTTAGGCCAAGCATATTCAAACCATCACAGTTTGGCTTGTCAACTTGACACAATCTGGAGTCATCTGAGAAGAGGGAATCTGAACTGAGAAAATGCCCCCATCAGATTGGCCTATAAGCACACCTTAGGAGCTGATAATGGAAGGACCCAGAACACTGTGATTGGTGCCACCCCTGAGATGGTGGTCCCAGAGTATATAATAAAAACAAAATTAAAAAAACAAAACAAAAAAATAAAAAGAGCAAGCTAGTAAGCATCATATCTTCAAGGTCTCTGCTTCAGTTCCTGCCTGAGTTTCTGTTTTGAGTTCTGTCTTTGGCTTCCTTCAATGATAGGCTGTGATGGAGAAGAGTAAACCTTTGCCTCCCCAAGTTGGTTTTGGTCATGGTGTTTATGACAGCAATAGAAAGCACACCGAGACAGCAAGTTTTGTAACTTTGAATTTTATAACTTTGACATCCTAGAGGGGGGAGAATAAAATTTGTGAGAAGACTGTCAATGACATGGTGGCTTTAAGTTATATCTGACTAAAACAGCCTAAATGAACATGAATCTCTAGAAAATAATACGAATGCATAGTAGATTTGGAGGTGTCTGTATTCTTCTGTATATGTTTTCAGTAGGCAACCCAGGTGATTATCATCAATAGTGTTCACTATTGGCTATACACAGCTTCCCAGCTTCATCTGGTGATATTCGGAGGACAAACTTACAATGGGTGTTTTCAATCCCTTAACTTAGCTCTGAAATACAACATGCTAAGCACTTCCTCTGTTTCTCAAACTGATTATGACCTGTAATCAATCACGGAGGCTTTGCTGCTGAGTGAATGTACTGTCATATTTTTAGCCAGGCTATCACAGTTGGGCACTTAGGTCCTTTCAATATTTTTTTGCAATGGAAAACAACATGAAAGTCTGTATGTACACAATGGTTCTTCGCTTGAGAATCACTCATCATCTAAGTTTTGCCGAGTGTATTGGTTACATCCAATGGTGCAAAAAAAGCCCATTAGAGAGAACACATACATCACACATATACACACACAAAACAACAACATAATAATAATAATTTATAACAATGTGAATAAACTATTCTTTAATATCTGTGTTGGCCACTTATATGCCTTCTGAGAAATGTATCTTTTGATCCTTGGCTTGCTTTTGAAAATTTGATGTATTTGCTTTCTTGCTATTGAGTTATCCAGTTGTTCAAACACTTTTCATAGTACCTGATATATAATTGGAGAATGTTTTCTTTGTCCTATGAGTTGTTCATCATTCTGTTCTTTCCTTTGCTAAACAGAAACTGCCATGTTTGATTATTGCCCCATTTGTCCATTTTTGCTTTTGTTCCCTAACCTTCCAGGATCCAATCCAAACGGTCACTTTCCAGACAGACGCCCATGTAGCTTTTCATTTGATTTCTTCTAGTTTTACACTTTCAATCTTTACATGGAATACTCTAATCCATTTTTAAGTTTATTTTATTAATCTGAAATGAAGGCCTACTTTTTAATTTTATGAGAAGATATTGTGTCATGAGTGCAGGATAAACAGGGCAGGGAGTACATGTCTATGTGAAGCTCATAGTACAGCTTTGTGGCTCATAGTACAGCTTTGTGGAGTCTGTTTTCTCATGCCAGGTGTGTTCCAGGGAATGAATTGGGGTCACCAGGTTGTACCACAAGCACCTTTACCTACTGAGTCATCCCAACAGCCCAGGGCCTGCTTATTTTTTATTTCAGATCACCTTTTTTTAATACCCTAGCTACAGTTTCTCCTCCTTCCCCTCCTCCCAGTCACTCTCCTCCAACTACCCTCTGCCCACCTACCACCATCCACTCCTCTCTCTTCGGAAAAGAGCAGGCCTCCCAAGTATACCAACCAGCCCTGACATATCAAGTTATAATAAAATGAGGCACCTCCTCTTCTACAATTAAGACTAGACAAGGCAATCCAGTAGGAGGAAAGAGTTCCAAAGGCAGGCAACAGAGTCAGGGACAGTCCATGTTCCCACTGTTAGGAGCCCCACAAGAAGGCTAAGCTATACAACTGTAATATGCATGCAGAGAGCCTCAGTCACTCCCATGCAGGCTCCCTGGTTGACAGTTCCATCTCTGTCAGCCCCTATGATGAGCCCAGATTAATTGACTCTATGAAGTTTTTTTGTGTTGTCCTTGACCCCTCTGGATACGTCACTCCCTCCTCCTCTTCCACAGGATTCCCCAAGCCCTGCCTATTGTCTGGCTGTGGTTCTCTGCCTCGGTTTCCATCCACTGCTGGGTGAAGCCTTTCTAATGACAATTGGGCTAGGCACCAATCTATGAGTACAACAGAATATCATTAGGAATCATTTCGCTGACTACTTTTTTCCATTCGTGTTTTGTTCCAGCATAGGTTTTTGGGCTGTCCAACCTCTGGTTCCTGGCCCTCTAGGCCATGTCAGGGGTGGGCTCCCTCTCAACATATGGGTCTCAAGCTGGACCAGTCATTGGTTGGCCATCCCCTCAATTTCTGCTCTGTCTTTACTCCTGCACATCTTGTAGTCAGGACTAATTGTAGATTGAAGGTTTTGTGGCTGGATTGGTATCCCAGTCCCTCCATTTGGGGGGTCTTGTCTAGCTGCTTGTGGGTATCTACTTTCCCCAAACTCAGTATCAACAAGATTATTTATTTTCCACAGTTTGTTCTTAACATCTTTGTTGAAAATCAACTACCTACAAATACATGTTTATTTCTGGGCTTTCTATCCTAACTCAGGCATCAGGGTGTCTTTATTATAGGGCTGTGTTGTCTTCATCACTACAGTATATAATACATATGTTTTAAAATCACATAGTAGGACATCACCTGTTACACTTTTCATCCAAGATCTTCGTCTTTTCAAAGTCTATTATTCTTCTATGTGAATTTTAGAATTTTTTTAAATTATTATGAAAAGTGGTATTACAATTGTGTCAGGAATTTCACTAAGCCTACAGACACCTGCATATTTGGGCACATTAACAATATTAATTCTAATCTATGAACATTCATTTATTTCCACTTATTTGTGTCAGCATCGTCAATTTCTCTCAGGGATTTTTATAGTTTTCAATTATAATCTTTTACCTACTGATTAAATTTAGTCCAAAGTACTTTTTATAGCTATTGTAAATGTAGTTGTTTTATTGATTTCCTTTTCCAATATCTCATTGTTAAATTGTAAAAACACTGCTGATTGCTGTATTGATTTTGGATCCTGCAACTTTACTGAATTTGCTTACCAGTACTAACATGTTTTTGATGAAGTCTTTAGGGTTTTCTATCTATGAGGTCATTAATCATTTAGAGAATTCAAGTTGGAACTAAAATGAGATATTAACTGGCTCCTGTTAAAATGACTATTATTTAAAAATGGTAGGTTGACAAGAACGGTGAACAACACTGTTGCCCAGTGTTGGTGACAAGGATAATACATTCACTATGGAAATTGTATGGCAGTTCTTTAAAATACAAACATCTTGGGCCTAGAGAGATGGATCAGTGTTTTAGAGCACTGACTGCTATTCCAGAGGACCCAGACACAACTCTCAGCACGTGATAACTCAAAATCATTTATAATTCTAGTTGCAGAAGATATGATACCTTCTGTAGGCACCAGGCATTCATGTGATACACAAGCATACATGCAGACAAATGCCCATACATGTAAAATATAAAATTTAAATAAACATTTAAAAATAGACTTGTTTTACAATCCAGCAACCCCACTTCTGGACAGCTGTGAAAGAAAATGGGGCTAGTGTAGCGAAGAGATTTTCAGTCCCATGTCTACTGCAGAGTTATTACTATAGATAAAAGCACGGAACAACCATGTCCTTCAATGGCTGAATGGGTGGAAATGTGCAATACTCATGTAGAATAATATTAAGCCTTCAACGAAAGCAAACACTACTCATGTTCTCCAACATGGATGGACCAGGATGTTACACTTAAGGGAAGAAGCCAGAGCCACATACTGCACTATCTCAGTTGTACCTGGAAACAAAACAGACTCAGAAACAGTGAGATAGAGGGTTCGGGTGCATAGTTCTATTGGTACAGTGTTTGCCTATCTTACATGAGGTCTTGGGCTCTAGTCACCGTGTAAGCAGTTATGGAACATCCCAGCACTAGGAATTGGAGGCTAGAGGATCAAGTCAGGCCAGCCTGGGTTACATGAGATCCTGCCTCATGAATAGACAGACAGACAGACAGACAGACAAGAAGAAACAGCCAAATGATGGTGACCAGAGGCTAGAGACAGAAGTAGTCAGTCATATAGTGATTTGATCAGGATAAAATGGCACCAACCTATGTGAATGGTACAGCAGCATTTAGGTTCAATAAGAAGAGCAAGATTTTCCTACCTACTGAAAAACTTCTTTAGATTTATTTATTTTCAATTTTATGTGTATGATGTTTTGCCTACACACATGTATGTGTACCAGCTGGGTATCTGTTAGATGGATATGGGGTTACAGATCGTTGTAAGCCACCTGATGGGTTCTGGGAATCAAAGCCCAGGCTTCTGTGAGAGCACCAAGTGCTGTTAAGGACTGAACTATCTTTGCAGTCCTAAAAAACATTTTAACTCTAGTTAATAACAATGTGTCATATAGTTCAAAATGATGGAAAGAGTAATTTTAAACATTTTCTTTGCAAAAATTGATAAGTAAGTATTCGAGGAGATGAATATGCTAATTAGTTCAATTTAATCATCCTTGATTATATCTGTATATCAAAACATCACTGTGTACCCTATAAATGTGTATTATTGAAATGTGCCATTAAATTTTTTAAAAATTAAAAATAGACTTAAAATCTTAGAAGCTTTTGATTTATCTTAAGATATCTAGATACAGCATGCTGCATAAAGAGAAACACTGGAAAGAAGTAAGTAGAGACCACGTCTTACATGTTTAGAATACTCAATTAAATGTAATATCTTAAAAGTTGCAAGAAATAAAATAAAAATAGCAGTAGGTAGCATATCTCGGGTACTTTCTGTGTGTCAGCCACAATGTGAAGAGTCTTACATTTTTTTGTGCTACTCAGTTTTCTACTATATACACAGTAGAAATATATAATATATTATATACATATACATCATATACATATATATACATATACATATGCATATACATATAGAGAGGCAGAGAAAGAGAGAAAGAGG
>NW_021604666.1:0-13495 GCF_004785775.1 Grammomys surdaster | reverse complement strand
CCCGGCTCTTTTCTCTCTCTCTCTTTTTTTTTTAAGTCTGTCCTTCTCAGGACAGTAATTTTTCTGTAGATGAAAAGAGTCCATTCTTGCCTAGTGGCTGTCTCACCACAACTGGAGTAACTCCAAAGATGCTCAATTTCTTCTTAGAATCCAAGACAGGAAGCTGTCAGGAGCAGACAGGACTCTAAACAAAATGAACCTTAATACAGAAATGTTTGTAATGTCAATTCTGTGGACTTCTGACGTTTCAAAAACCAAATATCCATGTAAGGCAATCTGGACAATTGTCTGTTAACTCCTCTCAGCTATTTCTAAATAAGATATAGAAAAACACTCTAACAATGAACTCAGAGCCATGAATTTGGTATAGGCACTTAACTCACAGGCTAACCCTATCAAATCAGTTTAAAAAACTTAAAGAAGGACTGGGCCTAAGCCTTGTATTCCTGAATGTGTTATATAAGCACAATGCCTATGAAAGTAACAATATTAATCTCACTTCTATATCAATAAGAAACTCATACTAATGAAAGCCTTAAATTTGAAATCAAAGTAAATTTTGTAACATTTAAGAAATTATAACCAGCTTAATAACAATTATATAGATTTCTACCAATACGTTATGGCTATGCAATAAATCCTAGCTATTCCTCCCTGTTCCAACAAAACCACTACTTTTCCCTAGAAAGACAGACCAATATTAACCACCTCAGTCCCCAATCCCAGGGAAGAGGGGCGCCAACTCTTCATTAACTTCTTCAAGCTGATTACAGGTGTTGAGATATTAGGGGGGGGGAGAACAAATTGATAAGCCTCTGACGTCTGTGTGTTCATTGCATCCTGCTGAGATTCCAGGACATCAGAGGTTCCACCAGGTCTGCTCAGATAGCTTGATGAGTAGATACACCAAGGCTGTACATTCTGCAATATACAATTCCCAAAACAAATTTTAGTATCAAGATATTTTTGTTTGAATTCTAAAATCTAGTCTTCTGGTGGCCTGTCTCTATCATATCTAATCCATGTAATTCTGGGAGTTTCTATGAGGGTGTGCTCCCACCATCCTCTGATTCCCGCCTCCCAGATCTCAAATTCCCCAACACTTAGGAATCCAAACTATTGGGTACCAAGTCCCTCCACTTCCACTGATGCCTGACAAGGCCACCCTCAACTACCTATACAGGCGGATCCATGTGTCCCTCATTTTGTGTTCTCAGGCTGGAGGTTTTAGAATGGCCACTCCAGCTTGTTTTTTAGGACTATTTGCTTGAAAAATTGTTTTCCAGCCTTTTACTCTAAGGTAGTGTCTGTCTTTGTCACTGAGGTGGGTTTCCTGTATGCAGCAAATGCTGGGTCCTGTTTACATATCCAGTCTGTTAACCTATGTCTTTTTATTGGGGAATTGACTCCATTGGTGTTAAGAGACATTAAGGAACAGTGATTGTTGCTTCCTGTTATTTTTGTTATTAGAGGTGGAATTATCTTTGTGTGGCTATCTTCTTTTGGATTTGTTGGAAGAGGATTACTTTCTTGCTCTGACTAGGGTATAATTTCCCTCCTTGTATTAGAGCTTTCCCGCTAATATCCTTTGTAATGCCAGGTTTGTGGAAAGATATTGTGTAAATTTGGTTTTGTCATGGAATATCTTGGTTTCTCCATCTATGGTAATTGACAGTTTTGCTGGGTATAGTAGCCTGGGCTGGCATTTGTGTTCTCTTAGGGTATGTATGACATCTGTACAGGATCTTCTCACTTTTATAGTCTCTGGTGAGAAGTCTGGTGTAATTCTTATAGGTCTGCCTTAATATGTTACTTGGCCTTTTTCCCTTACTGCTTTTAATATTATTTCTTTTTTTATGCATTTGGTGTTTTGATTATTATGTGATGGGAGGTATTTCATTTCTGGTCTACTCTATTTGGCGTTCTGTAGGCTTCTTGTATGTGTATGGGCTTCTCGTTCTATAGGTTTGGGAATTTTTCTTCTATAATTTTGTTGAAGATATTTATTGGCCCTTTAAATTGGAAATCTTCATTCTCATCTATACCTATTATCCTTAGGTTTGGTCTTCTCATTGTGTCCTGGATTTCCTGGATGTTTTGGGTTAAGAACTTTTTGAATTTTGCATTTTTATTGACAGTTGTGTCAATATTTTCTATGGTATCTTCTGCACCTGAGATTCTCTCTTCTATCTCTTGTATTCTGTTGGTGATGCTTGCATCTATGACTCCTGATTTTTTCCCTAGGTTTTCTAACTCCAGAGTAGTCTCCTTTTGAGATTTCTTTATTGTTTCTACTTCCATTTTTATGTCGAGGATGGATTTGTTCAATTCCTTCACCTATTCGTTTGTGTTCTCTTGTAATTCTTTAAGGGATTTTTTGTGTTTCCTCTTTAAGGACTACTACCTGTTTACCTGTGTTCTCCTCACATTCTTTGAGAGTGTTATTTATGTCTGTCTTAAAGTCCTCTATCATAATCATTAGAAGTGAATTTAAATCTGAATCTTGCTTTCCTGGTGATAAGGGGAATTCAGGACTTTCTATTTTGGGAGAACTAGGTTCTAATGATGTCAAGTACCTTAGGCTGTTGGTGCTTATGTTCTTGTGCTTGCCTTTCACCATCTGGATCACCTTAGTGCTACCCGCCCTGTCTCTTACTGGAGCCTTTCTTTCCTATTATATTGGTTGTTTCAGAACTGTGTGGGGTGGGTGTTACTACTGGGGTTAAAGCTGGGGCCCAAGATCTGCTCAGTGCTCTGGCCCGGATGGGAAGGAACC
Source organism: Grammomys surdaster (assembly GCF_004785775.1). Lineage (NCBI taxonomy): Eukaryota > Metazoa > Chordata > Mammalia > Rodentia > Muridae > Grammomys > Grammomys surdaster. The sequence goes on along the minus strand of NW_021604666.1, from coordinate 10,719 downwards.
AGTGCTCTGGGCCAGGGGTGAATTCCTGGGTCCTAATGGGTCCTAGTTACTCTGTGTTTGGGGTAGGTGTTGCTGTCTCCTTACCTAAGATGCTACCTGGGTTAGAGCCCCTGGGAGACTTCCTTACTCTGGGTTTTGTGAGACTGGGTGCAGAGCTACTGCCTGGGATCTTCTCAGTGTTCAGGCCCAGACTGGAAGGAACAGGTGCTCTGGGCCAGGTGTGAATTCCTGGGACCTAGTGGGTTCCAGTTACTCCCTATTTGTGTGGGGGAAAGGGTTGGGGGAGGTTGCTGTCTCCTTACCTAAGATACTGCCTGGGTTAGAGCTCCTCGTAGGCCTCCTTCCTCTGGTTTTGTGAGACTGGGTAGAGAGCAGCTGCCCAGGATCTGCTTAGTGCTTGGCTCCAGACCAGAGGCTCCATTATTGTTATTCTTGTTGCTGTGACCAAGCGCCAGACAAGAGGCAACTTTAGGGAGGAAGGATTAACTTTGGTTTACAGTATAAAATGTTTACAGTCCATTGGACATCAGGCCAATGCTCAGCTTGCTCCCTTCTATGTTGTGGAAGACCTCAGACCATGGAGTCAGGCCAAGTTAACATTTGGGGTGTGTCTTGTCATCCCAATGACCTAATCTAAAAAATCTCTCAAAGGTAAACCTATAGATCTGTTTCCATAGTGATTTTAAATCCAATCAAGGGCAGCAGAGATGGCTCAATGGGTAAGGTGCTTTGGGTGCAGGCATGCATGTTACTTGGGAAACTGAGGCTCCCTTTGGGCTTCTTAGTCCTAATAATGAAAGAATTTAATGACACATTCAGAAGCTGCAGAACAATTTTATTAGAACTTGAGATGGAGACAACAGTACAAGCAGGTCAAAAATTCTGACAGCTGCAAGGAGGATGAAGACAGGACAGGAATGGCATAGAAATAGAGACATTTTAAGTGACCCAGAGAAATGGCTCAACTGTTATGAGCACTGCCTGCTCTTCCAGAGGATCTGGGTTCAATTTCCAGCATGCACATGGCCCCTCACAACTGCAAATCCAGCTCCTGAGAAATCCAATGCCCTCTTCTGGCTTCCACTGGTACTACATACAGGTGGTACACAGGCATACTTGCAGATGAAAACATACATACATACAAAATAAAAATGAGTCTTAAAACAGAAAGAAAGCAAAGCACTCTTAAGAATGGAAGTGAGCTGTGAACTGGAAAGAGCCCAGATATGAGGTCACGTATGTACATGGACCCACATATGTAAATATGTTCATACATAATCATGCAAGTGTGCAATTAACTACACACAGGCAGAAGCATGTAAACTCATACGTATACATGCACACATAAACACAAAATGGACACTTTCACATATGTGAAACATAGGGTCAGAGACACATAAATCCACATACATATGTGTATCCATAGGAACACCTACAAATGGACACATATGCATGCACACACATCTACAAACAAACACACATAAGTAAATGTACATTTACACCCTAACATTTACATTAGTTCATGTGTTCACACAGCTTTACATGAGTACTCTGTGTGTTGAACAGAGAGTACACAAATATGTTCATATGCATCCACACATTTATATATGCACTCACGAGTACATGGTATACAAATGCACACAGATGTACACTCATTTAATATACATATTGGATATACATACACAGGCACATAGGCATGGAATGAGCACTCAGCCTTCATGTTCTCAGTACACTGTAACAACCTTGAATCTCTCTGTATGTGTCTTCTTTCTCTTCTGCCCTGGCTTGCAGGGATTCTATGAGACCTTAGGGAAGGTGGCAAAAGAATGATAGGACAAGAGACACAAATAAGAAGCACAGGTCTGACGGTCTGATTGAGTGCTTGAACTTTATCGTTTGGGTTGCCATTATAAAGGCAAGCAGGCAAGAGGGTCAGGATCCAGAGCCATCCAGTAATTGTTAAGTTTGCAAGCATTACATAGCCCAAACTTTCTCATGAGCAAGAGGGCAGTAAAACATTTTTTAGGCTCAAGTTGCTAATTTTCTTTCCCAGGCAGGAAGGCAATAAGGTCTTCCTTAACTCAGGCTGTTTACTTAACTGACATTTGCTCTCAGGCAGAAGGGCAATAAAGTATTCCTTAATTCAGACTTTTTACTTAACTGACATTTGCTCTCAAGAAGAAGGAAGTCTTGGCTCCTGGCATTTCCTCCTTTCTAACAATTTTTAAAGAGACTGGTCTGAGAAAGAGGACATTTGCAAGTCTCACTGATAAATGAGCAGGCATTAACCAGAGGGGAAATTCACCTGACCCTCCCATTATCATTAGAAATGGTGCCTTTTTGGGGAGGAGAGGGTTAAATGTCTCATGGGCTTCGTAGGATATCCAGGGTCCTAGTCAGCCACTTCGAGACACAAGAAATCAACACCAACCTCTATACAATCAGGTTTGCTTCACAGGGGATTCAGATGTGGACAATTGGAGTCCTCCCCTGCAGTACCTTGTCACGCACCCCTTGCGGGTACCCACGCTGTGGTTGTGCCATGCGAACCAATGTGCATAGATCTGAGTTCTATGCAGCTCCTACAGAAGATATGTCAAGCAAGGCTCAGCCAAGCCTCTATCAGCTAGATCAAGTCTGTGATAATATACTTGTAGAGGTTTAGATGCCAAGGAGTCAATTTGTTGTTTTATAAAGCCAGTGACTGTGTTAAAGGCCCAAGGGCTGAAAGTCAAAAGGAGAAGGAGACTGACCACAGGACCCAAGATGGAAGGGAAAAGGGTGGTAAGCCAAGGAGAGGCAGAGAACCAGGTTTTAAGTCATCCTTCTTCTTGTTCTCACTGTTTGTTTTGCCATTTTAATCTCTTTCTGATCTTGGCTATACTATAACTATTTACCCCAGTGTGGTCAGTATAAAAACAGCATTCCTCCTTAAGGACAGCACAGAGTCCCCCTTGCTGAAGGAAATGCAGATTGAGCTCTCTGTGTTTTGGGGGGAACACTTCAGACAGAGAAAAGAGGGATTTTTCCAGATTAGTGATGCCAATCTCTAGCTATTTGATGTCCTTGTCAATGGCCCCTTGAAGTTCTGAGTAGTGCAAATCCAGAGGCTGGCATCAGGATAAGAACCTCCAAATACCACTGGTGGCTCATTTTTATCTGGAAGGGAAAAAAGAAGGGAATTCTCAGGAAGATCTCTCTTCCCTGGATGTCAATTGTGATTTATCTTATCTATAATTGGGTCTGGCTTTGTGGAAGTATCTATCTGTTTCACTAAACTTTCTGGCAGTCATCTAGCCATGCCTTCTTAGGTAACAAACAGACATATTAATCCTCAGCCCCATATGAGAACTGGGTCTGGGTCGTTCCATTTAAAGGTAAGAGGGTCCTTCCACATAAGTGTGGCACACTTTTTATTGGTCTCGGTGTGCCAGAAGCAATCAGCAGCAGATTTGCCATAAGCATCCAGATTTAGAAAATTGAGAACAAGACATGATGAAGAATATTTCTAGGGGACCCCTTTTATGTATATAACTCCCCCTCTTTTGTTTTTTAAAAGCCAATTTTTCAATGTTCCTTGTAAAACCATGGCAGAAGCTCCAGTGTGCTCCTCCCACACTCACAGAGTTATGAAGATATTATTTTAAAGTTCCATAATATCTGTTTCACAATACCTCATCTTTGAGGATTGTAAGGAATCCCAGTAATGTGGGTAATATTAAATTGTCAACAAACATCTCAAATGTCTGACTGCAATAGCCAGTTCCATCTATCTTAACCTGATATGGAACACCAAGCATAGAAATATAATGTAGGCAATAACTAATTACATTTTTAGTTGTTTCTCTTGTTAAAGCAGTTGCAACTAGAAAGCCTGGAAAGGTGTCAAGTCACATGTACATGTTTTAATTTTCCAAGATCAGAAATGAGTACCATCCACTTGTCATAATTGATTAGGTATAAGTCCTCAAGTATTAACACTATTAGGAAAAAATTGAGGACACTGAAAACAAGTTTTTGCAATTTGACTTATATACTCTCTAGAAATACCAAATTATTGCCTTAAGCTATTGTTATTAAACATCTGTAACAATTACTAAGCAACAACACACCCATTTGGAGCAGATCTCTGCAGATCCACAAAGATATACTATCTTATGGTGATGCTATACAGACAAATAGATGACTTCTTAAGTCTTAATGACGATCCTATAAGAATTCCTAAAATTGTATCAATGATTATTAAGCTCTTTTATAACTGGACTGCTATTAGACCCTTCTCTGATAGTCAAAACTGCAATGAGAACTCTGCCAGTCTCCCAAGTGTCATCAGTTAATTGCTTTTAGATAGTAACCAGACTTTCTCCTATTCAGCGCATTCCCAAGAGGTTGTAAAACAATTAGCCAAAGGTCATTAAAAGGGAACTAACGATTTACTATAGGTGCTAGGAGAGAAGATAAAATATTGCCTGGGCCTATCTATACCAAACTTCACTAATAACTTAGTTATAGCTTCAAACCTTCAGTGAACCTGTGGAGCTAGACAGGTGATGGATGTTTAGCCAGATAATTACTCCCAATGGATATGTGTGCAAACATTCTCTGTTGCAAACTTCTATTTCAATTTATGATTTGACCCTTGGTGTGAACTTGTAATGAATCCTGTAACATGTGGTCATGTATTCTGAAAGATGCATAAGCACTGAGGACAAAAAGATGAGAGGCAGATACAATGGAAAGATAGAATAGAATTTTTCACCTATCCCCACTTAGAGTAGCACATAGAAGTTTTCCTTTTCTCCACTTAGGACCTTTCCGCTTCTCCCCTTAGATAGCTTTCATAAGAAACTTTTCACAATCAGTAATAAACTCTACAACAACCTCTTTAAGTGTCTTTTCTTCCTGTGCCCTCAAACTAGAAGGCATAAGTTTAGAGCCCAGCAGTTCCTGCTGAGATAGAACAAAGGCTGTTTACTTAATCCTTGGCTGTTTTTAGGAAGAGGTACTAAGTGGAAGAAACTGCAGTTTCTGGCCTCAGAGGATCATAGAAGAGAAACCAGCCACAGCGGTATAGTAACTTAGACCTAAGTAAACTTTTCTTATATAGCAACTCTAAATATCTGCTAAAACAAGATTCTACCCCTCAGTGATGCTCTTCTCCCTCTGCTGCCTCAAGAAGAACTGACAAGAAGAAAGAAGAAGGCCTGTAATCTGCCTGGTATACAAATCTGCTGTGGCATTTTCCTGGGGTCCAGGCAATCCAGTGTGGGCTCTTAAATGTCTTATAAAGTTAAGGGAAAGTACATGTTTCTTAAATTAAGCTGTATTTGTAAAACCTGAGAATTAGCAATATCTAAAAAGGGAACAATTTCAAGCAATTATAAACCATGAGCTACGGCTTAAAATATATACTATCTATGAGTATGCAAATTGAAAGCTTGGTTATTCAGTATTTCAAACAATGGCTACAGCATGCAATTCAATTATTTGTGCTGAAGCAAGAGGAAACTCAAGAGAATGAACATATGATCTAACTATATATACTCTCCTCCCATTAGATAAGCTGTCTGTAAATACAGTAAACACATTTTCTATGGGCTGCGTGTGTAAATTTATAGGAAACACAAAAGCATGCATAGAGAAAAACTGTAACAACTTGTCTTTTGGATAATGATTATCAAATTTCTCTAAAAAGTTGGTCATGTGATAGGTCAAATATCAGTATTCTTTAATAACCAATTTTATTGCTGTTTGGGATAAGGAATATTTCATTAAGTTCTTTCTCAAAATATTTTTGTGATCCTGACCTACAATTCTGTATTAACACAGCAACAGCTTCAGAATAGGGTGTTAAAACTTTCTTTGGAGATAAGGAAATATGAATCTACATTAATGATCCCTTTTGCCAAAGATCTGCTGTGAAACAGCCAACAATTGAACAGTCTGTATAATGTATCTATTGATAAATAACAGTTTCCTCTACTTTCTGCAACAGTTAATTGTCCAGGGGAATCAGGATTTGCATCCCCCTTACAAACATCAAACAGAGGTTTAAGTTCTCCTGTGATGAGCTTAAAGTAAAGTGTTAGCCAGTTAACATCTCCTAGAAGCTTTTGAAGATAATTTAAAGTAAGTAAACTGTCTTTTCTTTTTTGAATTTTCTGTGCCACAATTTGTTTAGGAATATAACTGGTGTCTCAAATATTGAAAAGATATTGCCTTTGAATGTTTTCTGGAGCAACAAGCACTTCCCAAAATTTTAAAGCTCGTTGTATGAGAGCAAAGGCTTGAATTAAAACTCCTCCAGAGGGATAAGCTAATAAAATACCACACAATGAATAATATACACTGAAACATTCAAACTCCTAACTTTTTGTATTAAAGCAACAACAAATTTTTTATATAACAGAAGGCTATTAGCCATTCCTTGAGGCAATACTTTTCAATGATATTGCTTCATGGGCTTGAAGACCTCCGCAGAGGGGAGACCCTCTCTCAAGTCTCAGAAAGTCGCGACCACCCAGTAATCTGCTCGAGACACCATGTACCGGAGCAATTGCGAGGTTATTTATTAGGGCGTGACAACTAGCTGCCGGTCAATTCGTATGCCCACGCAGGAGCTGAATTGACCCCGACTGCCAGTTTGAAAGGAGTTTTTATAGGGAAAAACCACAAACCAAGGAATGGGAAGGGGGTGAGGGTGGGTTGCTAGGGTGGTATAACATAAAAATAGTGGAACATTCCAAAGGAACCCAACCTACATGAGTCAGGATCAGATGAAAACTCTCTGTACACTTATCTTTCTCAAGAATGTAGTCCTGCCCTGTCACTTCAGCCTTGCCCTGTCACTTCGGCCTTGCCCTGTCACTATGGTTCTCAGCTTGGTTCCACCTGACTAAATTGCATTCTAGCCAGTCTGTCCACATTTCCAACCTGCTTCATGCCTCCATGTCTTTGTAAAGAAAGCCTAAAGAATATTTTATGTCTAAAAATGATTCTATATACCCAGTATCCATAATTTTTCCTTCTACAGGCTCTCAAAAATTATAAGCAAATGTGCTAAATTTAAACCTTTTACAATCATCAAGATGTAAAGGAATAACATAAAAACAATCTTCTAAATCTATCATAATTTTATATACATTTTTTGGATTGGCAGCTGGAGTAGGTAAACAAGGCTATAATGTCCCACAAGTGTCATAAATCTTGAGTTTGAACTTTGTTTTGTATTAATGGAATAACCAATCACTTGTAGCTGAGTGAGTATATCAGATAAAGGCCAAGTTTCAGGCCAATCTTGTCCCCTCTACTCTTTGAGTAATTTTTTTATTAGTAGGCATGGGTATGTCATGAAAGGAAGCAGGCATAATTTTAATTTCTCCAGCATAATCATTATCTATAATTCCTTGCCCATAAGCTGTCTGTTGTGAATGCCATTCAGTCTGAAGCTGACCCCTCCTCGCTAGGGTCTGGAAAACATCTTTTAAAGGGGCTGGTCAGTATGACCATGATAAAAGGAATGTCACACAGGCTTCTGCTGAGCCCATGTTGAGCTGTGTCTTAACTCAAGTGTAAATGTTCTTAATCTGGGCCTAAAACAGTCTGCTAGTACTTTTGTTCTTAGGACAATCATTTCTAAAATGACCCAACTTTCTACATTTAAAACATCTTTTATCCCTTCACTTCTGTGAAAGCATTGCTTGCACAGTGGTCCATTGTAAGGCAGCAGCCATAGCCAGACACTGTATGAGGGCCCAATTTTAGCAAAGATGAATGTATCCAGGTTAGTCTGTCTTTGCTTTGTATGGCAAGATAGCTGTGTAGCAGGCCACATTAGCATTCTTATAAGCCAATTGTGTAACAAAAGGAACTGTTTATCAGGGCCTTGTTCAATCCCAGATCAAACTCCTCCCACTGATATCTCCTTTTCAATCTGGGGAGTGAGGGGGGGCTGAATTTGCCTCTACCATTGTATCTAATAAAAGTAGCAGCAGGCCTGTACTGTGCCACAGCTGTCATTAACTCATTACTCTTGCAATCATGCCCACCTGCTCGATCCTCTTCTCAACCATAAACATGGTTGAGTAAAAAATTCTCAAGCTTGAGATTGAACTGACAACTGCAGCCAATGGAATACTGGCAGATTATCTACATTTTTAAGTTTCTTTTGCAATATTAGAGTATAACCATAACTTTGGGAAATAAAACCAATTTTTAACAATGCAAACAATCTACTTTTTTCTAAAATTAACACCAAGTGTATTACTTTTATCTTATAAAGTTTTGGCTGCCAGTTCTTATATATGAATGTAGGATAGCGCAGCTTTTAATATGTCATTAAAGAGACATTTTAAATCTTATCCTTTATACATCTGGTTTCTGAATGACTCCAATCCTGAGTTACCAGTTTTAATTCTAGCTTTCTGTTACCAAATTGCAAATTTTAACATACTCAATAACTTATAGGCTAATAATGTATAACAAAGACATGTAGAATATTTTAATACTTTTAAAAGCAAAAGTGAAGTAGATGCACATATTATATATTTTACTAAAACAAATTTTTCTTACTTTTTCTAGCTGTAATTTCAAGAGAAAAGCACCTTGTCATTTGTTGAACCCAATAAACCAATAAACATTGTCATAGAGATATTGGGGGGGGGGGGGGGGAGGGGAACCAAAACATCAATTCCTTTACCATAGAAGTCAAAAAGCTGTTGGCCCCTCCAAGAGCAGCTTATGCAAATAATCACTTCTGCCATGGTTTCTCCTGCTGTGCCTTACTCCCAGCCACAAAGCAGGGTAACTTATCTATCAGCTTCTGTTGTGTAAATTGAGATTGCCTTTTAAGCAAGTTTTAAACTAAATCAAGGGATGAATAGCCAACAGTTTTAACCATTTTTTTCTTTTGAATATGAAACATAGAACAGCAATCATTCAAGCAACAAAAAAGACAGACAATTGACACATGTTGACAAATTGGCATTCCAATGACAGACAATAGACAGAGAAAGCAGAACTAAGAATCTCTCCACAGGACCCAGGACTTCTTCTGATTCTCTCCTGCTCCCAGGTGGGCTCTGAAATAGGTTTTCCTTTTCTTTTGCTAACAGGCCTGAGAGCAGAAAACTACTTTAGCCCTTTCGCTCTCTCACTTTCAAGATCTAACTTTTTATTTCCTCCTTAGGAGGGGTAGCATTTTGTCATCAATAGTTTCCTCTTGTGGAAACAACCAATGAAATTTTTAAAGATCCTTTTTCTTAACCCTTAATCCTCGTGCCTTGAGGGACTCTGAGACACTTTAAGAACAAATCCTGTTTACTTAATGCTTGTCTTAGAATTGGCTTGCTTTTTCTTACCTTCAGCAGATCAATCTCGCAGGTGGGTGACTCTGTGGAGATCACAATGAGGATCTTCTCTCTTCTGTCCAGAGAAGCCTCGATCCTATGCTTGAGAGACTTCCTTGTGAAAGAAATGTTCCATCAGACCCTGACCCAAAGGGCTTCACGTTGGGCGTCAAGGGTCCTGGACTGCAGGGATTCGATGAGACCCTAGGGAAGAGGGCAAAAGAATGATAGGACAAGAGACACAAAGAAGAAGCACAGGTCTGAATGTCTGATCAAGTGCTTGAATTTTATTGTTCCGGTGGCCATTATAAAGGCATGCAGGCAAGAGGGTCAAGATCCAGGGCCATTCAGTAATTGTTAAGTTTATAAGCATTTCTTAGCCCAAACAAATTATTTCAAACCTTCTCACAAGCAAGGGGTCAATAACACAGTTTTTAGGCTCAAGTTGCTAATTTTCTCTCCCTGGCAGGAAGGCGATAAGGTCTTCCTTAACTCAGGCTATTTACTTACCTGATATTTGTTCTCAGGAAGAAGGAAGACTTGGCTCCTGGCACAATGAGAAGATTCTTCTCTGGTTAAGGCAGAGAATGTCCATGGTATAAATATGAATCCCAGAAGGCAGTTTGATGCTGTGTCAATGTAATCGAACAACAGTAGTGAATTCCCTACTAGGCTTACAACCTCGACATGTTAGAGCTTTTCACCAGTTTGCAGTACAAAGTCTCAATTTCCTAGGTGAAGTGACCTCAGATCCAATCACAGAACAATTGGTTAACCCCCATACAGGAGTGTAACCACTGTACAAACAGGAAGATCTTGCCTGGCAGGGTGGTGGTATGGATTATAAGATTCACAGCTAGACAAGACCACTAAGGTGTTTCCATAGTGGCCTGTATAGTATCTTCCACACTGTGAATGCTACCTCACATGGTGGAAGCTTCCAGCTCAGTTCCAGATTTCTGAGGCCTTTATGAATAAATCATAAGAAAGTGTCTCACAGCCCAGTGGTAGTGGTACAAGTCTATAATCCCAGCACTCAGGAGGCAGAGGCAGATGGATCTCTGTGAATTCAAGGCCAACCTGGTCTACAGAGTAAGATCCAGGACAACCAGGGATACACAGAGAAATCCTGCTTCAAAAAAAAAAACAAAGGAAGTGTCTCTCATATGGACCTGGGGTTTTGTTTGATAACCTTTGGATTCCAGGTGCAGTTACCCAGTCGTGCCGAATATCTCCATTATCCACTTTAACATATTTTATTATTAGCTTACAAAATAGTAAGTTTCTGTATTTTCATACATCCATAGTTTTGACTGGCTCTCTTTTCCCCATATCTCCCCTTCACACCATAGCTCTCTCTACTTAAACTTTC
>NW_021604665.1:16752291-16832881 GCF_004785775.1 Grammomys surdaster | reverse complement strand
GGAGGGGGGAATTGAGGGGGAGGGGGGAATTGAGGGGGAGGGGAGGGGGATGGGGAGGGAGAGGAGGGAATCGAGGGGGAGGGGAGGGGGAGGGGAGGGGGAGGGGAGGGAAGGGGGAAGAGGAAGAAGAAGAATTAGAAGAAGAATTAGAGGAAGAGGAAGAGGAAGAGGAAGAGGAAGAAGAAGAAGAAGAAGAAGAAGAAGAAGAAGAAGAAGAAGAAGAGGAGGAGGAAGAGGAGGAGGAGGGGGAGAGGAGGGGGAGGGGAAGGGGAGGGAGAGGGGGAGAAGACTGAAGAAGGAGGAAAGGAAAAGAAAAAGAAATAGGATGAATGTAAAAGCTAGAGGAAAACATGGAGTGCTAGGTAACTTTCTTTCAGGTTGGACAAGATCATTGCTATCTTAATATTCATAGGCGTGATCTCCCACATAACCCCCCCCCAAAAAAAAAGGTCAGGCTGTTAACATTCACTCATGGAGGAAGGGAGAAGTCCCACAAGGCTCAGGAGATATTTATGAGGCTCATCTTCTCTCCTAAGTCACAGAATAATTAAACAATTCAAAAGGTTGGAACTCTTTTGTTCCAACATGACTCTCACAGCTTATCACAAGTCATTCAGTGCTGTGGGTAGGGCTATTCAGAGATGGACACTTCCAGGAGATCTTTAGATATGTAGCTGTCCATAAGTTGTCCAAGGTTCTTCCTAGATGTCTCAGAATCCATGTTTCTGTTAGTAACCCTAGAACACTCTCATTGGTGGTTCTCTAAGTTGGACCTGTTGCAATCCTTTGGTCTGTGAGTGTGTTCTTTATCTGCAGTAAATAGATGTCACTTTATAGCTCTCAAGAGAAAGTCACACTTATTGGTAGGGCCAAAGTAGTTTACTGGCCATATTATCATAGAGGTAGGATAGGGAATAAAGGAAATACAAAGCCACTGGCTCAAAGTCAGTACTGTCAAGTATGTAAGTATTATCATGCCAAAAGTAAATACTAGCGGATCCTGTCCTCTGGGAGTTAGCAGTGGAGAATGGAGAAAGATACATGAATAGAAGAAAATAAAAACAGTTGTCAGTTAAGAACAGGCAACCGAACCTGGGGGAAAGGTGGCTGTTTCCAGGAAAAAAAAAAATGCCTGGCAACTTCTTATCATGTGAATCATTTCCTGAGACAGAATATTAAAGGAATATAATAAAAGCCTATATTAGTCAGACTTTTGATTGCTGTAACAAATGTCTTTAAAAAGCAGTTTAAAGGAAAGATACATTCTGTCCGATAGTTGTGTAAGTTGTCATTCATTGCTAGCTGACTTTATAGCTTTTCAGACTTGTAATGAGACAGAATATCACTGACATCATTATATAGGAGCAAGCATGGTTTAAAAAAAAAAGCCACTATCTCATAGCAACTAGGACTGAAGAAGAGTAACAGGGAAGATACTGGGACAAAGGACATCTTCCTAGAGCAACCCCTCAAGGCTGACTTCCTCCAACTGGGCCCATGGCACCATTATATTATGACTCCACCAAAGCATACATCCAGGGTTATATTAAAGCCCTCAGAATGTGATCACCTCGTGAAATCTCATCAGCTGAAAACCTAGTCTTTAACATATGAGCCTTTTAGGACTCATTTCAAATCATGACTGTAACAGTGACAGTTCAGGGATTACCAAAACCAAAGACTAAAATTTCTCAGGGCAAAATTAATCATCATGAATCTCTGCATTCAGCACCAAGTTTTCTATATTACAGAATATGCGCCTCCATGACACAGTCTCTTATATACAAAGCATTTAAAGATACAGCAGAATCGACTTCAACACAGGTTTTCTTTTATATTTTTTGATAATTTTATACATGACCACTGTACTTGCATCTCTCTAGCTCTCCTTATCATCTCCCCAAATCCTCCTGTCCCTCAATCCCTCTCAAAGTCATGACCTCTTCTTTAATTATCATTGGCATACACACGCAACCAATGAAGTCCATGTACTGTTGCTCATATATGCTTGTGTTCTGGGCTGACTACTTGAAATTGGGTAACCTATTAGGGGGCTCAACCATAGAGAAAACCAACTCTCCCTCTTCTGGAAGGCATTGATTCCCTATAGTTCTTCACTTAGGGGTGGGGCCTTGTGAAATATACTCCAACCTCATTGGCATGTTGGCTGGTGTTATTGTTTGCCTATTCATTAGGCAGTCATTTCATGAGATTGCATGAGTACCACTTCCTTATTGTCTTAGTTACTATTCAAGTGTTGTACAGAGACACCATGACCAAAGCAATTCTTACCTGGGTTGAGATGTATTATATGAGAGGAGAATCTACTTTCAATTTTTTAATAAGTATTTAACTGGGGACTTGTTTATAGTTGTAGACGGTTAGTCCATGGTAATCATTGTGGGAATCAGACAAGCATGGCACTGGTGTAGTAGAGAGCCTTACATTCTAATCCATGGGCAGCAGGCAGAGAGCAAGAAACTGGACCTAGTATGTGCTTTTGAAATCTCATAGACAATTCTCAGTGTCATACCTCTTCCAACAATACCACACCTCCTATTACTTGCCAAAAAATTCTACTAACTGAGCCCCAAGCATTCAAATATATGAACCTATCTACAGGGGCCATTCTCGTTCAAACCACCACACTTGTTATATACAGAATATGCCATGTCACAGAATATGTCCTACTCCTCTGGCTTTATAAACTTTTTCCACGTACTCTTCTGCAATATTTCCTGAACCTTGGATATAGGTGTTACATGGTAAATGTGCCAGCTGAGGCTGGCCACTCCACAGATACTTATTTTTTTCATTTCAATCAATTGTATATCTTTGTAGTTATCTCCATTTGTTGCAAAAAAGAAGCTTCTTTGATGAGGGGTGAGAGCTATACTCATCTGTAAATACAGATGAGTATAAGTATCTGTAAAATAGGCATTAAAACGGTTTAGGAAAATGGCAGCAATAGATTCTCCTCTACGGTCTGTACCCCTCCAGCTGTGGGTAGTTGACTAGATTTCCAGTGCCAGGCATGAATTTCTGAGTGATTGGGCTTTAAGTCAAAAGAGACAGCTGTTGATTATCCCCAAGGGTAAGAGCCATTGTTATCCCTTTCAGTGTGTCTTTTGCTGTTCTGTTTATTGTGATAGTTTTTAGGCGTTATAGCTAGATAGGACTACTGATTATTTTTCTTCCTTGGCAGTTTGCATAGCACCTTCAAAGACTACAATAGCTAGTCTTCAGGGTGATAACTTTCAGGTCAATTCTAACTCAATTCCTCTTACCTTGTGTCCTAGGCAGTGTCGTCAGTCATAGGGTCTTAACCTTCAAGTTCATAGAGGCAATCAAGAGCAACAACAATAGCTAATATTGTTTTAGGAGTTTGGGACCAAACAACTCAAATGGAGTTATCCCATGATCTCAACAGTTTAACTATAACCTCATTCTTATTCTGGATGTATAATCCATCCAACTTTTCATGCAAAACTCCCTGTCAATCTGATTAGTACTCTCGTGGTGAAACTTTTCTCTAGTACAGAAAAACACAAGGTAGGTCGAGATGGTCATCTGAGGCATATAGCTGTCTAATACAGCTTCAGAGAAGCATTCTCAACTACCCTGGAGGAAACAGCTCTGATTAATAACTCTAGGGCCTACTGTGTCCTTGGTTTTAAACTCTAGCCCACAGAATGAGGATCCTAATGCTTTCTGTGCAAGATTTAAGAATAATTGCAGCAGAAGATGGAAGGATATGGCTGTATATTCCTAGTCCTCAGCATGTGATTTCCTATGCGTTTCTAAAACCTAAGTAACATTTCTAATCGCATGACAAAAAAAAAATCTACACAGAAACCTCTCTTAATAATATACTTTTAGTTAGCCATTTCATTACCTAATAATTACCAGCTCATTAGAGCAAATAATATATCCTTGTGGGATAAACTCATGGCTCTAATTTTAAAGAAAAGAGTAGGAAGGCTGTCTTAAAGTTACCAGTAGGCAATGTAAAGAATTAGCTATTGAAATAAATGAATATAAATGTACTTTTTAAAAAAGCAAACAGTGATATGATGATATTTATAGCTAATTCTGATCATGAAACCAAATAAAAGTTCTCTCTCTCTCTCTCTCTCTCTCTCTCTCTCTCTCTCTCTCATTTTACAGGTAAAAACAATGAGGCAGAAGAGTCCATTCCTTCCATGGGCCAAAAGCTACAAGAGAAAGTCAAGATGAGGTTTGGATGATCTGTCCTTGTTTCATGGCTCTTTCTAACCATATTTGCATTGCATACTTTAAATGCCATGTATATTTGATTGTTTGATTATTGAATAACTGCAATATTTGGAAAATGTGAAGGTAGTTCATTGAATTCTCTACTTGAATTGGGTTCAGACAGAAGAATAATCTTTTCAGATTCACAATTTTACAGTGGCTAAATGGACAAACTTCAAGTCAGGTCTCTTGCTGGCTCCATGAATACCACCTCCACCTATAGAACATATTTTCCATTCCTCTTCAGCCTTCACACAACAGTTCAGACAAGCTTCCTCAGCCAGACTTTTCATATGAGCTCCTCCCAACTGTGTGTTTCTATAGCTCTGCATCCTATGATGAAATCACACTTTTATTTTGATACAGGGTTCCACAAATGCACACTACCCTCAAATTTGTTATGTGAGGATGACCTTGAATTTCTGATACTTCCCAAGTACTGGGGTTATGGGTGTATTTGCACAGTTTATACAATTCCAGGGATCAAATGTAGGATCTTATGCATGGGAAGACTAAGCTATATCCATTGTCTCACATTGTATTTTTAATAAATCATGGCAAATTTTCCCCTACTAGGCCATTAGTTCTCAAAATTAATTATTTTTCAGGATAACCTGAATGGCTTTTTTAACTACAAATATGTGGTCTTATTCCAGGGTTTCTGACTCAACAGGTCTAAGAAGAGGCCTGTGGATATCTATATCTAAGAAGTTCCCTATATGATGCTGTTGTCCAGCAACCACACTGAAGAGCACTAAGCTAGACTAGACTATGTGACCCATGAAAAAGAGGGCCAAGTCTGTCTTACTACCTATTATTCTGGTCCTAGTATTGAAAACATCACTTGAATCATAAAGGGTTCTCAAAAAAATATGAATAAAGTATTTTTTCCTTTGAGAGAAAAGGTTATGATTCTATGCATCTACAATATAACATCAAGGAAGGCCTAATGAGAGGTGCAGGAGAGCCATGCTACTTGCCCATTCCATATATATATATATATATCCTGTTCAGATGTATATGTGTGTATACATGTATACATATGTATGTATGTTATGTGTATATTTATACATACAATTATAAAATTATTCCTAAACAAAACATTATACACAATGGACAGTTGTGCCTTTATAATATGCTCTGAGTTTTTGAAAACCAATTCTAATAAAAACTAATGAAAACCATTTAAGTGTTCTATTGCTGAGGAATGCAGCATGTACTCTAGTCCTAAGCAACTGAGTATTCAGCGTTGACTGGCTTCTAGTAAATAAATGTCATCTGTCCTCTACCTGTAATTGTTGTAGACCCCTTTGACCTCAACTCTCCTGAACAAAATGAAGGACAGATGTGGACCTAGATAACAAGACCTATTATTCAGTGGAGGTATCCTGATCATCAGTAAATTACTTCCCAGGTGTCCTTTGTGAGCCCACAGAGCCTGTCTTTGCAAGACCTGAGACAGAAACCACCTGTCAGATAGATGATTTACAGATTCTGTAAAGTTTCTTTACCAATAAATATCCCTACCCCTTCCTCATTCTAACCTGCTACTGGGCTAAGATTTCTACCAGAAGAAAAACCTTGCTTAGCTTTTAAGTCTTGTCTTTCCACAAGACTCCTGTTGAGATGCCAACATGGTAGTGCTTTCAAACATTATCAATCATTTCAACCCCAGACAGGATTCATTTGTCATGGTGCTTTCCAACTAAACAGCAAGCAATGAGGAAAACATGTTTGGGAAACATGACACTAAGACAAGGAGTCTAGCAGGTATAGAGCCCCACAGCAGAGAAAAATCAAGGAAACTGGGTTCCTGGGCCAATGGACATCAAAGATCCCAATAGAGAAGGAAGAAAGAGGATTCATTTTTCAACCTTGGTATTCACTGTGCATTTTCAATCTCACACATTAAAAAATAAAAGACCCTGCCTTCAACCTAAACAGAAGCCAAATTCCAGAAACATTAATAAATAATATTAATTACAGGACACCAATGGATGTGCTAGATACTTCATCAATGCCTGAGTTGGTCAGTGTTAGCTGTCAAACTGACAACATGGGATCATTTGCAGGAGTCTGAACTAAGAGAGTGCCGATATTGGACAGGTCTATGGCCATATCTATGAGAGATTGTCTTGACTGATTATTAATGTGGGAGTTCTCAGCCCACTGTGGGCAGCACCATCCCTAGGCAGGTGTTCTGGGATACATAACAAAGGTAACTGAGCATAAACCAGAAAGTAAGCTAATAAGCAGCATCATGCCATAATTACTGCTTCCCACAACCTGACTTGAGTTCCCCTTCCTTATCTTCCCTCAGTGATGCACTATGGCCTGCAAGTGTAAGCCAAATTAACTCTTTCCTCACTAAGTTGCTCTTGTCCAGGTGTTTTCACAGCAACAGAAAACTAGACCAATAACATGTTTATTTATCACTGTGATAATGCTGAATCATGTGACTAGATGCTGCTAAAAGCTCGTAAAGCAGTTACTATTGTTCCTTTTCTATAGAGTGGAGAATCTGAAGCTAAGAAAAGCAAAATGGGTTGTCCAAACACACTATGTAAGAGGAAGACTTGGGGTTTAAAGCTGAAACTGTCAACATACATCTTTATTCTCCCTACATCCTCCTCCTTGACCTTCTCTTCCTTTCCCTCCTCTCTATATTCTCTCTCTTCCTCTACTTCCTAGGAAATTCATCAGTACTAGTAATACTAAGCATGAGCAACAAAACAGTCATCAACTGTCAGGTCTCAGTTTTCTGAAGTAAAAAGTAGAGGACCTGTGACATAATATGTGACTTTGAATGAGAAGTCCCATAGGCTTGTGTATTTGAACACTTGATCCCCAATTGATAAGGAGGTGTGGACTTTCTGAATGAAGTTTACCACTGGAGATGGACTTTGGGAGTAAAACAGTCTTGCCTAGCTATAGTTCACTTCACTGCTTTGTGATTGCATTTGTAGGTATGAACTCTCTGCTACGATTCCTGACATGTGTTACTGTCATGATGGACTCTCACTGCTCCTCTGAATCTGTAAAGCCAAATAAGCCTTTCTTTCAATAAATTGCCCTGGTCATAGTATTTTATCACAGCAAGAGGACTATAACTAAAATATAATAAGCATAACTCCCATGCTTTCTATTATTCATACTACTATTTCTTTAGTTCTGTGCCTAAATCAACTTACTTTCAGCGTCATTCGCTAACTTCATTTAAAAGTTCATTTTTGAATAATCATCAACAGATAAATGGGTCATATATATACTATTATGTATCATAGAATAAATAATACTATTCTGCCATTTTAAAAGATGAAGTTCTATCATTCATAATGACATGGATAAACCTAGCAAATTATAAGTGACATTCCCCAGAACTTTTGGACAAATTCCACATAATCTCAGTCATAATTAGACTCTTTAAAGATGGTAGAAGTAGTAATAGAGTGGCAACAAGAAGAAGTTAATGAGGGGAGAGAGGAGAGATAAGGGGAAGAGGTTGAAAAGCTAACACTAATCAACAAGAGGAGAGAATTAAGCTCTGTCTTCCCACTGCACAAGAGGATAACCAGAGTACAAGACAAAGTTTGTATTTCTAAACAACTAGAAGAGAGGCTTTCCATGAAAATAATAAAAATGCTAACTCCTTGAGTTGATCATTGCTCAATATAGACATGTTTCAAACACTGCATATTAACCCACAAATTGAGACAAATATTTTGTCAATTAAAAATGATTTTTAGAGCCAAACATTGCCTACATGTGTTCCCTGCTAAACATAAGGGTCAGTATTTAAAAGACAAAACTATTCCCAAGTGGTCAGGCCTAAACACATGTACAGAAGAGCAACATTACATAACCTCAGTAAGTTGCATTTCTCAATTTAATAATAATTAATGAAGAAGAGGCCTTAAATTTGAAAGGAAGTGGTAAAGGGACATGGGAGGACTTGGAGTGGGTTAAAGAGAGGAATAAAAATTATATAAATGTAAAAATAATGTATGGAATTCTCAAAGCAACTTAAATCTTTAAAAAAAAGAAAAGAAAATCTGAGCTATGTTCCAGGTCCAAAACAAGAAACCACAGATAATGAAGCCTGAATTTATCCTAGGTGGAGGAAGATCCAGAAAGGCAATTATATAGCCATATATCGACAAGCCTAAGAGTGTAGCTCAAACTGTGAAATACATAGAAGAAAACTGGCCTATCTTCCATGGCCAGAACAGTCCCCACTAACAGAATTAAAACTGGGGTTTGATAACTCTGGATCCAGAGGATGGATCCAATTCTGGCCCCACCAATGAAAAATCCAAAAATACAGAGAAAAAACAGACATTCAAACATACAAGGCATCTAGAACCCCAAAGATACGCAGATAGGGAAAAATTACTCCATGACAAACTATAATTAAGATATTCTGTACATGTGAAGGCAATGATAAAAGCTGTAAGGGAAATGCCAACTCATGAAGAGACAGAAGCATTAAAGTCACATGAGATCTCTCATCAAGAGCTCTAAAATCCGTGAAAGCATGGATGTGAGGCACTAAACGCAAATAACTGCAAATACATTGCCATATCACCAAGCTATCTTTTAAAATTGAGAGAGAAATGAGGGCATTTCAACACAAACACAAACGAATACAGCTCATGATTACCAAGACAACAGTCCAGAAGATACTTAAAGGAGTACTACACAGAGAGAAGGAAGAAAGTCTTAATCATGAGAGCCTAAAACAGGGATTCCTGGGTGTTATACATCAGAGATGCTGAAAATCACTATGCAGAAAATTGAAAAGGATGCCTTACATTTGCTCACATGAAGGTTAGTGAAGACCAAGAATTCACAAAAAAAAATGAGACTCACAGAAGCCTAAGGGGAGGAGGTTGAGAGGAGAGAGACAACAAATGTTCATAACACTTAAATATATCTTTCTGTATAGAGAAGACCAATGGTAGCATCAGGAAAAATGCAGCAGAAAAAGAACCTAGTTTGTTTTGAAAATGAAAATTAAATAAAACTCATTATTATGTTACTGTGAACAAGCCAGTAGAGAAGGAGAAAATTGCAAGGGCCGAAGACCTTGTCAGGGTGTAGGAACTGGATACTGATGTTTATGCAGGAAGATGTTGGCCTTCAATAGCAGATTGTATCTCCTCCAAGAATTATACACTAAGGCACAGTATGAGCATTCTAAAGTAGTTGTTTCTAAAGAGTAGCTAATGGAACAGTAAAGAAACTCAGTGGCTATTAAGTAGCACTGGTTTGCTGTCTAAGTATGATAGCTACATAAACTAGAGTTAGTACACATAGAAGGAGAATGATTTTCACTTTGAAAAGACCTCAAAGATCAAAGAACACAAAGTATTTTTAATTATTGTCTATTTTATATATATTTAATTAAAATATATCATTATTCTCATACTTCCCTCCAACCCCTTCTATGTACACTCCTCACTCTCTCAAATTCATGACCTCTATTCTTTGTTTCTGTTACACACACACACACACAACCAGTTGAGTCTTTAGTGTTCTTTGTATGCACACTATTTCATGGCTGACCACTTGGAATTGGATAACCATTTAGAGACAGGGCTTATTCTTGAAAAAGACTGATTCTCCCTCTCTCAGAATTCCTTAGTAGCTTGTAGCTCTTTATTTAGGGGTAGAGATCCATGAGATTCTCCCCTTCCACATGAACAGGTCTATTGGCATTAACTTTGTTTGGGTCTTATTTGGGAAGCCATATTACTGAGATATCATTAATGTAGCTTCCTTCTCATCTCTAGGAGTCACAGTGAATCTCACAGCAGGCTTTCTGGTTCTCCTGCTCTTATAATTAATTATTCTTTTTTTAGTGTATTTTTAATAGATTTTTTTCCTTTTTATTGGATATATTCTTTATTTATATTTGAAATATCGCCTTTCCTGGTTTCCCCCCCAAAATCCCCTAGCCCATTCCCTCCTCCCTTTCTTCTTTAAGGGTGTTCCCCATTCACTCACCCATTCTTGCCTCTCTGCCCTCGAATTCCCCTACACTGGGGCATGGAGCTTTCATAGGACCAAGGGCCTCTCCACCTCACACCAGTCAGAATGGCTAAGATCAAAAACTCAGGTGACAGCAGATACTGGCTTGGATATGGAGAAAGAGGAACACTCCTCCATTGTCAGTGGGATTGCAAGCTGGTACAACCACTCTGGAAATCAGTCTGGCAGTTCCTCAGAAAATTGGACACAGCATTACCTGAGGATCCAGCTATACCACTACTGGGAATATACCCCAAAGATGCTCCAACATATAACAAGGAAACATGCTCTACTATGTTCATGGTGCCTTATTTATAATAGCTAGAAGCTGGAAAGAACCCAGATGTCCTTCAACAGAGGAATGAATACAGAAAATGTGGTACATTTACACAATGGAGTACTACTCAGCTATTAAAAACAATGACTTCATGAAATTCTTAGGCAAATGTATGGAACTAGAAAATATCCTATGTAAGGTAACCCAATCACAAAAGAACACACACAGTATGCACTCATTGATATATGAATATTAGCCCAAATGCTCATAATACCCAAGATACAATTCACAGACCACATGAAGCTCAAGAAGAAGGAAAACCAAAGTGTGGATGTTTCCATCCTCCTTAGAGAGGGGGACAAAATACTCATGGGACAAATACGTAGACAAAGTGTGGAACAGAGACTGTAGGAAATGCCATCCAAAGACTGCCCCACCTGGGGGTCCATCCCATATACAGTCACCAAATCCAGATACTATTGTGGATGCCAGCAAGTGCATACTGACAGGAGCCTGATATAGCTGTCTCTTAAGAGGCTCTGCTAGAGCCTGACAAATACAGAGGTGGATGCTCGCAGCCAACCATTGGACTGAGCACAGTGGAGGAGTTAGAGAAAGGACTGAAGGAGCTGAAGGGGTTTGCAATAGGAAACCTTCCTTTCCATAGGAAGAACAATAATATCAACCAACCAGACCCTCCCAGAGCTCCCAGGGACTAAGCCACCAACCAAGGAGTACACATGGAGGGACCCATGGCTCCAGCTGCATATTAGCAGAGGATGGCCTTGACGGGCATCAATGGGAGGAGAGGCCCTTGGTCCTATAATTAATCATTCTGATCCCTCTTCTGGGATGTTTCCTGAGTTTAGGTGTGGGGTTGTATAATAGATATCCCCCATTGGGGTTACATACCCCATGTCCAGTTGTTCTCTGCATCTTGATCAGTTGTGGGTTTCTGTAACGGACACTATCAGTAACAAAGAGAAGCTTATTTGGTGATGGTATGAGGTATGCTTATCTCTAAATATTAAGTAAAATATTCAGAATGCAACTGGGAAATTTGCTGTTTTTATAAAGTGGTGATAATATATTCTCCTTTTACAATCTACTACCTCAATAACCCAGGGAAGTTGAGTAAGTTTCTAGTACTAGTCATGATTGCTCTTTTGTTAAGCAGTCCATAAGTCCAATTAGACAGCTGATGATTACTACCAACATGTAAGCACCACTACTGCACTATTGTTGGTGTCTTGCTAAGATGGTCATTGGTGTGGTTCATAGGCATCACTGTTGATAGGACTATTGGTGGCTTTCCTCCATCCAGATCGTTATAGTGCTTTCTGGTACAGTAAAATCTAGTCCACATGGAGGGTGTGAACCCTTCTTTTCACTGGAAAAGTCTGAAGGTGATCTGTGAATAATTGATGGCCTCAGCCACTCAGAGTGATGAGGCAGAAAACCAGTTTATCAAGATCAATCTTTTTCTGTAAAGCAAGCTTTTCAATTTCTACATGGACTTTCACAGAATAAAAACATTTCTTGGTATATGTTTAAAAGAACAACATACCATTGTATATATTTTGATTTTTTCCCACCTTTCTATGACAGATGAAGTCACCAAGGACTAACCTTTGTCCATAATCATACCAAACAATAGAGTTGTGACTGTGGTAGGTGGAAACACAGAAGCATCTAATCTGCAGAAGATCTCAATTAAGTTACCCAGGCTACTACTGTGAGAAAGGGCAATGCCATGTTTGTAGACCTGATTAAATTAAAATATCTTGACAGCCTCCCCAAAGCATCCTTAATAACAACACTAAAAATGATTGTCTTGACAGAGAGAAAATGTTGGGTGAAATGACTGGGTGAAAATCTGATGGGGAAATAAGACAGTATAAAAAGAGAGGTTGTCTGTGTCAAAATAAATAAATAAAATATACAAAATAGATCTCAAGTTCTTTTGATGGTGCTATGCATGTGTGTGTATGTGTATGCATGTGCATGTCCATGTGTGTGTGTGCTCAATAAATTGTATGTGTTGAACTGCAGGTGCGTGTGGAGGCCATGAACCTTATGTCTGGTGTCTCCCTCCACCATTCTTAACCTTACTTTGTTGAGACGGGGTCTCCCTCTGAAACTCGAGGTCACCAATTCAGTAAGATTATCAAGCTATCTAGTCCCAAGTATCCTCCTCTTCGGAGCTAGGATTACAAAAATGTGCCACCAACCTCAGCATTTTACATAGGTGCTGAGTGAGGACCTAAATGCAGGCCCTCGTGGTTGTGTGTCAAGCACTGTATAATTGAGCTGTTAGTATACCTGCCCCCATAATCTTGTTTTCAATTTTAACTTGGGTTCAACCTAGAAAACTGAATAGCTAAGGCTAAAGTAGAGAGTTTGGCACTTTGGAATCTACCATTTCTAACATAATATTTAGCAATTTTAAAGCAATCAAGCAAAGGGGAGGGAGGATGGGATGAAGAACTCTGGGAGGGAGAACCTGGAAAGGGGCAACATTTGGAATGTAAATAAATAAAATAATTTAATTTTTAAAAGTGATCAAAAACAATTACCAATATTTTAACCACCAAATGTTTTTTAAAGGTAAGTCACAATTACCTACTGTGTAACTCTATTTATAAAATATTCTCAAAATGATAAATTACAGAGATGGGGAGTAGGTTGGCAGTAGGTAGAAATTAAGGATTGATATCCCCAAAAGTATTTCCTGAAGAACTTCTAATGAAGGTAAGAGTACTACTGTATCAATTATGGTTGTGATTACATGAATCCATAGATACGTAGAGAGAGAGAGATAGATAGATAGATAGATAGATAGATAGATAGATAGATAGATAGATAGACCATACATACATACAGGATATATACGGTGTGTCTCTGTGTGTGTGTGTGTGTGTGTGTGTGTGTGTGTGTGTGTGTGTGTGTGACAAGACTTCACAAAATTTACCCACATAGGCCCTCCCACACACAAATGAAATTAAACATGTACAGTGTACCACTGTCACATTCTTGGCTTGAAATTGTACTATTTGTACATATTTTGAAGCCTGAGACCGTGAGGAGGCCCACACCTTGAAGGTAAGTAAGAATGAAGAGAGGCAAGGGGAGATTTTCCCACCATTGGCCCTGGGGGCACACATTCCCTGAGCCCCATTTATTCTGTATTTGCTCCCCAAAGAACTAAAGATAAAAAGATGCAGTGCAGCAAAGCCTAGACAAACCATGTAGCTACTGTGCACATAGAGGGATGAAACCAAAGCTGGAAAGCATGAGTTCTAGTTGCCCATCACTCACAGACAAATGGAATCGTTTGCAATGAAAGAAATGGTGGGAACATTAAATATTTATGTCCAGCACCATTAATCCAAAATACTTAAAACCAAAAGTGATATTTTTGTCTTTCATCTGTGTTCAGATTTGTGAATATGTGTATGCGTAATAATATACTTGTGACTAGGACCCAAGACTAAACACAGAATGTACTTATGTTTATAGCTCATCCATATAGCCTACATGAGTTTTACATAGTATCTTAGTATTCCTGTGTTTTGACTGAGGCAAATCACATGAAATTAGAAGTAGAATTTATGTTATCATATCAGGGCTCAAAAAATTCTGATTTTATAACATTCCAGAGTTTGAATTTAGTTAAAGATGCTGAACTGATACTTGAGATAGTTTCACTCCTATCAGGACTAAAGGTTATAAGTAACCCTAATTTTAGTTATTCTTTCTGGGTGTTCATTTGCTCCAGAGATTCTATCTGTATTTTCTCTTATAATCTTTAATTTCTGTTTCACTAATTACACTGAAAATTCATACCTTTTTTTTTTCTAATTTGCCTCCATTGCTATTTTAAAAGCTCTAAATTTAGCAGACACCACTGCATGGTTCCAAATTTACTGTACTTACTGTTGTGTAACTCTATTCCTAGGGATATGTGAACAATTATCTACACACACCAGACAGGGGATCTATGATGGACCAAAGTAAGAATAAATTAAATCTAATGTACTTAACCATTGTTCACAGAAGTCACTTACAAAAACAGAAATATTTAGACAGCTACACTGCCAAAGCTTACTCCATCGTGGGTGACAGCTCTTGAAAGCTGGAAACAGGAAATGTACTGAACAACCTGCAGGCAGCTCAACAGGTTGGAGAGTGTTCCTTCTAAGAATTCAGCTGGTCTGGACCTCTTCAGGAAATTTTTCTAGTGTGAGAGTCTTGTAGAAAGCTTGGCCTTTCATACATTTCTCAGCAGTCCTTGTGACTTATAAATGCTTGAGGAGGGAAGGGCCTAGAAAATATGGTTAGTTTCAGGAATTTCCTCCCAGTGTTGGATTGTTGACTTCCTGAGCTTATGGAGTTTCCTTGAAGGCTAGATTGTTTCACCTCCAGTTGTAACATTCTTTGTCTTAAGTGTCTCTCCAAAATGAACAATTATGCCTCCATGGAAATTGCTACCCAGCACTTAACATGAATAAACTCATCACCACAGGGATTTATCATTATCAGACTTACTGGAGTACATAGTCCACATATCCAAAAGTCATACCTACTCTCTAATACCTTTATCATTCAGAACATTTCCCTGTTCCATGATAATGGAACCTGAAATCACTCCAGAGCAGATCTGAGTCTCCAACTTACAGGTATCAGCCTATTCATCACTGAGCAAGTAAACTAAAACATGACTTGATTTTCAATATTTTACATATTTGAACATGGTATGATTCTGTCTTTGCTCTTCTCTTTAAGCTGTTGTTAAGAAAGATCCTTAATCCCTTTACCTATCTTCTTGAATCTAAAATTAATGGAAATTATTATGGAGTGTCTTTATCCTACTATTCTAATCCTAGGTAGGTTAGGAGATCAGTGGAGCCTTAGAATAGACTGCATAGGTGGTGGAAAGATGACATAGCAGTTAAGACTGTTTCCTACTCTTGCAGAGGACTCAAGTTAAATTTCCAGAACCTATAGTGAGTGGCTTACAACCACCTGTATTTCTGCCCAAAAGCAGAGTTTTCTGTGTCAAGTTTATCACCTATAAAATGGAGGCATCAAAAATTCAGAGGTGGATGCTCACAGCTAACCATTGAACTGATCAAGAGGTTCCCAATGGAGGAATTATAGTGAAAACTGAAAGAGCTGAAAGGATTTGTGGCTCCATGAGGAGAGCAACAATAATAACCAAGCAGAGATCCCAGGGTCTAAACCATAAGCCTGGGAGCACTTAGGGAGGGACTCATGGCTCTAGCTGTATATGTAAGAGAGGATGGCCCTGTTGGACATAGGTGGGAGAAGAGATCCTTGGTCCTATGAAGGCTGGATGCAGTGGGTGGGGGAATTTGAGGGTGGGGAGGTGGGAGTGGAGGATAGATGGGGCACATCCTCATAGAAGCAGGAGGAGGGAGGATGGGGTGGGGGCTCCTGGGCAGGGGGAGGGGAATGGGGAAAGGGGATAACATCTGAAATGTAAATAAAATATCCAATAAAGAAGAAGTTCAGCCTAAGATACAAACTAAGAGCTATGCTATTAACCAATAATAAAGCTTAGAATGGACAAAATTCACCCAATATTGAAGTATCAGATAAAATCCATATGTATATTTGTCTGATTCCTAAGCCTTTCTGTTAACTTCCATATAAAATTGCCTTCTATCTGAATGGGAAGCAAATAAGTAAGGAAAGACAAGCAATATAATACTTTCATTCCATCATCTATACACAGACATACTGCTTTTCTTCCCAGGAATCACACAAAGGTAGGGTTTTGTTGGGTTGCTATCATGAGCCATCACATGTTGCTTAGACATGCTAGAAATATAAGCTAACGGAAACTAGAAATCTAAGACCACGGTGTCTAGAACCCAGAAGATACTTCCCTGACTCCCCGGTAAATATGTGAGCCATCAACTCTTGGATTATATAGCTACATTGGTTCCTCAGACACCAGCACACATGGCTGTCTACGCCTCTATGCACTCCTCTCCTCTTCTAATAAGAACAACTATTTATATTAGAGTACGGCTTTGCCTTACATCCAACATGGCATCTTCTAACGTTTATCTTTGTAACAACAACAAAGATCTTATTTTCAAACAATGTTTGGTGCACAGGCACAAGAATTCAGGACTTCAGTGTATACTTTTGTGCTGGCTAGTTCTATGTCAACTTGATGCAAGCTAAAGTCATATAGGAAAAACCCTTCACCAGATTGGTTTGTAGGCAAGCATGTAGTGTATTTTCTTACTTAGTAATTGATGTTAGTGTGCCAAGGTCATTATGGATAGCACTATTCATGGGCAAGCTATCCCTTAGGGAGCAAACCAGTAAGCAGCACTTCCCCATGGCTTATACATTAGTTCTTGCCTTGGGTTGCTGCCTTGAGTTCCTGTCCTGGCTTCCCTGGATAGTAGACTGTGTTATGGAAGCTTGAGCTAAAATGAACACTTCACTCTTTACTTTTGGTCATGGTGTTTTATCACAGCAACAGAAACCCAAACAAAGACAACTATCTTTTGGGTGATACAACTCAACCCTCATAGTTTGAAATCTATGTGGTTTCTGAAACAAACTCAGACCCCACTCATACTCTTTTCTACCTGGTATAAACATTTCCTGTGCTTCCTCTGCCCCTACCTGGATAAGCCTTTAAGAGGCCATAATTTATAGTTTCTTATATTTTTAATTGACATAGAATTATATTACTTCCTCCAATCTCTTTCCTCCCCCCAGCCTCTACCAGGTACCCTCCCCCACTATTTATCCTCCCTCCACTCTCAAGTTGATAGCCTCTGTCTCTTGAATTGTTATTTTTACAATTATATAAATGCAACCTGATGAGTCAGGTTTTGTTGATCGTGTGTATATGATTTCAGGGATGGTCTCTCTCCACTGATCACCAATAGAGCCACAATTTATTGAAACACAGAAGAGTTAATAGAAAGTTTTCAGCACAGATGCACATATCATCTCAAGAGTAAGTTTAGCCACAAAGCACAACGCCCACAAGCACAGGGGTGCTGTGGCCTGTTGTCATTTCAAGCTGCTTAAGTGATCATTTATAGCAAAGCATAAAAATTATCACTGTCTTGAAAGAGACACTAAGCTGATTTTCCAAGTAATGATACCTCTGGGCAGTCATTATTTTTCAGAAGCCTTAATGACCAGGATGGGCACACTACTGTTTTCTTAAATCCTTTCCGTTTCATTGGCAGTGTCTGGATAAGGTAAAGCCATCTTCTTTATCAAATGTGTCTGGATTGATCAGTCTTCTCACGTATTCTTTAACCTGATCAACTAAAGGAAACTTAGTGTACACTGGGGGGGTGATGTATGCACCCTAATCCTTGCCCACATGGTCAAGAATACAGGCATCAAAATGATAGAAGCCAAATTCAAATCCTGATTCATCCACTTTCAATTATGGGATATGGGTTAGTCTCCCTACTCCTCCCAAGCTCCAGTTCTCCATCAGACTTCTGATCATGAATCCTCTCTTCCAAGGATTTTTTCTGGAGATACAAAGACCTCATGCCTTTGAATGACTTAGCCCCAGACCTTACATCAGGACCAATGTTTAAAATACTCAAGTTCAAAGATAAATAAAGGCACATTGATGGCAAGTGGCCTCAGGGAAATGTTTCATCTCCCTTTTCTGAGGCTTGCAGACAAGTCCTCCTCAGGCTGCTTCTATTCTTCCATTCAGAACTGAAACTGAACTTATCTTGAAGAGGGAGGTAGTGGTTGTGTCAGCCAGAAAGAAAAACACCAAGGCTTTCATTACCTGTCACAATTTACTTGCAATCCTTTGCAGGCTACAGCAATCTGGGAAGCAGACTTTGCTGGCACCTCCTTGCCGGACTCACTTATCAGAGTTTGTGCCTGACTGTGGGTGGCAGTGTTGTGTAATGATTAGCCCTGACACAGGCTGCACATTGTTTTGCTTCAAAAATCTCAACACTACCTCTGTCTTGTCCAACCTCTCAGTGACTGTGGTTCTTCCATAATATGAAAGTGATATAAGTACACTTCCATTTTGTACAACAGCAACAACACCAGTCTCCTGAGATTGCTATAGATCATGGTAAATGAATCAATGCATATGAAGTGATTTGAACACTGTCTGACTCTGTGGGACTGTAGAAATCCTGGGGTGTTTGGCCATGCCCCCAGAACCCAGAGACCTAACACTTGGTCTCTATGTAACATGCAGTGGGTCATGTAAGGCACAGGTAGAGGTTGGGGAAACAGATCTCTGCCTCAAGATTTACATATTACCTAAAGGCTCTAGCCCCTCCCCTCTCCCGCTTCCAATATAGGGAAGCCCTTCCTGGCATTTTGTGGGAGAGCACCACCAGTCAGATACATCACCATGGCAATAAAATCTCTAATTCCACATGTCTCCTGGGACTCTGGACTCTCTTTGTGTAAGTGGGAAACTCACGTTGGGGGGGAGAAGCCTTCCTGCCCTCCCTGTGCTCCCTGCTGCAGCCCTCCGTGGGACACTCTCCTCTGTGGTGGCGATCCATGCACCTGGGCCTTCGCGGGCTGCCCCATCTCTGTTCCGGGCACCCCCTCTCCCCTGTGCCATTGCTCTGGGACCCTGCGCCTGCCTGCAGCTTACAGACAGCCCAAGCCCCACGACATGGGCAAGATCGAACCATCAGCAGAGAGCGTAACCAAGTCCCGAGTCCCGCTGATGGAGCTGTTGTTCCCAGCCCCGCTCACGCCCCTCACGAGTTTTGAACCACATGACTCCTGTTATCTGCTATTTAAGTGTTTGTTAAATAAGCAAGTAAGAAAATACATGGTAACAACTTTACCACTCCTGGGCATATACCCAAAGAATTCCATAGCCTATCACAAGGATATTTGCACATTTATGTTTATTGCTGTTCTTTTCATTCACAGCAAGAAAATGGGACCAGTGTAGATGCCCATCAATGAATGAATGGATAAGGAAAATGAGGCACATACACACAATAAAGTTGTAATCTGTGGTAAAGAACAGTCAGATGAGATTTTCTGGAAAATGGATGGCTTCTAAAAGTTATTAAGTAAGCTAAATCAAACTCAAAAAGACAGCACTGCATGTTATCTTTCCTATGTAAACCCTAGCTTATCTTCTAAATTATATGAATAAGAAAAGGCTTGTAAATTATGTGAATAAGAAAAAGATAATGATGAGGGGATAGGGAGGAGCAAATATGAGACTGGGGAATGCTACCAGGCATCAAAGAAAAGGGGAACTGGGGGAGGTGGTGTGCTAAATAGCATCTTCTAAAACATACTTTGCTTGAAATTGTCCTAATGACATCTCATACCTCATGATAATTTAAAACTAAAACTTAATTTAATAAAAAGGAAGTACATGGTAAATGCTCAGTAAACAGTAGTTATTAGTTTGTACTACTAACTACCACAAAAATCATCAAACGATGGGTGTGGGACCAATCTGGCTCTATGAAGAAAGAAAACTTTATTGGAAAACAGCCATGTCTATTCATTTACACATTAACTAGAGGCTGCTTTTCTGCTATCATGGATAAGACAGGTTGATGAAACAAGTCCACTTTTAGGACTACATAACCTAAAATAGCAACAGAAGTAAACTATTTAACAAAAATTTTCCAGTTCAGGGTCTTTCCATTTGACCAAATCAAAGCTGGGTTGGACCAAGATTTGTACTGCACATTTACTCAGCATTTTTGTTCGCAGTATCCAGCACCATGTCTAGCATTCAGTAGATCTTCCATATATATTTGCTGAAACAAAGGATAAGAAACCGAAGGCCCATTTTACACATGAAGAGATAAAATCATAATAGCTGCCATTATTGAGCCTTGCCACATGTCAGGTACCATGCCAAGTTCTGTGTCTTCATTTAATCTTCACATCATATTTGAGACCCAGGGACTATCAGCATCCCATTTCTAGATAGGGGAAATCTGAAGCCAAGGAGGTGAGAGACTGCTCAGATGATATGACAGACGTATCTGAATCAAAATGCTATATCCATGCCCTGCTCCCCATCTAAGAGCACAACAGTTTGAATAACGGTGTCCTTCAAAGTACATTTTTCATATTTTTATTATTCTATGACATGATTTTAAAGAGAAAACACCCAATATCAACAATCCTATGAAAGTCTACCAAATACCAGGATTTAATGAGAACTACATTCCACAAACATTCATGGTTAAAAGGAAAGTGGGCACACCACCATTTGTCTTTTCTTGCTGGAGGAGGGGTTCTGGGAATTATAATCAGGAGCTAGAGCATGCAGGACACTCTACAACCAAGCTACACTTCCATTTCCTGTTATTTGGGACAATCAGATGCAAACCACCTGGCTCTACTTTTCCTAGAGCAGGACAGGTACCAGTCATGTCCCAGGCATCCCGACTCTGTGCAGACTTTTCCAGGATTTTCTAGGGTAAGAAGATGCCAAATCATGAGAGTCTAAAATATTAGCACTCAAGCAGTATATTTTCTGATATGGAATTCACTTCCTATTTTACTTCCAGCACATATGTTTAACAAAAACCTTGCCTGCAGATATATTTACCACCTGTTCTGGTCCTATTTTATGCTGCTTCCAGATTTCTCCATCACCACCCACCCCTCATATCTGCATCATCACTCTGCAGGGAATACTGGCTGCTGATACTTATACCTCAGCTGCTAAACCTACCATTCACTTCAGCGTCCCCCTGAGTCACTCATCCAAGAATGTCTCTTAAGAGAATTATCTATCCAGCACTCAACTGTGATCTCATTTACAAGTTACTGCAACATAACCCAGGGTTAGCATAAGTTACTCAGTAATTTACTTTGCACTCTGCTGAGCATTAAGAAGAAAGAGTCTCTCTAATCTCAAGTTTCCCATGAAGCAACCAGGCGTGTGTCATCATGGTGAACTATCATCTCCTGTGATATTAGAAGAGGAAGTGGAGACAGCTACTCTGTGACACTATGGTATATAATCTGTCTTGCTGTACAGCAACCTCACCTTTTAAATTAAGTTAAGTTTACTTAAAAAGAAAACCTGAAGCCAAGTAGGGAAGTGAGATGCAGATGAGAAGTCACTCTTGAATTGCATCATTGAGCAAGTTAGGGCTGTGGTAAGGTCTGAGTCAAGGAGGATACTTTAAGAGTGGAGAACAGATAGCACTGTCGGGGCATAACCAATGTTTCAAGTTCTCTGCAACTGCTTCCATATTATTCCCCAACACTTTGACTTGAATACATGGGGAAGCCAACACCCACTACCATTATCACAAAGAGAATGTTCTCATAGGCAACCATGAGTGCATTGTGCACAAAGTAATGGCAAACGTCTAAGTGGAAGGCACATTCAACATCAGCTATAACCTCTACATACAAATTCTGTGGCTGACAAATTATGCTAACCACCTATGAAATCTTTCTCACAAGTCCTTACTTTTTCCTCCAATCAAGATGTATTATGTCCCTCTATTTAAAGTCATCTCAACAATTTAAATTCTCTATCACAAATACAACAAGTCACAGAAAAGAAAATGAATCCCTATCTATTGTTTTCTGTTTGTTTTTGTTCTTCTCTGTTTTTTGTCAGTTTAGAGCATATGGCCTCATTTCCCAACTTGAGCCATTCTTGGCTTGAATACACCAGGGTTCTGTCTACTCAGGAAATGGTTCCTAACTGAATCCTTTCACTCCAGGTTTCTTAGCATCATGTGGCCTTCACCATAGCTGAGCTATCCTGAGATGCTTGGAAGCAGTTGATACATAATCAACAGCACTTACCTTCTATGCTGAGAACTCTCTTACAAGACTCCATTGCTGTAATGGACTGCCTAATCCTGTGCATTTTGCCCACTGAGAGGTGATTATGTCTGTCACCCTTATAATTGTCAGGGGTGGCTCATTCTCATTAAAATGACTTCAGAGCTGCTGAGTGCTCATGGGCCATAGCAATTATCCACTGAGGTTTTGTGGGTTGAAAAGGCATGCTGGGGAGCCTATTACTTTTCTTTTCTTTTGGTAAGTCAACCTAGGAAGCTTCCGGAAAATCAGTCCAGATACAGTTCTTCCGTGACCTTATTTGGGTTTAGTGAAGGCAGGATTTAGAATTGTGTGGAAATATTAGTCCCAACTGCAGTTTTATTTTGGGGTTGGGCTTGGGAGGGACAGTACTAGGGATGAAACTAGGGGACTTGTGCCTTCTAGGCAAGAAAGGGCTCTATCTCTAAGCTGCCTTTCTAGCTCCAGTTTTAATGAGAAAATGGCTTGAGCTCCCATAAATCCTCGAGCTCAGCATACCAACATAGATCAGCACAGAATGTGTCATTCTTCTTGTTCAGTGTGGACATTCAGGCTAACACTGATCTGACTTCCATATTTTTGACTATATAACTAAAACAAAAATATTGAATGCCTGCAAGCGTGGAAGCATGGCAGACTAAGCTCTAGGTCTGAAAGAAATATCCACCCACCAGCCATGGGCCAGCCATATGGGTGCTGTAAAGACTGAACTGCCAAAGCAGGTACTAATATATGACCTAATATTAGGCAGAATTGTCTCTTTGTTAAAAAAAAAATCTTTGTAGGAACTGTGCTTCATGATCTAATTTTCTAGGAAATGGGTCTGTTCATTTAATTATGGCAGAAAGGAAGTTTCAGTAGGGAGAACAGAAAACAATGAGTGTTTCAAGCAAGCCAAAAAGGTAAGGAGAATGTCCAAGCCACGTGAGCTTTGTTTTATTGACAGATTTGAAATATTAAGGAAACAACCACTGGGGCATAAACTAATATTTAGAAGCAGTTGCTAAATAATATGTTGTCTTTCCAGTGGTTACAGTATCCCATGAAAGGCTCTCTTGACAGAGCCTCTCTCCTCTCGAGTTGATTTACAGATCCCTATTCCCAGGAAAATGCAGTCAGTTTAATTTATAGTAACCCAGGGCTAACCAAGGAAGTGAAATCAGCAGGTAGCTGGCAGGAGAGAGAGGGATGAGTGCAGCTATTCATGTAAATCTTCCTCTGTTTTATTAACTATGGGACATCAAAGACATCCAGATTCCTGGCTACTTATATGTACTTTGCACCTCTGTCAACATGCCATTAACCATCCAAGTTCTAAATCATTGAACAAGGCCTGTTTGTGCCAAAAGGAACTTGAAACATCATTTAACCTAAGGTTCTAGTTTTGCAAGTGGGAAAAAAAGGTGTGCTCCAAATTATCAAGTGTCTAGCCAAGCTCACCAGTTTATCTGCAGTTAAGGAGCACAGTGCTTGTTGCTTGCCTATAGCCTAGGACTCTTCCACCACCCCTACTTTCTATGTCAAAAACCTCTGAACTGTAAAACTGCTAATTAGCCACACCAGCTAGGGTGATCTATGTAGCATACACTAAACTCAACTCAATGTAAATCACATCTTTTGGGTAAACTGAGGATACCTTGAATGTTTCCTAAAATCTGTCAGATTACTGGGATATTGTTGCGAACGATAGAAAAATAACTTACTGGCAAAGTAACTGTGAAATAAGCATCCATTGACTGAGCTTTTCTTCTTAAATATCCATTGATTGAGTTTTTGACTGTCACAGTAATAATGCTCAAAGATATGCAGCCTGGCCACTCTTGAGAAAACAGGAAATTTCAGATCTCATCTATTGAAGAACAAATCCAGGGAGCAATGATTCCCCAAATACACCTACTGGTTCTGAGATCCTATGAGATGAATTTATATATCTCAGTGTTGAATCACAGCAGCATTTCTGCAATATAAGCTCATAAAAATTTACCTTCTACTTCTCTAGCTCTTCACTGGTCACAGAGAATATTCATATATAAATTCATTATTTTCTAATAACTTTGTGGGGTTAGAAAGGCAGAAATAAAGTATATTGAGCAGACTTGAGAGGAGAAAAATATGAATGTTGAGAATATTGATCAAAGAGATTCAAAATTAAGCCTTCATTCTGTCTTTTAATACTAGTAACATGAGTCTCCACTTCTCCATTGGGAAAGTGGGTATGACTAAGACAAGATGTCATGATTGTCACTCTAGATCTCTTGAGTCCTGTTTCAAAACTCTTGTAATTACCACCCACCTGTTACAGCATCCTCTCTTCTTTTCTGTATTATGATTCTGTACTTCCCACTGCTGACCAATTCTACCAACAGGGAACAACTAGGAGCATGCTCCGGAAACGAAAATCCATCAATCCAGATGCCAGACCCACCCATCTCCTTTATTAGCTCTTACACACTTATATACTACTACCTGACTTCCTTACACTCAGTCTAGAAATAAAACAACTTGACACCATCTCTGTGCCCCCCAAACCTCATGGAATCATGCAAACTAACCAATCATAAACTTTCTTGTCCTGCCTCACCTATTTCTTTATAAAAAAAAATCTATAATATTTTTCCATATTTCTTCTGTGCTCCTGATGCAGTCCAATGCTTTATGTAGCTCCCTGCAGTGTAGTAAGACATGCCCTCTGCTACTGAGAATAGTTATTAACTAGTTCTTCAATAGGAATTCCTCTCTCCTTTGATGGCCTAAACATACCTTGAATCTTTTAGCAATGAACTGCATTTCAAAGAATTCCCACACCTCTTAACCATTCCCCACCTATCACCAGTATAGGAAAGGTCATATAACAGATAGTAAGTTACTGTGATAACTAATATTTGTCAACTTGACAGAACCATGGTGGCCAGCTAGTTGGTTGAATATTAGCCTGATTGTTTTGTCTCTAATATGTTATTATTTTGAATAAGATTAACACATACACTGGACAGCTTGGAACAGAACAGATTGCTCTTTCTAACAAAGATGGACCTCAATAGGTTTGTTTCTTGGATTCTTTCTTTTAGGGGTGTGTGTGTG
Source organism: Grammomys surdaster (assembly GCF_004785775.1). Taxonomy (NCBI): domain Eukaryota; kingdom Metazoa; phylum Chordata; class Mammalia; order Rodentia; family Muridae; genus Grammomys; species Grammomys surdaster. Next base: position 16,807,380 of record NW_021604665.1, on the reverse strand, counting down.
TGTGTGTGTGTGTGTGTGTGTGTGTGTGTGTGTATGCTCATATTTTTGCAGCTCTGTATCCCCAGCCCAGTGGTTTTTGAGATAAGTTCTCCCTAATGAGCCCAGGATAGCCTAGAATTTATTATGTATCACAAGCTAGTATCTAACTCAAGATCATCTTATTTCTGCCTCTGACTCATCAGAAGTAAAGGCATAACCCACAGTATCTAACAGACAAAATATCTAAACAGAAGAAGGGATGATCTCTAAAATCATTCGCAGCAGAGATATTTGAAATAAGATTCAAGTCTTCCTTGGGCTCCAGCCTGCTGTCCTTTCGTGCAAACTTCAGAACTGCAACTCCATAATATCATGGATAAATTTCTTAAGCATGAAATATACAGAGAGGTGAAGAGACAGAAACAAACAGACATACACACACATGCATACACATACACACACATACACTCACACACAAAGTTCTGCTTCCCTGAAGAATTCTGACATAATGACAGTGAGACTAAATATACAAACCACATCTGGTGTAAACAATAATGCTCTGAGAAGCACCTTTATAATTGGCAAAACCAAGAAACATCCCTAATGGTCATTCACTGTGACTGGTACAAATAAATTCCAATCTGTTTATCAATGAACTATGGGACACTGAAGAGAATAAATGGGCACAGGCATGTCTGACAAATGAAGCAGTGAATGAGGCAATTCACCTGTGCTCATTATCTCCGTGGGAGGTGGAAAAGCAGGGGTCAGGGACCCTGGAAAGCCCTGGTGTGTTCCTGGCAATGGATTGTTCCTTCAGCTAGAGTTTAGACACACATGTGAGACAGTTATTGATTAATTCACTCATCCATATACATGGTGACCTATCCTCTTTCTGGTATGTGTATTCTATTTCAGTGACTATGAAGGTAGGAAAAAATAAAATGATTTTTCAGTTACTCATCACTCTAGAGTGAAACTCTCTGTAAAATATAATGAGCATTCATACACTTAAAATGCACAATTTAGAAGTAAAGTGTTAAATGTGCAATTGTTGTGAACATGTTGCAATCTCCAAGAACATGGAGAAAGCTGAGTCTTTGGGCCTCAGAATAACCCAGAAGGTAAACCACGCAGTCTTGTAGTTCTATAAGAGTCAGCGTTCCACAGACAACCTGACACAATAATCCTCCTGGCATCTGGGATGAAGGGCTTTTGTTGTTTTCTCTGTTTGTCTTTTCTGGGGTGGGGCAGGGGTTAGAGAATTGAATTTCTCACTGTGATTATATTGTATGTCTCTGGAAAACCTAAGTAAATCAGACACACAATCTATGAGCACACTTCAAGAACTGCCATTCAGCCCCTAAACTGTAAAGGGGAAAAAGGGCAAAGAATACAAGCTAAAGTAAACCTATGTGTTGTCAATAGCAATAACAGATACAATTGAATTTCAGGCTAGGGTAGAAAAGAGTGTTCGTATGCTGGGAAGTGACTGCACTCAGGGACAGTTGATGCTGGAGGGGTTTCTTTGTTTATTGATATAAAAAATTAAAGTAAAACTAGAATTCACATAGAATGTGGTGATAAGAAATGGGAGCACACCAGAAGCTGGAAAGAACCCAGATGTCCTTCAACTGAGGAATGAATACAAAAAATGTGGTACATTTACACAATGGAATACTACTCAGCTATTAAAAACAATGAATTCGAGAAAGTCTTAGGTAAATGGATGAAACTAGAAAATATCATCCTGAGTGAGGTAAGCCAATCACAAAAGAACATATATGGTATTCACTCACTGATTATTGGATATTAGCCCAGAACCTTGAAATGCCCAAGATTCAACTCACAGACCACATGAAGCTCATGAAGAAGGAAGACCAAGTAGGGGTGCTTTGGTCCTTCTTAGAAGGAGTAACAAAATACTCAAGGGAGCAAATATGGAGACAAAGTGAGGGACAGAAACTGAAGGAGGGACCATCTGGAGACCATTCCACCTGGGTATCCATTCTATGTGCAGTCACCAAAGGTAAATGCTGATGTGGAAGTCAGGAAGTGCATGCTGACAAGAGCCTGATATAGATGTCTCCTCAGAGGTCTGCAAGAGTCTGACATATTCAGAGGCAGATGGTCACAGTTAGCCATTGAACTGATCTTGGGGTTCTCAATGGAGGAGTTAGAGTGAAGACTGAAAGAGCTGAAAGGGTTTGCAGCCCCATGAGGAGAGCAACAATACCAACCAAACAAAGCTCCCAGGGTCTAAACCACCAGCCTGGGAGCACTTAGAGAGGGATCCATGGCTCCAGCTGTATATGTAAGGGTGGAGGGCCCTGTCAGGCATAGGTGGGAGGAGAGATCCTTGGTCTCATGAAGGCCCAGTGGGTGAGAATTTGAGGGTGGGGAAGTGGGAGTGGGGGGGGGTAGGTAGGGGGCACATCTGCAGAGAAGCAGGAGGAGGGGTGAGGGGATAGGGGGTTCCTGGGCAGGGTGGGGAGGATGGGGTAAGGGGATAAGATATGAAATGTAAATAAAACATCCAATTAAAAAAATGGAGAAGAGTCTGAGGAAAAGGAGGTCCAGGGACAGGCCCAAAATGAGATCCAGTTTAAGGGGAAGCCCAAAGGCCTGACACTATTACTGAGGCTATGGAGTGCTCACAAAAAAGGGGCCTATCGTGCCTGCCCTCCGAAAAACTTAACAAGTAGCTGAAAGAGTCAGATGCAGATATTGACATTCAAACAATGAACAGAAGCTGTTGACCCCTGTGGTTGAATTAGGGAAAAGCTGGAAGAAGCTGAGGAGGAAGGCGACCCTGTAGGAGGACCAGTCTTCCATACTGTCTCCACAAGGTTGGGTTGAGCCCAGACCATCCCACCATCCATGTGGTACCCGGTAGAAATGAGACTCTAATGCTGAGATTATCCAAAGGCTTTATAAGTTTGATAATGCTCAATTAACAAGATGCTCGCCAGGCAGTGGTGGCGCACGCCTTTAATCCCAGCACTTGGGAGGCAGAGGCAGGTGGATTTCTGAGTTCGAGGCCAGCCTGGTCTACAGAGTGAGTTCCAGGACAGCCAGGACTACACAGAGAGACCCTGTCTCGAAAAACCAAAAAAAAAAAAAAAAAAAAAAAAAACAAGATGCTCACATAGTTAGAGGTGTGTCCCAATATCTAACCTTGATATATGTTGTTACCCAGGACTGCTCTCAATACATGCATGGTCATCCATGCCTCCTACATCTCTCCTCCTTAGCTCCCCCTCTTCATTCTCCTCTTCCTCTCCTCTTCCTCTCCTTACTCTTCCCACCTTAGCTTTTCCCAACTTGCAGAAAAATTTTCCTACTACATATTGTTTACAATAAAAATGAGAAAATAAAAAATAGAAAAGAAATTGAAAAAAACAGAAATGGGAGCACAAGAAATTTAGCAATGCTGGTCTTTCACTAGACCTTGGTGTCTGAAGGTCTTGAGTTATATACTTAGCCTGCAGATATCACATGCTCATATCTATACCTATCCCTTCAATGAAACCCATACTTCTTCAGATGGCCTCAAATCCTCCTCATCCTCCTCATCCTCCTCCTCCTCCTCCTCTTCCTCCTCCTCCTCCTCCTCTTTCTCTTCTTCCTCCTCTTCTTCTTGCTGCTCCTCCTCTCCTTTCTCCTCCTCCCCCTGCCACTCCTTCACATAGCCTATGCTATAACCAATCTCTACTTCTAGACTTAGAAGAATAGACCAGGAACCATAGCTTTTTATCTTTGAACACCCTGTCCTTTACTAACAGCAATATGACAAGCTTTTCCTCATCCTTCAAGACCCAGTGCTTCTCCACCCAGTCTGAGCATGGTATTCTCTACTTCAGTCCTACATCCACTCACCCCCACCTTATTTCCATCTGACCCACATTCCTCTGCCATTTCTCTGCTCACATCTCTCCCTTTCCCTCTCTCTGCCCACTTTGCTTCTCTCTGTGTTGTCCTAAGTTCCTCCATCTTCTCCACTCTCCCTTTCCCACTTTGTCCACTTTGGTTTCTTAGTAAAGAGTAGCTGGGAATCAAATGTACCCAAATGAAGCTGTTTACAGTAGACAGAAAAACAACAATTGTACCCTTTCTCTGGATGTTGCATCATTTCTGGCATATGCCTTCTGAAAGAGCCTCTAGTGAAGCTGAAGGCATCAGGAAGACCACATGAAACCGAATAAAACATCAGCACTGGGCAAGTGGGATTCATCATGCATTTTTTAAGCCCTACAACACAGAGCAGAAAAGAGAATTGGATTCAGTCAGCCACACACAGTCTTTTTTAACTGGTTTAAACCTTCATATTTTTTTCCACTCAGGACTTTCATATTCAGAAAGCAGGCAAGAATACAGCTAAAACTGAAGTCTATGCTCCAAGGCCAGATCTTTTAGATGCACATGCTCAACCCATTCCAGTTCTAGTCCAAATGCCTGTGAGTCCCTGTTGTCCTTGTCCCCGCTTCTATATTATACCTACAGGACAATATGCTCATCATAAGCCTTCAAAGCCATAGGACAAATAAAAACAAGGAATTCTGTGAAATACTCTATCATCTTCAGTGGAAGCCCTGTGGCCCCCACACTTAGGCATTGAAAATGGCTGGGAGTCTCTCTTCTGGCCTATGAAATGACGGTAATATCTTTCATTTCTCCAAGTAGCTCTGAGAATTGAGTGGAGGAAATAAGACAAGTGAATTCCCCCATGGATAGAAATTGAAATAGAGAACCCCAAAGGTTCACTTAACCTTCCGTGTCAATGCACATGCATTCTGTATACTGAAAGACAGCACTTCACAAGATGGAAAATCAGACCTTCAAGATAGGTGACAAAGAAGATCCTATCTCCCCTTCCCAACCATGTAACTGGCAAACAAGAGCACTGGTATCAGGATCCCAAAGAGAAGTCACAGAAATCATTTATAGAGAAGAAAAAAGGAAAAAGAAAACTCTAACAGAAAGAAAGATCCAAATGACTGGAGAAAGTGATGGTGTCAGGGAAGAAATTAAACGAGGGAAAAAAAGGTGTCTTGGTGAAAGAGTTTCTATTGCTATGATAGAACAGCATGACCTACAGGCAAGTTGGGGAGGAAAAGGGTTCATTTTGCTATGAAAGGAAGTCAGAGCAGCAACTCAAATGGGGTAGGAACCTGAAGGCAAGACCTAATGCAGAGGCCATGGAGAGGTGTTGCTTACTGTCTTGCTCACCATGGCTGTCTAGCATGTTTTCTTATAAAAGCTAGGACCACCAGCCCAGGGATGGTACCACCCACAATGGGGTGGGCCCTCCCCCAACAACCACTAATTAAGAAAAATGCCTTACAGACAGATCTTATGGAGGCATTTTCTCTGAGAGGATTCCTCCTCTCAGATGACTTTAGCTTGTGTCAAGTTGACATAGAACTAACCAGCACATGGAAGAAACAAGAAGATACAGAAAAGCAATTCTCCAGTTGTTATCCTTGTCATCTGAGAAGCACATGCCAAGACAGGATTAAACAAGTAAGGATTTGATTGAGGGAAGAAACTACACAGAAAATAATTGGTAGGGGACTGGAGAGGGTGAGAAAGCTGTCAGACTGCAAGTCAAGCCTGACCCTAGAGATGGAGAGAGGGAAGGAAAGGTGGATGGGAAAATCCCAGCCTGCTGTGTGGTCTGAGAGAACTGGATAAAACTGGAAACAACTGTATGAAAAGAAGGTCTGCCAGGTGAGTTCACATTGCCTCTGAACCCCTGAGTCAGCAAGTGGTATCAAACTGGCAGTTAACTGAACTTCATCTGCCACCGTGGTGATACTTTGGCCTGTCCTTATATAACAGTGGCCTAGGAGCAAAACATCAATCCACAGAATATAGAGGTGGACAAGCACAAGGACCTGAGTTTGAATCCCTAAAACCCAGTAACGCCAGGTGTAATGTTTCAAGTCTGTCATCCCAGTACCCCTACAGCAAGATGAGAGGCAGAGACGGGAGAATCCCAGGGACCTCTTGGACCAGCTAGTCTAGTATACACAGCAGCGAACAACAAAAGAGAGAGCCTGTCTCAAACAAGGTGGAAAGCAAAGACCCACACCTGAGATTGTCTTCTGACCTCAACTTGCACACTGTGGCAGCACATATCTGTGCTCATATACACAAATAAATAATAACCAAGAAATAAGCAAACCAATAAATGAGAGAGAGAGAGAGAGAAAGAGAGAGAGAGGGAGAGAGAGAGAGAGAGGGAGAGAGAGAGAGAGAGAGAGAGAGAGAGAGAGAGAGAGAGAGAGAGATGCATCTCAGTAGGACTAGGAAAACTTGTTAGTGAAGCTAAGACACATGATGCTTGCTCATTCACTTTCCTAATCTTCTAATCTGGGAAGTATAATGAGCTACAGTCTACAGGCAGCCAGCCAAGCCTAGTGGTGAGACACACTGTCACTGATAAGCAAGTCTAAGTATATGGGAAACTACTCATCACAACTGCGGCAAAAACCAAAGCTGGGTGCAGCATACAGGGATAGCACAGGCATTTCACACAGCACCAAAGATGAACTGTTAATTAGGTGACTTTAACCTCAACATCTTGCTTGTTGCCATAGTGACCACTCCCCTCACTCCAGATTTCATGAGCATACACCTCTGCCATGAATCTGCATGCAATGCTTTCAATAGGTGTGACCTCCCACCATGCTTCCCAAAACATTTAGCTAGTAAAGAGAGATTGCTTTGTTTTGGGATTGTTTATTTGTTTCTATCATCATCATCATCATCATCCAAAATAGGGGATTTCATTATGACATTCTCACATGTATATATCACTGTATGTTACCCATACCTTATTCACATTACCTTTTTATCCCTCCTCTACCCACCCCCACATTGTTCCACTCTTCCCCTGCCCCATAATCAACCTCTGCTTTCATGTCATGCACACACATGTACATAAGTATGTGTGTTAGCTCTAAAGGATGAATCTTAAACACAGCCTTGAGTACCACTAGACCAGAGTACAATTTCTTTGGGCATCAAGAAGGACAGAGCCAGGCCTATAAATTCTTCCTCCTCCTTCTCCTCATCCTCCTCCTCCTCCTCTGCCTTTTCCTCCTCCTCCTCCTTCTCCTCATCCTCCTCCTCCTCCTCTGCCTTTTCCTCCTCCTCCTCCTTCTCCTCTTCTTCCTCTTCCTGGTAAACCTACCCAGAGAACACATCTTGCCAAAGAATAGATTTGCACACTTCCTCTACTAAGTGAAACAGGTTTAATGGTGCTGGCTGACTCCATGGCAATTTCTTTGCTCCAATAAATAATGCAAGCTTCTACAGAAACCGAGAAGACATATACATTCATTCTCCTATACCTTTGTGCCTGCAAGTAGAGAAGCAGGTCACAGACCATGACGAAAGCCTACCTTGTCTTGCTGTGAAGAGCCACTTATTTAAATCTCTGATATGTGTCAAGGATACCCACAACATCGATTGGTACACAGAGGCTTCTGCTTGTTGAAGTAGGAGAGGACAGAGTCTACCCGAAGATTCTGGTACACAAAAAAGCTTAAGCAATAATAACTTGAGGCTTGAGCAGGGCTCCTCAAAGGTTCTACTAATGTGATTCACCAGGGGCTCTTGTTAAGCTCAGACTGATTCAGACAGACCTGCTGCTGCTGGACCTGAGCATGTGCATTCTTGGTGGCTCCCAGAAGATAGGGTAATATCACATGTTGAATAGCACTTACAACACATGTCTTAATGACTCAAGATGACTTTGTGAATAACATGCAGGGACTTGGATTTCTGGACATTTCCTGGCCTCTTGATCCAGGCAAAGTTTAAACCTACTGTCTCTACCTTCAGGTGAAGGCAGAGAAATGAGAAAAAATTTGCTATGTTTCCACCTTTTGGAGGAAACTTAGTGGTGTATTTGTGTTTCCACTGTGTATCATTTCTATGTAAATTCATGTAGAATATCATTGAGATTCTTCCTTCATTTTTTCCTGGCATCTCTTCCTTTTCAGGAGCCTGCTGGGAATTCACTGTCCCCTTTCCAGTCACTCCTTCCCACAATCCTTTCCTCCATTCCCTTTTCCTTAGAGAGTCTGGGTGCACCCTTGGCTATCCCCCCACATCCTGGCACATTGAGTCTCTGCAAGGCTAGGCACATTCTGAGAAATGTGCCTCAGGAATGGCATCCCAGCTAGACAAACATATCCCAAGGACAGGCAACAGGTTTTGGGATAGCCCAAAACATTCAGAATCCCCATGAAGACCAAGCTGCACATCTGCTACATATGTACATGGAGGCCTAGGTCCAGCCCATGAATGGAACAAACATATTTTACAGATACAGAAATCATAGCTGATAACCCTTAAATGAGTTGCCTATGGTTGCACAACTTTTAAATCTTAGAGGTGTGGTTTGAACCCATGACTCTGACTCTAAAGCCCATAAACACTCAAACAAGAGAAAAAGTAGAGTCATATAAAACAAGATTAATCTTTACACTCAAAGAAGAAAATAATGTTAAAATATGAGGTGCAAGAAAAAGGTAATAACAAGATTTTTTAAGAAATTCTGAGACAAATCTGTGTCATTATATTCAGTGTGACAAGCTCCATCTGAAAGTTATAATATAGCATATGTGATATCACACAGTGAGACACCACTCACATTATATAACAAGGGAAAGGCTGCTTATCAAGCTGGAAAAAGAATGGAAAGTGGGTTTCATCATAGGCCTGCAAAGAGGCCATAAAAATGCCACCCAGGGGCATGAAGCCTTTCTTGTGTAATTAACTCAAAGGAGACTAAAGGTTCCTTACAGGAGGTTCACCTTAGCCTCAGAGTCAGTAAGTAAACTAGAGAAATTATCCAAAATAAATAATAGAGAAAGAGATCTTTTACATCATGTAAACAATGGGGGGGGGGTGTTAACAGTGAAATTAGAACTGAGCCTACCTCATGTTCAGACTAGCATTTGAAGGACCTTCAAGGGGGTTCACAAAGCTACTCATCAGATCTTTATGAAATTGTTCTCATAGTATACAGCCTCAGGCCAAAGACACTAAGTCTCCCATGGAGAGGAATGGAAGCCATCAACATGACTTCCAAGGGTTTCAGTCAGTGGTCTGCAGGCTTAACAGAAGGCAGGCAGGGGCAGTGAAATGGCTCATTGTGTAATAGTGCTACTGTGCAAGCCTGATGTCCTGAGTTCAAGCCCCAGAATCCACAATAGAATAAAAGAAGACCCCACGGAAGCTGTCCTCCCATCTCCACAGGCCCACATGGTATGCATACATACACACATAATAAATGGAAGTGTTTTGTAATGAAGGCAGGTGAGCAAATTGCTTTCACGGTAGGAATTGAGGCGACAATAAAGAGTATTTGGGTTGGGTACTGGACCCCTGACTAGGACTGAAGAGGGAATGAAAAAAGGACAGACAGACACATGAACACACAGACAGGAAAGCTGGGGTCTGGTGGAGTATGCAAGCACTGGCATCCCAGAACCTGAGCATGTTTATTAAGGACAATGTAGATAGAGGGGTTAGGTAGTCTCCATAGGAGGTCTCCTTGGTAGCAGTCTCAGATCCTCAGGCTATACACATTCTGGAGGAGGAAGAAGAAGCTTCAGTTACTATTCATTGCACATCCTGGTCAACCATCCATAAATGCTCCTACACAGACCCCAAGAAAATCTTTACAACTACTCTTAAGCCTGACCGATATGGAGAATGGCTTTGCCAATTTTCCATGGGTCCAAGGCCTTCAAGTTCTTGGCATGGCTGTGCTTATATCAACAATACACATTTCCTCGGGACTGCATTCCTCAGGGCTTCCCCTGCTCCCTGAAGCCTTTAAAGTGAGATGTGTCATGACAGACCACAAAGCACAACTGAACCAACAGAGAAAAGCTAATTAACTCTGTAGCATTCATTTAGTATCTGTGATTCAATCCTGCACTAGAGGCAATATACCCAATAAGTAGTGTTACTACAGTTGCTTTAAACACTATGCTATGAGCATAAAGATGTAAATGACAGCTGATGTTGTGTGGAGAAACTAGATGTTGCATGCCCTTACTATCAAGTAAGTGGTCACAAGGAGCTGGTGAAGACAGCTATCAATACAAGAATGGGCTTGTAGATCTCCAATGCCCACTCACACTGTCCTTTGTAGAATACTTTCATTGTCATTTTTCCATATCTCATCTTCCATCTTGTTTTTCATTCACTTTTTGACTAAATAGGGCCCTTGTTCCTATAAAAGGCTAAGAAAACTAAGTTCAAGTATCAGAGTGATTTTCCAGAAATTCATCTTTCAACCAACAGTATATACATATGTGTGTGTGTTATTCAAAATGGGAAAGGATTTTAGATGCCATTGCTTACCCAATGAAGTGGAGAACACTATCTACAGGCACCTGGCAAGGGTCACAGGCTGGTTTTCAGAAGGGATGCACCACAGATCATCCAAATAGACTCAGCAAGAACTCTATCTTGTTTCTGTATACTTTACTTCCTATCATTCCTTCTCTTCAGATTTATTTTATATGTATGATTGTTTTGCCTATACATATATAATATATATGCACAACATGAGTTGAGGGGCCATGGAAGCCAGAGGAGGGTATGGGATCCCCTAGAACTGCAGTTGTGCATAGTTGTAAGCAGAGAACTGAAGTCTGGTTCCCTGAAAGAACCACAAGTGCATTTAGCTACTGAGCCATCTCTCCAGCTGCTATTTCATATTGTCCATGCCTGCCTCTTAAAGAGCCAGCTACTTTCTCCCTAAAGACTGTTCCACTTGCTCATTCTACTCCCATGCCCTTTGCTCTTTAGTTAGATGAAGTTCTTAGTCACCCACTGTATCCTATTACCTGGTTTTGATTTCAATATGATGCTTGTCAGAGTTTTAATGTCATTTGTATGTATGTATATATGTATACATGTATCAGTATATATCATTTGTATGTACTAATGTCCTCCGTGTACATACAACCTCTGTGGAGCCCTGTCTATCACATCTGGTCACATATGGCAGACACTCCAACTTTCACTGATTATTGGACAAACATTGTACTGAGACACTTGGAATATACTGTCAATAGGGAGAAATAAGCTTCTCTGTGAGTCTCCCCAATCTCCTGCCCCAGGCCTGGAATCAACACACAAAGTCAGACTTGGTGAAAGACAGCTAATTTTCTCAGTACTGGTACATCCTCACTTGCAAAGAGACCAAACCACAGAGGCTAAATTGAAATCTCCCCTCACTGAGATGAGTTCTCACCCAGTGCTTATGGTCTGTGGTCTCTAGATTTCAATTACTAGAGAGTCACCAGAAGTTCACAGTCACTCAGACTTCTTTGACTCTGTGGAAGTCAAAACTCAAATCTGCCACACCAGAAACACCTTCACAGTCCTGGCTGTTTTGAAGGAGTTCCATAGAATCTGGAAGAGTTCCCAGCAGCAGCTTCCTGACTTCCAGCAATTATCTGAAGGTCTGATTAGCATTTTAAATGTCACCTGTATAAATTAAAACTGTTTACAGCTCACAATGTCATTATTTTGTGATTCATGATTTCACCACAACTAGCCAAAACTCACTTCTTGGAAAATCCCATGGTAAATATTCCTGGCCAGTGAGGCCCAGGCAAGAGCTCCGTTATGGCTCAAGGATCCAGATTCTCTTTCATTCTTCACTGTGGTCATCTCTGTTTACTTCCCTGGAAAATTTTGAGTATCTGACAATTTGAGAGACACCCGAAACTCTTCTTTCCAGTGACTTGTTATTTGCCTTAATCTACAGCTGATATAAAACAAAAGCAGCTTTCTGAGTGTGTGTATGCATATATGTATGTGCATGTGAGTGTATGTATGCATGTGTATGCATGTATATGTATGTGTATATATTTGTGAGTATATGTTATGTATGTGTGTATGTTTGTGTGTATGTGTATATGTGTGTGTAAGTGTATGTATATGTGTGTATGAGTGTATGTATATATGTGTATGTATGTATGTTTGTATCTATGTATGTGTATACATTTGTGAGTATATGTGTGTGTATGTATATGTATATGTTTCTGTGTATGTGTGTGTACGTATATATGTGTATGCATGTATGTGAATGTATATGTGTATATATGTATGTATATACTATGTATGTATATGTGTGTATGTGTGTATGTATGTGTGTTTGTGTGTATGTGTATGTATGTATGTATGTATGTGTATATGTTTGTGTGTATGCTTGTATGTGTGTATCTATGTATTATATATGTATGTATGTATCATCATACATACATTCTGCATCAGTCAAGCTTCTCCATCACATCATCTACCTTGTCGATGTGCATGATGCTTCCCCAAGAATTGAGAATGAAAAGGGGATTTTTTTTCCAAAATCATCTCTACTCACTTTTATTGTTTTAATCAAACAAACAAACAAACAAACAAAAACTATTTAAAAATAGCTCTTTGTGTATCTTTTCTTTGGGCCAATAATATTTCCCTAGTTTGCTTTGGTTGCTTGGCTCTTGAATCACAGAGAAAGATGTAATTTTGTCTTTTTTCTGGTCAAAGGCAGCGGGGGTACCTGGGCTGTGAAGCTATTTTTATAAGGACTCTAATCTTGGCTCTACTACCTACAGCTCCAGGTCCCTAAGCAAGACTGTTTGCCTTACTTCTCAAGCCCAGTCTTATTCTGCAAAGGATTATCATAAGGGACCAAGGAGAGCCCTGCACTCAGTCTCATGTGGACTCAGATGCACATAATAAAGTTAGTGTACAGGCAATTCTGTGGGCCTGCCCTGGGGGACCTAGCAATTACTTATATCATCCCCTGACACCACTGCATTGGATGCCAGATGTGATGTAGATAAAAAAAAAGGACCCACCCTCTCCCTCTCTCTCCCTGTCCCCCTCCCTCTCCTCCTCCCTCTCTCCCTTTCCCTACATTGTATTCATAATACAAAGGAAATGGGGAAAGTATACCCACAGGTATACAATTCCATCAAGTGATGCAATAGTTTTACTTGTAAGCCTCTAAAATAGAGGTCAGCAAATCTTTTCTGTAGGGGGAAAAAAACATCTGGCAAACAATTTGGAGTTTATGTATCATACTCCCCACCTCTTCAGCTCGACCCTTGTGGTTTCAAAGTAACCACAGACAGCCTAGCTGTGCTCCAGCAAGCCAGTTCCCTGCCTCAACTCCATCTCCTACTGATTTGTCTCTCCTCAGCCTGCACCTGCCCCGCAGGGCTCTTGTTTCAGTTCTGGAATCTTCCAAGTTGTTCTCTCCTGCTACAGGGCTTTGTATTAGCTGTTCCTTTTTTGTGGCATGTCCTGCTTCCAGATCAGCACTTGCTTCCTCCTTTGATAACCAGTGCTGAGAAAGGTTTCCATGGCTACCAATCCTTCAGCCCTAGTTTAACTGTCCCCTTAATTTATTTTCTCCTGATACTCCTCAATCTCTGACACCGGTACTAAGAGGTCAGTTTTCACAAAATTGTTGTAAATATAGATATATTGCACTGGGTTTTTTCCTCAGTGTTGAGGGAAGCTAAGCAAACTTTTTATTTTGTCAGTTTTAGTTGTGAAACGATGCTACAATTCACAGAGCAGGAAATGTACCAGCTCAGTTGTTATAAAGTTATGTGGCCTTGAGTACATGTGTGGTGGCTGCATCTTCTATGTCCAGAGTCCCTCCTCTTACAAGACTGAAACTCTACATGCATAAGACAAAAATTTCCTCCCTGTCAGGGTTCCTGAGTATGTCACTAGCAACAGGGAAACATCTGAATGAGGAGAAAGCTGAAACTCAGAGGTCAGCATCATTTTAAGCAGGTTCTGGGTCAAAGTTTTCCAGAGTATGACCTCAAGGTTTACTTTCCTTACATCTTTAAACACAGTAAAATTTTGAGGAAAGGTCTCCATGTGACAGTGATCACAGCAAAGCTTCCAGGAGGGCTAAGTCAAAACTCCCTTGCAAAGTCGTAAAACACCTGTGAACTTCACAACACGAGTGAGTTCTATTGCCTGATAAGCAGTGCTGGGGCAAAGGCCTATGGAGGAAGGACTTGCCATAAGCATAAGGGTAGGTTCTATTGAGTGAGGATGCCTGGGTTCTATTCACTAAGTGACTATGCTCCAGATTGGGGCAGAAGAATGCTCAGGATTAGGAAGGATTCAGGAGAAGCTGGCTCCATAGAACAGCAAAAGATCACCAGGTTGTTAGACAACATCCACTCCAGCCTTTCAGGTGAACAGGCATCATTCCCTTCCCTTAAAGAAAATAGGCCCATGCATTTAACAGTTCTGGTTCCTCCAGTGCATTTTCTAAGCTGTGCCTCCTACACCTCCCCAACGGAGGTGTAGCTTAGAAGTAGACAGACCATCTAACATAAATAAGACCCTGGGTTCAATCCCTAGCTTTCAAAACCACAGTAATAATAACTCTCCCTTTCTCCTGCCCCCACCTCTAGGCAGTGGTAATGTATTATCTATTTTTAACATTAACTGTTCACATTTGAAATCAGATTAAAGAAACATCGATGAGTTCTTTGTCAACCACTTTCTGATATTTCTGACTTTCTGCATGTAAGTCCTGTTCCAAACGATAAAATCCATATCTGGTGTACTGGCTGGTTTTGTGTCAACTTGATACAAGCTTGAGTTATCACAGAGAAAGGAGCTTCAGTTGAGAAAAAAAAATGCCTCCATGACACTCAGCTGTAAGGCATTTTCTCAATTAGTGATCAAAGTGGGGAGGGCCCCTTGTGGGTGGTACCATCCCTGGGCTGGTAGTCTTGGGGTCTATAAGAAAGCAAGCTGAGCAAGCCAGGGGAAGCAAGCCAGTATGTAATATCCCTCCATGGCCTCTAAATCAACTTCTGCTTCCTGACCTGCTTCCAGTCCTGACTTCCTTTGGTGATGAACAGCAACATGGAAGTGTAAGCTTCTTGGTCATGTTGTTTTGTGCAGGAATAGAAACCCTGACTAAGATATCTGGCATTATCAGTCCAAGAACCTGTGGCTTAGGCAGATCATGGGCCCTAGGAGAACACTCACTACTGTTATTCTGCTAAATGGACATACTATTAAACCAATTCCAATGACTGATCATTATGTCCATAGATTAATATGCCTCTCATCCTCATCAGAGAAGCTTCTATTTGTACCAGATAGTGATCAACACAGAGACCCACAATTGGCCAAGGTGCAGAGAACAAGAGATGGCAGAATGCTCTGCCCTAATGATAACAACTATACCATACCGTAAGTTTCAGGGATCATTTCAGAAAAGGGGACCAAAAGAGTGTAAGCACTAAACATGGCGGATGGTGACAGGAGCACAGTTATCTGAGCACAACTGCACATACTAACACACAGCTATTGCAACAGCAGATACAAACCTATGCAAGACCAAGCCAGACTAACTGGCAGCATGCATCAGGGAGCTGTGCTCACAAATCCACCCCTTGCTGTGGTTCTATTAGCAATTGTTAGTTGTTAGGAAAGGGAGAGATAGCTTTCCTAAGAGTATGGCCTTCAGTGGAAGACCATATCTCCAAGAATATTTGGACAACATAAATTATCTTGAAAGATTTTTTTTTTAAACAAACGTGGGATCTGATGGGTCTGGGGAAAGGAGGTGAGTATGTTCAAAACATACTCTATGTTTTGAACATTTATGAAACTCTCAAAGAAATCATTTAAAGATTAAGAAATCATTGATATGTCCTATTAAGTCCTGACACACCACTGCTCTGCTATGCTATGCTCTCTTTCATCCTCTCCCCGGCTCTGTTCTCACTCCTGTGTTCTCCACTTCTGCGAGAAGAGGGACCTTTTCCTTTCTTACCAGATGACAAACATCTGCCACAGGCAACAAGAGCAGCTGCTTAGAAATACACTAGGATGCCTTCAGGAGTGCACAAGGAAGTCCCACCTGCTGTGGTTTGACCTCCATCAGCTCTCCAAAAGAGAAGAAGAGAGTACTTGAGATAGCAGCAGGAAACAGGAAGTCCTGAATGTCTAGTTACCGTCTGACTTGCACCATCAGGACTAGATAGCAGATGAAGGAGAAAGAGGAAGAGAGGGAAAGAAGTCAAGCAAATAGAAGTGCAAGGAGATGAGGAGAGGAAAAAAGTCAAAAATGCTGTATACATTGCCGCCCAAGTACCACCCAATTCCAGTCATATCTCCCAGTCGTCTCTCCCTTCACCTCTGCCCCCACCAACTCCTCCTGTTCCCATCCCAATCTGCCTTCACCTGTAAAATGTAGGTGAACCCCACAGAAGAGGGAGAGGAAGTGTTGCAGGAGCTAGAGGGATCATGGACAACAAGAACACAGTCTAGAGGATCAACTGAACAGAAGCTGAACTGACCCACATGGACTCTGTATGGGTCTGAGCTAGGTCCTCTGCATATAGCATATGGTTACGCAGCTTGGTGTTCTTATGGGACTCACAACAATGGGAGCTGAGGTTGTCTGTGATTCTTTTGCCTGCACTTGGGACCCTTTTCCTCCTACTGTGTTGCTACATCCAGCTGTAATCTCTTCCTCTCTCTCTCTCTCTCTCTCTCTCTCTCTCTGGAAGGAAGGAAGGAAGGAAGGAAGGAAGGAAGGAAGGAAGGAAGGAAGGAAGGAAGGAAACAGAGGAGAAGTTGATCTTTGGGAGAGGAAAGGTCGGGGGGGGGGAAATGGGAGGAGTGGAGGGAGGACAGCTGCAGTCAGGATGTAATGTATAGAGAAGAAATCTTGCCTCAAACAAACAAACAAAAACTGCAGTGGAACTTCCATAGAAAACGTGGTCTGGAGAGTTCTGGAATAAACACTGGGGTCATAGGAAGTCAGCTGACTGCGGATCTAGAAAGTGAAGGCTTCATCCTACATACTGGTCCTGTGAGCTTTGGCTTAAGTTAAGGAATATCATGATTGCTGTATAAGGAAATAATGACCTACATGAGTGGCAGAAACTTTCTTTTCAGGGCTAGAAATGTAGCCCCGAGGTACCAGGCCTACCTGACAAGGCCTCAACTTCAATCCCTAGCACAGAAAAATAAAAATAAAAATAAAATTTAATTCTTAAAACTCCAGAAGTAACTATAGGCAGACCATTTATATTTGCATGTCAGAAACCTCATCAAAAGGAATCTTCTCCCAAAATAAAGGAAAATAAAAGTACGTAAGCCAGAATTTCGTGTGATTGATCTAAGAAGCAAGGCAGATACACCCTGGAGTCAGCATCTTAACCCACTGTGTCTCCCCCCATCTCTAGCTGTGTTTCCATGAGACCAGATAGAAGTGCTGAGCCAGTATGTATCGAGGTTGCTCAAGACATTCCTGCCAGAGACTAAGCATTCACCAGGGTTATGACTCACCAGCCTGATCGTGATTTTATACAGCAAGCTTCCCTGTGAATCCTGACTAGAAACATAAGGAGATTGTCTTAAAGTGACTAAGATCTTACAGGAACTTTACAAAATGTGTCAAAATGATGTAAAATGGACTTACTCATTGATTCAGACCATAACCTCTTGGAATGGATTGTATAAGCAATATCCGCCTGGAAGTGTTACTCCTTCCAAAATTAAGCCTGTGTTGAAAACCTACCATGAGGAACTTGCATCATGCAATTGACTTGGACAAATACACATCGGTCCTATAAAGTTTGGAAGAACTCATGGTCCCATGGGGAAGTCAGTTTAGTTCAACCAGAATTTATCGGAAGGGGAGTGCTGGAAGGGACTTTAGACAATAGCTGCTGACATTCCTTCTATTCATTGTGCAAGTTAGGAAATAGATTGATTAGGATTATGGTGAAGAAAACTGACATACAGCTGGATGTCCTGGCTCACAAGGCAAAACTAGAAGCTGGACTGTCACTGAAACAGTAGAGTGGTGTAAGACAAAGGCCACTGCCTTCAACAAGGAGAAGGAACTTTTAATCCTTTGATTGGTTTTAACTCAACAGAGTGTAGTATTTTTTTTTAATCTTGGACAACTCGATATTTTGAAATGTGTATACATCATAAATAGTTTAAATACAGCTTGTGAACACAGTAGTTATTTTATGGCTATACCTACTCATAAAATAATAGCTCAGTTGGCAACGTACTTCCCTTGCAAGCCTGAGGGCCTGAGTTCTACTATACTCTCGTCATAGTTTCTACTGCTATGATAAAACATCCTGATCAAAAGTCACTCGGAATGAGAGGAAATGGTTTGCTTCAGCTTACGCCTCCATATCACAGTCCATCATCAAAGAAAGCCCAGGCAGAACTGGAGACAGGAACCTGGAAGGAGGGATGCAAGTGGAAACCATGGAAGAACATTGCTTATTGGGCTGTGCCTTCAGGATCGCTCAGCCTACTTTTTTATGAAACTCAGGCCCACTTTTCCAGGGGTGGTACCACCACAGTAGGCTAGGCCCTCCCATATTGATTAATTGAAAAAAATGTTCACAGACCTGCCCGCAGGCCAACATAATTGGGACTTTTTTCTCAACTGAGGTTTCTTCTTTTCAAACACTATCCAGTATCAAGTTGGAAAAAACCCACAACAACAAAAACCTAACAATGACATCCCCAGAACTCATATTAAACAGCGAGGCATGGTGACCTGTTCTTGCAATCTCAGAGACAGGCAGAACCGTGGGGGCTCTCTGGCCACCAGTCTAACCTTAGTTAGCAAGTTCCAGGCCAATGATATGTGTGTGTGTGTGTGTGTGTGTGTGTGTGTGTGTGTGTGTATCAACCAGTGTATGTGTGTGTGTGGGTGAGTGTGGGTGTGTGTGAGAGAGAGAGTTATAGTGGCCCTCCTGTACAACAGAGATTTTGAAAGTTACCCATCACACCTGAAGTCACGAATCCTTTAATGCAGTAATATCACCTCACACCCTAACCACTTCAGACTGAGACCACTATTCTATGCCTACTTGTGAGATCAGATTACACAAATAAGAGACATCATGGAAGCTTGTCATTCTAAACTCAACTCATTTCACTTAACATGCTGTCTTCCAGATTCACCCGTGTTGTCACAAATGGTAGGTTTTTTTTTCTTCTATGGCTGAATTCTGTGGGTATATGTAATTTTATAGGTATTATTATATATCATATACATAATCATATACACATGGGGTCTGAAGAGATGACTCAATGGCTAAGAGCACTTGCTGTTCTTGCAGAGAACCTAAGTTCAGTTCCTAGCACCCATGTCAAGCACCTCACGACTGCCATTAATTCCAGCTCCAGGGGATCATACTCCCTCTTCTGGTCGCCATGGGTATTGCATGCACATCCACAAACCCACATACATAATTAAAAATACATTTTTAAAGGAGTGCACATATGTATAATATTGATTTTGTCCTTAATAAACTTTTAAAGAATCTGAATAGAAACATTAGAGTGTTAAAAGATTCAGGAAGAATAAGATGAGGAGAAGGCAAGAATAATTGGAGGGTGCTCTTGGACAAAATGATACTTGGTACAGACCTTGAAGAAATGAAAGGCACTGAGACAAAGCAGGTAAGCACAACACAGAAGAGCAAAGGCATATGTATGGCACATGAAACAGGCAGCAAAACACAAGTAGTGATTGTAGCACACACCTCCTGCAGAATAATATTGTAAAGAAATGACATGCAAACAGAACAGACTTACTGCTTCCAGGCATATTTGTGCTTAAATATTATATCTACAGCTAATTTCAAGAGCAGCTGATTTTTAGATGTATTTTATTTTTATTTTATGTGTATATTCCTGTTTATATGTATGTGTACCTCATGTGCTCCAGTGCCCATTAAGACCAGATGAGAGCATCAGATCCCCTGGAACTGAAGTTACAGGCAATTTTAAACTGCATAATGTGAGTGTTGGAAAATAAACCCAGGTCCTCTGCAAGAACAGCAAGTGCTCTGAACTGTTGGGTCATTTTGCTGTCCCTAATAATGGCTAATCTTAACAGTCCCACCAATTGCTGAAAAATTAACTGTGGACTTACAAACAGACATTTACCACTGTCTGGGAGTGTTCTGTTTAAGAGAGTTCCTCAGCTTTGACACTTTTCTGGTAACTGCACTTAACTGGGCACTTATAGACCAGAGTCCCTACACATAATCAGCATGCCTTATAAACTTAATTCCCTGTAAGAAATCTTGGGGGAGTCATCCCTAACAAAATCAGCAATTTTGCAGATTGAAAAATATTTCCAAAAGTTGTTAGTCGTCTTCTCTTTCCAAAAATTATACACTCAAGTACATATATGATATTTCTCCTCTTCCTCTGAACACACTTAATAACTACTGTAAGCACATGTTTTCTTTTTATTCCTTAGAACACTTCTGAGCAGGTGCTTCCAAGCAAATGACCTACCGGTGGCCCAACTCATCCTCCCAGTGCCACGCCTGCTAAGAGCAGTTGGCTGACTTTGTAAGTTCACTTTATTGCAAATTCTCATCATTCAACAGAATCTTGAAAATATATGTGTTTCCTATAAACAAAACACCAACATATGACTAGGTCAAAATGAAAAGAACATTTTTTTTTAACTTTCAATCTCTCTTAAATTTCAGATCTCACAAAGCTTCGAAAGAGAAGCCGGTAGAAATACTTAACTACAGTGGTTCAACCTTCCTGATGCTGTGACCCTTCAATACAGTTCCCTGTGGTGTGGTGACCCCACAACTGTAAAACTATTTTCATTGTCACTTCATGACTGTAATTTTTCTACTGTTATGAATCATAAATGAAGATATCTGCTATGAAAGACATCCTACATGCAATCCCCTTCTAAAGGGGTCGCGACCCACAGGTTGAGAACTAAAGCATAGCTCCTTGTTTCCCGCCTTCAATTCTGAGTCTTTTAAATGCAAAGCAATATCTGTAGTTAGGGATTCAGGAGAAAGACACTGAGATGATGAACCTCATGAAAGTAGATTCTTAAGGAAGTTGTATCAGTTGGTTGGGACATCCATTGAAAAAGAAAAAGAAAATGAAAATTGCCACATTAGAAGTGTGCCTATCTCTCTGTACTCAGGCTCATGGGCAGTTTTTCTCATCTATGGCATATAGCCAACATCAAAATGGCACTTGAAAACCACAAATGATGGCACACACCTGCAGTCTTAGGCTCTGAAAGGTATAGAGTCAGAAAGTTTAAAGTTCAAGTCCAGCCTCAACTACATAGAAAATCTGAGGCCAGCCTGATCTACATGGCATCCTTGAAAGTTCCTGCCACTCCACTCTGCATCAAGTAGATGCAGAGAGTTTTCCTTACATCTGTGTCAGCCCTCTCTCTGCCTTTGCCTTCCTCTACCTCTAAAATATGCTGCTTCTTTAACCCTTTCTTAGTCAATCCTAACAGAAATGTAACTAAGTATAAATATATACTTATATATGTATCATATAATAAGTGGTATTAGTTAGTAAAATTGCCTGTATCTTTGAATACAGTCAAGTGAAATTTAGAATTCATAGCCAATAAAGATGATACAGGTAAAAAAAAAAAAAAAAGATGATACAGGTTCTCTACTTTTTATTGTTCAATAAATTTTGGCATTATAGAATATAAAGAGAAAAGGACCTGGCATGGGTGACTGTTAAACAAGAGAACCTTATTTTTCCATGGTTCCGGAGAGCAGGTGTCCACAAACAGCTTTGTATGTTCTTTGGCTCTTTCTTCCAAGGTTTCCTTCTTACCTTGCAGATGGCCAGTATCTTTCTATGTCCTAATGGATCATTTTCTCTGTGTCTCTGTGTCTCTGTGTCCCTGGTAACCCTTTGCATGTCCAAATTCTCTTGTTACACAGACAGCAGTGAGCTTGATCGGGACCCACATTCTAATAGCGCCATTTTAACTTAGTCATTCCATAATGCCCCAGTCTTCAAGTACCATAACACTCTGAGGTCCTGGGTGTTTGAAGACTTTAATATAAAAACTGATAGGTGACACCATCTGTAACAAGAGTACTTTGAGGAGAAAACTATAAGAAACTAGAGGAACCTGGGGTAGCAAAAAGGTGGCTCCTGATCTCACAGAAAGCTCTGGAACCCTCATGCGAGACAAGGCCTTTCAAAGGCTTTGGCTGCATGGCCATACTTTTCCTAGACACCTTCTGTTGATGTGGCTGCTATGAGTCAAAAGCAATCCATTAGAAGATCCAATGATGAGCTGTTGGCAGGAACACTCTCAACAACTGTGAACCATGTGCCAGCTGGGTCTATATGATCCAGACAGAGAACCAACAGTGGTTATTTCAGATAGATAACAGAACTCCTATTCAATAGGACTTCATTACTGTCTAATCAACCAGCCACAATAAATTGCCAGCATATGTAAATGCATGCAAAGCGTACAACTTAAATTCCTAGATTATGATTTCACATTGTAGAAGATGTTAGAGTTAAGATGGAATCACTTCTGTTAACTGAAATCAAAGTGTATGATTTTTTGGCTTTGGGTTTTTTTTTCTTTTTTATTAGTTATTTTATTTATCTACATTTCAAATGCTATCCCCCTTTCCAGTTTTTCCTCTGCAAACAGCCTATCCCATCCCCGCTCCCCTCTGCTTCTATGAGGGTGCTCCCCACCCACCCACTCCTGCCTTACCTCTCTTGCTTCTCCTTATGCTGGGGTATCAAGCCTTCACAGGACCTTCCTTCCCATGGATGCCAGATAAGGCAATCCTCTGCTATATATGTAGCTAGAGCCATGGGTCCCTCCATGTGTACACTTTGGTTAGTGGTTTAGTCCCTGGGATCTCTGGGGGGTCTGGTTGATTGATATTGTTGTTCTTCCTATGGGGTTGCAAACCCCTTCAGCATCTTTAGTCCTTCCCCTAACTCCCCCTTTGGGGATCCCATGCTTACTCCAATGGTTGGCTGTGAGCATCCACCTCTGTATTGGTCAGGCTCTGGCAGAGCCTCTCAGAGGACAGCTATACTGGGGCATCAGCAATCATGTCTGGGTTTGGTCTCTGCAGATGGGATGGATCCCTAAAGGGGCAGTCTCTGAATAGCCTTTCCTTCAGTCTACTCCACTCTTTGTCCCTACATTTCCTTTTAGCAGGAGCAATTTTGGATTAATATTTTTGAAATGGGTGGGTGGCCTCATCCCTCAACCAGGGGCCATGCCTATCCACTGAATATGGTCTCTACAAGTTCTATCTCCCCTTTGTTGGGTATTTTGGCTAATGTCCTCCCTGTTGGGTCCAGAATCTCTTGGGTCCCTGGCATCTGGGACTTTCTAGTGGCTACCCCTAGCTCTCCCCCACTGCTAGACACCTCCTTTCAAATAAGTGTATGATTTTTGAATAAAAGGTTCTTACCTATAAATGTCTGATAACAAGTATCACTAAAGCCAACCCCCTCCTGCAACCACAGTTTCTAGAGAGACTAATGCTACTCTAAACAGAAAGAAGTTCTGCAGAGACAGATGCCCCAAAAGCTCTAATAGATGCCAGTCTTATTAGAAATCATTGTGATTGAAGACTATTATTTCTTTAAACTCTTATACAAGCCTCCTCAATAATTGCCTTTTCATGTCTCCCTGTATCTTAATTCCTCTGAGCATGCCTACAGTTTTCTGTGCCGTCCGTATTCCCATTGCACTGTTCTTTGCTGTTTGCAATCCCACTCCCAAGTAAAACTTGATTTTACTTCTATCATTTGTTCCTTGTGCTTCTCTTGATCAACATCAGCTATAAATGCAAATGTTCAGAGTAAAACCTTATGACCATTCATAGTGCCACAGAACTTCTTTGGAGGGATTCCACCTCGAGTTTCACTTCATGACTCTAAAGATCTGCTGAGGCAAGAATGGTTTCTTATTTATCTGTCCAGCTCTAGAAATAACACAATGACTGGCACCTAGTAGGTGCTGGGCAAGTGTGCTGAAGAAACAGATGTTCAAGAGGTCCTCAAGTATGGTGATCAACTCATTCTATTTGCCCAGGACTTTCCCATTCTAAAATTAAAAGTTCCATGTCCCTGACATAGCTTTAACCCCAGCCAACCACTGCAATGGGCCTCCTGCTCCTTGGTTCTTTCTCACTACTTCTGTGTCATGGCTACATTCAAGTAAATCCAATTAGTAATTTCATCTTTACTAAATGTCCCCCACAAGTCACATTCATAAAGATGTGGTAAGCAGGTATGGTAAGGGGGATGCCCCTGCCTCACCCTTAGCTGAGGAGGTATTGATAGTTGATAGCTTCTGGGGGGTGGGGTGGAGAATGAATTTGCTTTTTGTGATCCCTGGTACTTTGACCACAGTCCAGTGGATGGACCCTCATCCATGAGCATATATATGCAACACTAATTGGATTTGTTGGGATATATTCATCTTGCTCACGATTCTAGTAACTGAAAGTCTAAGAACAGGGTGCCATCTTCTACTGAGTACCTCAATGCTGCCATGTAGCATGGTGGAGATAAAGAGAACACTCAAGAGACAAAAGGGAACAGGAAAGCTGACTTCAGAACAAACTCACTATCTCAAAGCTAACCCACCTCTAGGATAAAGGCACTGACTAACACGCCTAGAAAAGCAGAGCCCTTGGGATCATAAAGATCCCATTGTCCTACCATGCTGACAATTAATTTCTAACATGAGTTCAGAGTGATCATTCTAACCATAACTATCCTTCTGCTACCTATAGGTAGGGCCTTTCTGTCTCACCACCCCTGAATACATCATCAAATTTTCTGACTAAACTTGCCTTATTTAGAATCTTCTTGGAGAAGGAGATAAAAATATACTATTAAAAATAATAATAACTTCCTGTGAAAGATTCAAAGGTCAAATAAATACAATAGTTTAGGTGACATGCTGAAAACACAGGGGGACTATTCTTTTAGAGGGGAGGTTTTGCTAGCAGGCTGGGAAAGTTCACAGGTGTTTTGGCAAAGCTTTCCCAATTGATGCCAGAAAGACCTGCCTCTACCCAGCTGCATTCTCCATTTCGTGTGAGTGCCCGGTACCAACTTCACTCTCTAATTGCCTGTAGTTAGTCATTATGTCTCAGCTGCAAGACTTGGGAATGCCAAGAAGCCAGCACACCCAGAGGCCTTTGTGTTTTAAATACATGGACCAAAAAAAGAAATTTCCTAAGGAAAGTTACTGTTTTGATATATGTGGGCCAAAAAAGGGGGGAGGGGGCCTCTGGCTGTAGATAAAGCCAATCCAACTTTGAAATCCCTGAGCATAACGGAAGAAACTCAGAACACCAACTGAAGTAGAAATGCGATTTTACAATCCTGTGTACTCGTTCCTATACGTGGCTCAGACTACAAAGTGAGTTAGCCAAATCAGTTAGGGGATTCAGTTCTATTCTATGAACATTAATTGAGCTCTGTTTCAGTGCTGAAAAGCCAATTAAAATTGGCTTTCAAATAATGGTAATTAATTACCTCACATAACAAGATGTTGGAGAGAAGCAGGCCCAGGAGTTGGTTAATCTATGAGCTAAACAATGTTAAGAATATCAGTTGATGTTTTTATCCCATGGAGATAACATCACAATTTCAAGATGGCAGCTACTTCTTAAGACCTCTCTCTACAGGATAATATGCATAAGTAGGAATGGAGGCAGAGTTTTGCTGTCCCCTTCTCTCGTCTGGAATAGAAACTCTTTTCTCAATTCCTCTCTGTGTTTCTCTTACATCTCTTTGGATAGAGTGAGATCTCATGGCCACTCCTATGCTAATAAGTCAGAAATAAGGAATATGCAGTTCATGATATTTTAGACCTAGCAGGATTAATTTCTTTGGTGCAGGCACACCATGTCAGGGCACATGGTCTCCTTGATGAATTCAGGGATTTTATCAAGGTAAAGAAACGGTAAAGCAGTTGCTGTTGTGTAGACAACAGATAAGGAGTTACTCTGAATATCTCTGTCTGCACTGGACATACACAGATGGATGGACAGATTCCCATTTCCATTCACAGTCTCCAAGAAAAACAAACATCCACTCTACAATTTTGTTATTTACTGCCCTGTTTAATTTCATAACCGATCTAAAGCAATGGAAAGCTGTGCCAGTTTTGTGCTCTAAATATCACAATAGAACCTCTCCAATCCACATGTTCTTTCTACAGAGTGATTTTAACATCACCCAGTGACAGAGTCAGTATTTCCTCCCTAGGAATCAGGATAAACTTGTTGCTATAGCTGATGTGACACCGAATTACTTGGAGGCTCAGGTAACACGAGTGACACTCGGTTCTCTTTGAATAAGACATTAGAATCTAGCTATCTTGCTGTAAGGAAACTCAGTTCCCTGTGGAGAGTTTTCTGCCCATGGAAGGGAAACACTTGTCTGTGGGAGGAGAGATCAAACTGACCCAGGAACTCCTGGGTAAATCATAAGTTTGTAAATAAAGCAGATGATACTATGGGCCTCTAAGTATTAAGGTGGTTTGTTAAATAACAACAGATAACCAGGAGCGAACCATGACAGAACTAAGATAGAATAGATAGAATTTGATGCTATGAATTTTACCCACTATTAGAGCCCAAAGGAAAGAAAAACAAATGAAAGAAAGGCCTATGATGGTGGAAACTGCTCCAGATATGGGGCTCATGGTGCTGGCACTAGTGGGAAATGAAAATACAGAAAATAATCCACAACAAGCTTTGGACAGTGTGGGTTGTGTGATATGAGTCTGCTGATTACACATCCTATGATGGACCTCAGAGCTGTCCACTTACATTACCAGTTCTCCTTTTCTTGCATTTCTATATGACTTTGTGACCTACTTGGGATAGATAATTATCAGGGGATGTGCCACGATTCTCTTTTGGTTAAGGATTTGGGATCTGTACACAAGTCACCATTCCACTGACTTCAGTTCTGAGACCTCATGCTGGAATGGAGATTTAATAGAATGGTAGAGTTTCTGTCAGCGTGAGTCCCTGGAGGGAATACAGTTTTCTCTTGTTTGTTTTGTTCTGTTTGAAATGCTATCTTGGCCCAGTTTTCAGGCCCTGGCAAGAGACCAGTCAGTTCTCCTTGAATAGTCAATTAATTACAACCCCCCGACCACCTCCTATCAGACTTTTATACTTCAGGCCCAATTGTTCCAGGGCCAAAGAGGACCAGATAACCAAACACAGCAAAAGTAAATATGTAATTATAATTTTCCATAGAACATAAAACATTCTCAAAAATATTTATATTAATAATAATAAGCATTAGAAAACACACAGAAGGCCAAGCACTTGGAAAGCTAAAACACAAGGCCAAACGGTTCCAGCGCAGTTTGAGCTACACTGCAAGGCTGTGTCTCAAAACAGACATAAATAGAGGATTGGAGGGATGTATCAGTGCTAAAGGCACTTTGTACCATTAACCTGGAATCCTGAGGTCAATCCCCAAAGTCATGTAAAGATGAAAAAACTAGCTCTACAAAGTTGTGTTTTGGCCTCTACACATGCACATGGTAGTGCATAAACACACCCACACACATGCACACATACACACACACCACACACACACAGGAGAGAGGGGTAAGGGGGAGTGAGAGGAAGAAGGAAATAGATGGAGGGGGAGAGAGTGGGGAGGATAAAATAAATAAGGGCTAGGAAGATAGTTCAGTGAGTAAAAGCCAAGTGCTGCTCTTGCAGAAGACCCAAGTTCAGTTTCCATCACCCATTTCAAGCTGCTCAGAATCAGCTGTCGCTCCATCTCCACGGGATAGAACACTTTCTTCTGGGCCCCATGGACACCTGCACTAACCCGTGTACATACCCCCACACAGACATATGCCTATGCACATAATTAAATTTTTAAATGATAAATTAAATAATAGATATGGAGAGTGTTTTTCCTATCCTAGGCACTATTCAAAGGGTTTTATCAGTTTATTGAAGTCTCTCAATGCCTCTATGTGGTGAGCAGCGTTATGAAAATGAGAGAAGTGGGTGTACAGGAAAGTGGGTTGATCCACTAAGTGGAAACACCTAGTAGATGGTAAAAGTTGAAATCTCACCTAAAGAATCAAGAACTATGTAAGGATGACAACGAGCAGCAAATTGGCAGGTGGCACATTATTGACAGCCATTCACAAATCAAGGAAGGGAAAGATCTGGCAAAAATACAGACCCAAGAGACCTTACTCAATGCAATGAAATTGAGTGTCCTTAGAACTTGCTCCAAAAAAAAAAAAAATCTACCGTGAAGGAAGACACAACATATCTGCTCTCCTCTGGATCTTCATTTCAACTGAGCAATTGTGTATATGTTCTATTTCCAGGCTGACAGTCACTTTTAGAAGTGGACAAAGTATACATTAAAAATAAATGACTGCATACATATTGGATGAGAATCACCTGGTTTCATGGCAGCTTACAAGGAAGGGGTTTAAAGGACTTAGTCTATTGGAAGCCTTGTCTCTGATCATCAGTGTAAGGAGAGATTCACAGAAAGACTTTGATCATGGAAAAGTATCAAAGAAGGTGGAAGTCCTCTCCACGTTAGCCCAACATGAGGGTGGAAAGGTGAGACCTGCCTCTGAGGAAGAATGCTAACAAACTGGTATGTTCCAAAGAAGACAAGATTTATGAGAAAGAATCTTAAAATTCCAACCATCTGAGGATGGGGTAAGCTTAGAAAGGAGGAGAATTAGAAGACATATGAGCTCAGGGAAGAAAACAATAAACACTGGGTTTTCTTTGTGGAGCTCCAGAGAATGGGTGGGGTCTAGAGCTAGGCAACTGTGGTACCTACTCTTGGTTGTCAACTTGATACATCTGGAAGAAGAGGGAGCTTCAGTTGTGGAATGACTTCTGTCAAATTGGTCTATTGACCAATTGTCTGTAGATCAGGTTCTTGCATGCTAATTACTAGAGGAAGGGTTAACCCATTGTGGACACAGTCATCTCTGGACAGGTGGTCCTGATGTATATAAGGAAGCTAGCTGACCAGAATCAGGAGATGCTAGCAGGTACTTTTTCCTCTGTGGCCTCTGCTTCTGTTCCTGTCTCAGGTTTCTGCCCTGGGTTCCCATCAGTGATGAAATATGACATGGAGTGGGTTTTGGTCAGTATTTTATTACAGTAATAGAAAGTAACAAGAACAAAAATGAATAAAGGCAATGCTAGTTCAGGATGAAGAAAAGTTTTCTGACAAAGAAGAAATGGGCTTAGTATAAATGAACACATCTTGAAAACCAAATTGAGGGTGGTTGTGAATGTTCAGAGCAGACATAACTAGTCAACATGGTGTGCAAGCCCCTCTGGTTCATATTTTACAGTCCAAAGTCCAGATGGGTCCTTCCTTTTTGTGTTCTGTGTTCTTATTTCTTTATATACGTGAAGATTATCCCATCACAGGGCACTGGCATGATTCCCTCCGCCTAGAATGGGTCTCTGTTCTCTCATTACTTTGTTTGTTCTTCTTCTTTCTAATTTCATACAAAGCATTAATTCCTCTGCAGATTTCTCTAATACTCCACACCTGGTCAATTCTCCTTTGAGGTCTCTTGCCACCTAGAGCACCTCAATATTACATACTTGTATTTTTTCTCTTTTTCTATTACTATAGACACAAACACACATACAGTGAGATATAAAAGAGCCACCTCATCTTGATTATTACTGTATTCCCAGACCCTTATACCTACTATGCTTCAATGTATATTTCCTATCTCTTCATGATAGCTAATCAAAATTGTCGACTTGAGACACTACCTAGGAAGAAGGATTGCCTCCCCGTCAGATTGGCATCTGTGCATGTTTGTGTGTGCATACTGTTGACTGCTGACTGATGCAAGAGAGCCAAGCCTACTGTGGGCAGTACCATCCCTGGACTGTGTAAGAAATGTAGATGAGCAAGCCAAGAGAAGCAAGTCAGTAATCAGCCTTTCTCCCTGGTCTCTTCTTCAGTTCCTATTGTCCAGGTTCATGCCTTGAGTTCCTGCCTTGGCTTCTTTGCATGGTGGCCCATAACCTATAAAATAAAAATGAACCTTTTCCTCCCCCAAGTTGCTATTGGTCAGTTTTATTACAGCAACAGAAAAGCTAATTAGAACAGTTTTCAATCTGTTAGAGCCTTAAAAAGTTAACTGAAAACGTGTGGCTTATTTTCATAAATGAGAACATAATGAATGTAGTCTTCCATGTCTCTAGGTCCAGCACTTACAAAATGCAAGACACATGGGTATTTGCTGAATGTGATTGGCGTCTCATCTCTCATGAGGAGAATGCAGCTTGTTCACGTTCAGTGGCATACATGAGATCTCTCAGACCATAAAATCTATCCTATGCTACAAACACTCACCTCCTGCCTTAGCACCTCCATTGCTATATAAATTTTTATAAAAGATTGGCCCCTCTTGGACCATTCCATAGTGTATTTGTTTAATAATTCAACAGCCTCTTAACATTCTGCATCTTTATAACTTTGACCTCATGAAAGCCAAGTGAACAATCACTATTGTGAAACTGTATTTTTCTCATTATAATTTTATATACATTAATATATTCTTATATCTACATACAAACATTTAAATAATATCTCTTTCTCCACTCTCTTTCACTTGCCCTTGGCAATCAACTCATTCACTTATACCTGGCTGAGAGATGTACCACAGTGCTGTGTTCTATTTAAGGATATTTCCCTGGAGGCCTTGGTAGTTCCTGTTATAATTTGACATTAAAAATAAATAACAAAGAATCACTCAGCAAGCTCCAGGCTCCTTCCACCTCAGGTGGGCTCCAAGCTCATGCCAAGAATCTAAAAGGTCAGAGGGACCTCCCAGCATTTTTTTTAATGGATGAAGGAAAGTAAAGGTGTTACGGCACACACATGCCAGTGGCCAGGCTGACAGAGAGAAACACTGTCACACTGCATCCAAGAAAAGCCTGCATGTGGACTTCAAGATCAAGTATATTCAAGAATGGAGCTCTGAAGGCATTCCTTGAGGCAGCTGGAAGAATATGTCTCAGGTAATTAGAATTTCCCAAACTTAAAGTCACCACCCAGAACACAACAGAAAAGAATATTTCTCTTATATTATTTTTGTTGTTTGGGTGTGGGGGGAGTGTAAAGAAGCCAGTAAAATTTAGAATTAACCTTAAAATGTTAGATTTTTCCAGGATCCTACTTTCAGGGAAGTAATTGGAAAGAACACTTTGAAACACAATTAGCACCCTTTCCCAAAGCTGCTATGTAGAAACCCCTTAGTCCTCCTTTATCTCAGCCCCAGCAAGAGACAACAAGGTATTCATACACAAAGAAACTTTCAACAATTCAACATGCCCATAACTACACTAACAAATGACCACCTTCAGGATTCTCTCTATTCTACACAATAGGCTTCATTCCTTTGGGTGAGCCATATCAGCCCATATGTAAAAAGCCCCATCCCCAGGTCACGACCTCTTCTCTTGAGCCTTCTCACATTTGTGCTTCAGCTAAACTTCTAGCAAAAGTCCCAGGGAATTCTGTCACACGGATTCACTCAGGGATTCTAGCTAGAAAGGGCTCCACAGTTTTGCAATGACACATCGAGCACAGGAAGCTGCTTTCGAGGGCAACCAATGCCAGGGAAGAAAGGCTGGGGACCTGTGGACAGTGTTTTAATGTATGCCCACTCCACTTACATTTCTTTGATATGAAGCAGTCATGTGGCCTCAGTGAACTCCATGGAGGACTGAGAATGTAAAGGGATAAATGCAATGCCAGGCGCATGTTCTTGCCGGGCCATACAGGCCCTCAAATGACTTGACCGCTGACTTATCGTCCCTTAGAATTAAGTAGAGTCAGGTTCAGTTCCCTACTCCTCCACTCAGTACTTTGGCAATTTATTGAACACAAGAGGCTTTGCTTTCCTCTCACATACAATGGCGGGGGTGTACAATAGTAACAATAACAAATCATTCATCAAGTTTTTGTGAGTCACGTGAGCAGATTCACACCAAGCACTCGAAATGGTATCTGATACATGCAAAATATGATGTTGGTGGTGATATTTTCCTAGACTGAACATCATAACACAGAAGAGTATTGAAAATTTTACTGTTTTATAATTTTTTCTTGTTTTGATGTGTAACTCTCTCGTGCATGCACACACACGCACATATGCCACTGCCATAACTCTTTAAAAATTTATCAGCCTGTGGTTTTCTAGTATCCATGTCCCCAGTACTAACAATACCTGCTCTATAATTGTTGCTCGGAACTGTTGAATATTGTTTTAAACTGATGCCACCTCTCCACTTCTTGATTAATCATAACTGCACATCACAGCTATTGCCATGACCATCTCCCATCCTCTGCCATTTCCATGCTAGCCATCCCCTAAGCCCACTCCTAGCACACAGGAACCATGGCAGTCCTATCAGCACACAGTTCTCAACGCACAGAACCTTGTCTTCTCCTATTGCCAGTGACCACGCCAGTTCAACTCTTCCACATTCAACATTTGGGTCCTCCAATAAGACTGTCTTTTATAAGACAGTAATTTCTTCATTTCTAGTAACAATTCACTATAGTGACATTAACAATGAATTATTCTGATAGCATCTAGTTACAGTGCAATAGCGTTTCTCTGCCTTTTGCATGTCTCAGAGTCACATAGACAATTTATTATCACACAGCTGGCCAGGCTACAAAGTCCCTGATTACATAGATATGGTGTACCAGGACGTGAGAGACTTTTTTCTAGTGGATTACAGGTGATGTGAATGATGGTGATTGGTCCAGGACCAACACTTGAGACACACTGTTGTATTAACACAAAGCATGCTGCCTTTTGTCACTACTTTTAACCCTCATTGCTGTCCTTTAAGGTAAACATAGTTGGTGAAGTAACAATGAGATCAAATACATGAACTGACTTAATCAAAGCACCCTACTGATATGCAGCTGACTGCAAGCCTCTGACTCCTCCCCGGTTGAGTATTGACTCTCTGGACCACCAGGAGGCAGTGAGTATTGCTGACATGTAAAATTGTGACATGCAACAGTCGATTATACATTGAAACAAAAAAAAAGTGTTTCTGTTCTCCTTCAGTTTTGATCAAAATCTAATACCCCAAAGCCAGAAATACTCCCCTTCATTTCATTACTGACATTCACTTAGTTAAAACACAGTCGTCTTCTCTAATGAATGAAGCCCTGTTCACACTAACAATAGTGACACCAGAGCTACAACCACCACCCAGATCAACTGACATCAGGCCCCTGACCTCTCTGAGACCCAGAGTTCTTCCTCTGGGATCCCCACCTGTCCTTAGTGTTTGTCACCAAGGCTCTTGGTGACATTTGGGAAAGAAAGAGGAGGGAGGGAGGGAGGAATGGAGGGAGGGACGGAGGGAGGGAGAGCACTTCCTTGGAGAAGCATCTAGACTGTTTAGTATCCGGAAATCTCTGGATAAAACCAAACTTCCTTTCTTGTGACCACACTGCCCTCTACAGGCCACAAAGTTGCAAACAGAAACAGCACCTTTACTTCCCTGCCTGGAAAGATGTTTTGAGGCCAAAGAAGACAGAAAAGGGGTCAGGGCAGAGAACAGGGGGGCAGGAAGCAGGGGGCAGGGAGATATGCCAGAGGATTTGTGAAGGTTTGCATTTTGAGAACCGAGAAAAGAGGAACTAGTAGTAGCCTCTGTGATCTTCCAGGGATGCTTTTCCCATGGGAATGCTTTTCACCTTGTCATGGGAAGTGGTTTGCACAAAACATGGAGATGATTAGCATTCACAAGCAATTGGTTCCATACTCAAATGTGGACAAACTTCAGAATAACTGATTTTTTTCTGCATAAGAGCAATAATAATAATAATATAAATTAGTATGGCACTTTACAGTGAACTCCTTATACCATCTCTCATTTAATCTTCACAGTGATTCTGAGACATGCCAACCAGCAACACTGTGTTTTAATGAGCAAACTGGAGCCTGCATATATTAAATGACTTGTCAAAGGAGCTGAGATGGGGGAATTACATATCTGTGCCTTGAATTAAAGTCATCTCACCTCTTCCTCCGGGTTGTTTATTTTTTATCTGTTGTGGTTGGTTGAGACAGGGTTTCACTGTGTAATTCAACCTGGAACTCATAATGTAGCTCAAACTGGTTTGAACTCACCCTCTGCCTGCTTCTGCCTCCTGAGTGGTAGAATTACAGCCAAGCTCCATCATGCCCAGATGAATTCCTGGTTTTTTACCAAGTTCTTCTGAACCAAAGGAAATCCAAAGCTAGCAAATTCCTCCTACCTGCAAACACCTGAATAAATAGGTAGGCATCAAACTAGTAGATAAAATCATGTGTTTCTTAAAAAGTTTTAGGTGGTGTTGATTATTATTGATCCCACTTTAAAGAGAGGAAATCGAGACTTAGAAAGTTTCAGTGATCTACCGTACGGCAGGTAGTCAGATTTCTCTGTCTCCAAAGCCACATCTAGCCTCTTGACCCATTTGGGAGAAGATCTTAATATCAGTGCTGTGTGAAGCTTAGACCACCCAAGTGTCTATGTCTTTCAAAAGCTTATCCTATCCCTGCCTGTGCCCTGCCCCACTCCTGTCTCCTTTCCTCACTCTTCCCCCACCTCAGCCTCAAGAGCCAGCTCAAACGTTCTCCTATAACACCTGCTAGAAATATAAGACATGCTTAGCAACCCTTCCCAGTCTCAAGGAACATCAGCACCTCGGAATACCTGGAAAAAAAATGGATCCTATCAGCATCCTGTAATGGAAGGGGAAGAACTCATAAGACCTCTGAGGTGGTTAATAGTCACTGGAAGAGGGAGATGTGTTTATACAGTTATATGTCACACTGCTAAGTTTCCCATGTTCCCATAAGGACCTTAATTGAGCTTGTTATGGAAGGAGGAGGCAGAAGAGGAGGCGGGAAAGGAGATGCAACATCCCTGATTATCTGCCCCAACATCTCTGATTACTGTCTCCTGTACAATACAAGTTTTGTAATTTATAGTGAACATATAAAGGTTGTTCTTTACTTTCAGGGTGGGGGAGGGTGAATGCAGAAAAAAAAAGTACTCTGTGTGTTCTAGGAAAACAACAGCAGCAACCTCTTAATATTCCCAGGGTTCGTTAAGGAGACATTCTGCCAGCCCCTCCTAGGTATAATCTGAAGTGTTAATTGGTTTCCTACATTGGTTGCTACACATGCTTCTCAGTTCTTCATCTGCTTCGTGAAAATCCAAATAAGACGACCAGAAAAGCATCCAAGCATTTTAACAACAAAAGTTTGGGAGCTGGGCAGAAGGAAGTGATTATACATGATAGCCAATATAGAATTTCTGCAACAAAACGCGGAGGGGGGGGATCCTCACAAGTTGTTAAAGGTAACCTTATTTTTAAGTCTTCACCCCTCCTCTTTACTTTCTTTGGAATACAAAGTTTCCAACAGTAGTTAGAGCCACAAAATCAGAACCCCCACGTAGATCTGCAGGTGCTTCCTGGAGTCTTCTGGGTTAAGTTTCTAGGGCAGCTTGTAAAAGACAGCCCCTACTGGGAGGCTATTGTAGGCAAATTGTAGTTCTATGTGCTAGAGGCTGGTAGTTTTTGATTAGGCTGTCCCTGGGCTGGGTTGTTCTGAGGTCTCCCCTTAGCTAGAGATAGCTACATTTCCTCTTTGTGTGCTCTTTCTTCTGGAACTTTCTGTGCCCTAATCTCTTCTTAGGGTAACGAGTACCACCAATATGATTCCATTTACTCTAGTGACCTCTTTAAAGGCTAAACTCTAATTCTAATCATTTTCAGTGGCACTATATGCTAACTTGTAACTCATATGTTAAGATTTTAACATATAAATTTGGAGTTAAAAAAACTACTCTCTTTGGACCAACACACAGGTGAGCCAGGAAGCAGGAACGGCTAATAACTGCTCTTGGTGATTGGTGGAGGCTGTTCATCACAAGCTACCAAGACTAGCTGCAGTTGGAGCTTGTCAAGTTCAGCCTGAGCTTGAATCTAAACCTCAGAGGTTCATATTTTAAGCATTCGGTCCCCAGCTTACAGCCAGAACTTTGAAGGTTGTGGAGCCTTTGGAAGGTGGAGCCCTGGCTAAAAGCAAGCCTTTAAAGGTTTGCTTACTCCTCATGCTGGCCCTGAGCTCTTCACCTCCTTGGCTCATGCCATGAAGTTGCTGCTACAAGATTTCAACTTCGTGGTGGACTGAAATCTTACTGAAACCATAAGCTGAAACCCTTTCTTCCCATAAAGTTGTTGCTGTCAGATATGTTGTCATGGTGATGAGAAAACTAACACAAACTCAATGTCCTTTATTACTAGAATTCCTTGGGGGAAATCTCTGAGACCAGTAGTGTCTCAGCTTTTCTTCCCCATCAGGACTTAAAAGAAAAATCATAGCTCACCCACTTGTATCTTCAAGCTGGCACTTTTGAAAACACACCTTGACTGCAAAGACACTTCTACTTTTGTTTCTTCTCTGAAATATGCATCATTATTCCCTCGCCCTTGCTTGCAGCCCTGAGGTTATTCTTATCATGGATGGGCTAAAAGGAACCTAGAGATTAGAAAGACTCTATGACACCAGGAAATTGGAAGTCACTGAGCTTGGGGGTGTAGCTTTCTTGGTAGAGTTCTTGCCTAGCATGCATGAGGGCCTGGGTTTGATCCTGAGTACTGTATAAAGTGGGCATGGTGGTACAGGCCAATAATCTTGGCACTCCAGAAGTAGAAGCTGGAGGATCAAAAGCTTAAAGTCATCCTTGGCCACACAGTGAGTCCCAGACTAGCCTGTGACAAATAAGACCTTGTCTCCAAAAAGAGAAAAGAAAGAAAAAGAAAAATTAACAGTCACTGTTCATGAGTTCAAATCCTGTCTCTGCAAGTAGCCTATGGATACCGCACTGGTCACCTTGTGCTTCAACTTTCTCATCTACAAAGAGATTATATTTCTATAATGACTTTTTTTCTAACTCTGGTTTGAGGCAAATTCTCACACTAAGTATGTGCACAACCTGCACACAGCAGTCCTGCTATTCTCGATCTCCAGGGGTTCCACAGCGCTGTAATTTGGGACCAGTGGACAAAAGACAAACAATTAGCTCAACCACTTCCATCACAGCAGGCCCATTTTCTCTGCCTGTATCTTATACTTCTGAAAATGAAGTGTCTTCAGCCAAAATGTTTGAAAAGACTATTAATGATAGACAGGTTGTCCCCATTGTTGTTGCCCCATGGTGATGACTTTGTTTTGAGATATGTTGAAGATGAAGCATTCCTAGCAGTTACTCTAGATTTGGGGTCAAATACTGTGTGCCCTGTTCACTGGATTCTACTATTTCAGGGACAGGTGACCTAGATTGTACTTGGGAGTTATGAAAGTGTGTCATATTGCCCAGGGACTTTGGGGGTGGGGGAAGAGCAATATCATACTCCTTCCTGTCAAGGAAAATTTTATTCCATTTGATGGCTCGGGCTTTTCAAGCAGTGATAGAATCCCCCTCCCCTTGTTAACCATCTAAATATATTCCTCCCTCAACACTTAGAACTGCATGACACTTGGCGCTGTCAGAGCCTGTCTGAAATGAGGAATCCCACACTGCCTTTATTTTTAGCTTCACTTGCTTACATTTTTGTGTCAACCTCAGCTAGGAGTTTTCCCTCCTGTGTAGTCATAAGTTAATAAAATCTGAGTCTTTGGTACAAGGCTTTAGGATGATTGCTGACTTTAAGAATGGCTCTATAGTTTCTAAATGTCAAGTCTTGTAAGGGATTGAGTAAACATTTATGGGACACTTACTGTATATTGTGTGTAACCCTACAGGTTTTAAAACTGAATATGATATGGATCACACCCCTTGAAAATTTGAAAGTAGCGACTACAGCTCAGGGCAGAATACTTTGGGGGAACTTGAAAACAAGACAGTGGCCAGACTCGGTGGGCTTCACACTAATGAAGTTAAAAAAAAAAAAAAACTCTATAATTGGTAGCAGTCTTACCTGGAAAGGAATTAAAGATGCTACTCTCAAACTTCCCTTGTACTCCATGAAGACATATAATCCAGATCCACCATTCATTCCTATAATTCTGACTTTCTCACCTCACCATGAAGTCTGCTTCAGAATTAATCTCAATTATTTACAAACACTCAAAATTAGAAACTTCACTTCAGCTAGGTTCTCACTGCAAGGAGTGGCATTCTGGTGGGGTGTGTGTGTGTGTGTGCATGTGTATGGGTATATATGCAAATGAACACCAGCAGTTTGTGTCAGATGTCTTCCTAATTCATTTCTTACCTTTATTTGTTTACCTTGGTTTTTTTTTTTATACACAGCTTCTTTCTGTCTCTCAAGCACTGGGATTACAGGTTTTCTATGTATATTGGACATCCAACCCAAGTCCTCATGCATACACAGTAAGGACTTTACCAGCTGAGCCCTCTCCCCAGCCTCAGCATCCTTTTTCTGACAGATTATGATGTAGATGACTGTAGAAGGCGCTTTACCTCAGTAATTCCAAATCTGTCCTCTTGAGATCTACTTGCAAAACTTGCTCTGCCCTTAGAATTCAGATTAAAATAGGATCCCCACCATGCCCTACCTGACAAGACTGGTTCATTATTGCCACATTATGCATCAGTGTGCTTCATGCTTTCTTTCTGAAGACCTGGAATGTTGATATGGTCCATTGCCCACCCCTTCTGGAGAAAAAGAAAAGTAAAAACTTTAGTCACTGAGTCTTTCCAGGACTTGTGTTCAGAGACAACACTTCACACAGAGGAACAGAGCATGGAGAAGGCTCTTTGGGAACTTATCCCTGGTCTCCTTTAGACCTAGCCCCACGAGCCTTTGCTTTCACAGATTGTCCTTGCACTGCAATTAGTCTTGATTATGAATACAACTTTGTGCTCAGTCCTTTGAATCCCCCTTACATATCAATAAACCTAAGAGTGAGTCTCACAAAAACAGTTAGCCCACCCACTCCCAGATCTCCAAATCCCAGAGCTCACCAATGGCTCTGAACCTGAAATGGTATTCAGCTAACATCCCCTAACCCCACATTCTCTCTTTTGTGAGGCAATCAGCATCTGCCTGGCTCCTGTCCTAGCATCACAGATGATGTCACTCACCCATCACCATAATGTTCAGGCTGCACTCCAAACATGAAACCTGTTGTTTTGTTGACTATGGAAAGTTTTCAATCTCTAATTCTACACACCACAGATTCAACAAGAAGACCTTTTCACTACTACTACTACTGTGGCTCTAATGACACATGCCAGCCTTAATTTAAAAGCGGGGTTTCTACCCTGGCACCATGATCTCATCATAGAACCTCAGCCTTGGTAATGTTCCCAGGCCATCTATGGTACTGATTCCAACTTTCACCTGGTCAGCAGGTCAGCAGGCTTAGAAACAAAGCAGTACAATACCGACACAGAAAATCCACTGAGGAAGTCACTAAGCAGCCATGGTGCCCTTTAATTATGAATGTGGTTTTTAGAGCATGAGTATTTACACTATGGCTTCTGGGGTTTATTTCTTCTGGATTTCTGGGACCATGGGATGTTTGGGATTAAAAAAAAATTCCATCCTAGAACACTGTGATCTCTAAACTAAATGCTTAGGAATTAGTAAGCCGTCAACTTCTATGGATATTCCAAATGAAACAGTCATAGCTGCAGATTCCAACAATAACATCCACAAGTAAGAGTAAAAACTTGATGTTTGCTTTATGGGGTCTGGGTTATATCATTCAAAGTGACTGTTTCCAACTTTATTTATTGACCTGTAACTTTTATAACCTTACGTTTTTAATGGCTGAATAATATTCCATTGTTCATTATACATTCTTTAGTTGCTGGAACTTGAAACTATCTCCATTGTCTGTCTAATGCGAACAGAGCATTGGTGAACACTGATGGAAAAGCATCTCTGTGGAAGGTAGGATAGACATTCCTTTGGATGTATGCCCAGAAGTCATATGGCTGTACATGTGAGGACCTTCTTCACTTAATTCCACAGTGGCTGCACCAGTTTGACTCCCAACAGCAACAAGCAGTCAGAATTGTTGGGAACTGAGATCCAGTGAAAGTTGCACAGAGACTTTGATCTGAATCACACCAGGATTTTCAATCACTCATTTTTTTAAAAGCCTTGCTTGTGTGTTCTCCAACCAAAACAGTATGAAAATCTACTTATATCATGCACTGTGTTAAGAATGATAAAGAATAAAGAAGAATGAAGAAAAATAAATGCAGAAGTTACAAGATTGGCAAACTAACCTAGCATCCTTGTGTTTCTAGGATCAAGGAGGAACATTTGAATGACAGCAGTGGGTGCAAAGTAATAGAAGGACACAGAGCATCCCTCCTTCCTCACAGGACATTGCCACTCAGAGTTTAAGCTCTCTCCTAAGAGTCTTCAGTTTGAGCTCCTGATGTAGATTCTGTCTTTACGAGCAACGCTACAATTTAGGCATTCCTTTATGAAACAGCAATAATCTACTTTAGACTCATCAAAGCTTAACTCTTATTTCTGATTATGGCAGCTCTCCACTAAGCCAACCAACTCTGACAATGAATATATATATATATATATGTGTGTGTGTGTGTGTGTGTGTGTGTGTGTGTGTGTGTGTGTGTGTGAGAGAGAGAGAGAGAGAGAGAGAGAGAGTATTCAAGTGTATATGTTTCATACATGCATCAAATCTCAATAAAACACATATTAAAACATTGTTTGTAGAGCAGTGCTAAAGTCAATGCTCTGAGAAGACAAAGTTGGGACTTTTTCCTATTCTCTTACTTTTTGACATTCCTGCCAGCTCCAGGCTCTACACATTGACTGTGACCTAAACACAGCTTAGTATCAAGGACTCCAGAGAGTCAGCTCAGCTGTCCCCTGGTACCAAGTCTACTTCCCCTTTCGAAGCAGCTTGAACTGATCATCAAAGGAAACCTTTGCTGTATAGGTCTAGGACATATTGAGGGCAGCCAGCTATCCCCATTTCCAACTCCATAAAATGATCTACCTAGTTTTCCCCTCTGGGGCAGAAAAGTAGATAGAGACCTTTATAAGAAGCAAAAGCTAGCATTGCCCTTACCTTGTTATTTTGCTGGAATTCATTTGAACGCCAATTTCAATATCTTCTCCAATACCATTTCTCAAAAAAAAAAAAAAAAACTAGTCAACGGCAGAAATATAAATGACCAATAAATACATGAATCATGCTTAATAGCATCAGCCACCAGAGAAATGCAAACCTTTGCTACCATGACATATCACCTCACCCTACTTAAAATGGCTATTATCAAAAAAAAAAAAAAACAATGGTTAATGATTAAAGGGAAGTCTCATACACTGTTTGTGGGAATAATTGCTACAATCATTATGTAAAACAATCTGCTGGCTCTTGAAAAGACTAAAAATAAAACTACCATATGAACTAGCTATTCTACTTCTGAGTACATGTACCTGTCCAGAGGAAATAAAATCAGCGTGTTAAGGACAGACCTGAGTGGCTGTATTTACTGCAGCACTGCTCATTAAAGCTAAGATGTGATATAAGTTTAGGTGCCCATCAATACATAGATGCACAAAAAAATACAACATGCACACATCTACAATTGGTTGTTATAATTAAGCCATAGAGAGGAATGAAATCCTGTTCTACATAGAACAGAAGAGATGCATTTATGCTATGTGAAATCATCAAGGCACAAGAAAGACAAGTAACACTTATTTTCATTGATATGAGAAGTGTAAAAGAAAGACTATTGACCTAAACATAGAACAGTAAGTGCAAGAGGTTGGGAATGGTGGGGAAAGGACAGATAAAGTTGGGGAATGGATTTGATGCACAGAAAAAGCATACAAATATCCCACAGAATCCTATTAATTTGTATAGTTGATACATGTTAGCTAAAATATTTTTATGCAATTAAATGTGCCTAAATTTAAACTTAGAATGGGATTACAAGTACTTTATATGCTGAAAATGCCACAAGTTTAAATGCATTTAACAAACCTAACCTAATAAAGCCATATATAGAAAAACATTGGAGTCAGTGTGGTCATATGGTAGTGGTCATATGGTTGACTGGAGAAATTCAGCCTCAGACCAGAGCATCAAAAATAGTCTTTAACAGTATGTCATAAGCCTATGAGAAGATAAAAGCCCAAATGTTGATATGTACTTCTATTCAATAAATATTGTTTTCA
The DNA here is from genome assembly GCF_004785775.1 of Grammomys surdaster. Classification (NCBI taxonomy): domain Eukaryota; kingdom Metazoa; phylum Chordata; class Mammalia; order Rodentia; family Muridae; genus Grammomys; species Grammomys surdaster. The sequence continues at coordinate 16,765,236 of NW_021604665.1, read as the reverse complement.
TATTACTAGAAGTAAAACAATTTTGCCGCTCCATTATAAGCTGAGAACTAAACAATCTTTCTTAGGTATGTATTAACTTAGAGCCTTTCGTTTAAACTCAAAGTTAAATACAGAACACTTTTGTTAATATTATAGAGTCTCACAAGAGGATCAAGTAGTTGAACAGAATTTTTGTTTTATTTTTTTTTCAATGGGGTATTATACTGTAGCCCAAACTGTTCTGGAACCAAGATATATCTCACACTGGCACCAAACTCATGGCAATGCTCCTGATTTAGTCTTTCAACTACTGGGATTACAGATATGAGCTAACATGCTCAGTTCAAAAATAATACTTGTAATGAATACATTCATTATTGAAATTTGAGCAATACAGCGTTGGTTTGGAGAGTGCGTGGATATTCTTAACTTGCTCGGATGACAGAGCTCACAGATCTCAGCTCTGGTTCCATTTTGTCTGCAATAGAAAAGGAATACTGACCTGGAAGCATATAAAGATGGCATGCAACACCATGTATTACATGATGGAGTAATAGTAGAAACATACATACATGGAATTCCTATAATTTTTCTAAAGCACCATTGTTTTAAAAAAGGGGGGAAATAAATTTGAGCAAGAATATTGGGGTCCCCATCCAAGCATCTATCACAAATCTAGGATAATTGTACATTTCTATTTTCTAGGGACAGTCCAGCTGTGTATATCTAGTGTGACAATGACAATTTACATCACCCTCTTCTACTCTATTTCAATAAATTTTACTAGTTAAGCATAGTCAATCTGTTAATCAGACCGTCGGCTACAATGTTCAATAAAACTTGGAATTACCCATCATTGCTAACCTATCTCACTAATTCATATAGAAAAGCCTGGATGTCTTATTTTTATCATAATGCCTGTCAATAAATGTTCATGTTTCATCACAAGGATTTATTCTGTCGCATAAAAGAAGGAAGCTTCCTACCTGGTTTATTTCTTTTACGTTTTCCTCCTCTTAGCTACAAAAATCTTCCCACACCTTAGGATGAACACAAAGAAAAGTCAAAATTAGCAACACCCTCCAGTGACAGAATGTTCATACCTTAATATCCTTGGCTTATGGTACTCTCATGATCACTATCTGGTCTGAATGCAGGGGAGATGGTAATCATCAGTCAACCATTTTATTGCAGGCTCTTTCTCTGAGCTCTTTGACCAGCCACTATCAACAAACTCTAGTTCAGACAACAGTTGATTGCCTTTGCAAGCATGTTACCATCAAGGTCATTGGACCACTTAGAATAGCCTGAGTCAATGACCCAGTTAGGGATGAATCTGAAAGTACTGCCCAAGTTGGCTGTTTTCATATCACCATACTGGGTCGTAAGGTAGATCAAAGAAGACAAATTGATATTTTGAGGTCAATGGTCCATGAAGAATTTGCAAATTATAAATCCCAAAATATGCTGGTAAATAGTGAGCCCCTGTATTTATCTATTCAGAGTCGAAATGGTAGTTACGAAAGCTATAATGCTCATCCTCACCTGACATCTCTTCCTTCTCCAAATCATCTCCTCCCGACTCTACTACAGCCACAGTGACTTTCTTACAAACTTCTCACATGCTTCATGCTTTCCCATCTCAACCCCTATGACTGGCGGTCTGCTTTGCCTAAAATGATGGTCACTAGATATGTATATGTCTTGTTCCCTTACCTTCTGCAAGCCATTGAACTCATATCTTGTCCCCATAAATCATCTTAACCAAGGCACCCCACGGACATACAATCCCCTTTATCTACCCTATTTCCCTGAGTTTCTTTCAATCTTTCTCTATTTCTTTCTTATTGTGTTGATTAATCATTTTGTATTTCCTCTAAACAAATGTTAACTCTAAGAATGTAAATGAGGTGGGGGGGGCAGGGTATGCATGCACATTCACATACATGGGGGATCTAGTTTCATTACAGTATTCTCAGCATCTGTACTAGCACTCAGCATATAGTTGTCACCAAACTCATGTGAAATGTAAAAGTGGCAAGGTAGCAAGAAGCACTCATGGGGATTTGAAAAAAATACATATTTATGACAGTTATACCAAACATTAAATAATGTTCTAATATCTTTTGCTAGGAATGTCAAGAGTTTCACAGTAACAGCCAGTTAGGTCATCAGAAAATAAATACCAGTGTACACACCTAACAACAAATCCCCAGGTAGTTAGAAATGAAAGCTGCATGTATGCCTTTATTATCACATGAAGTCAAGCCTAAAATTAACCAAAGGCAAAGAGCCATAAACAACATAAGCATGAAAACTACTGACCAGCTGTTTGGTTGGAGAGTATTTGTAACCAGAATGTGGCTGTGTCTATATTGAATTTTAAAAGGTATATTATAGCCACTTTAGAAGCCAAAATGTCATCTTAAACTGTCTTTGATTCCTCTTAATGTCAGAAGGACTGAATTACCTATAGTCCATGTCACCTAACCCTTGACTTTAATCAGATTTTTTAATAAAGCTATACTTATGGTTTTTGCAGGTTTAAGAGTGAGCACTGTGGCCTTGTTTAGCCATCATCAGAGAGGCTTCCTCTTACAGCAGATGGGAACAAATATATGGATTCTCAGCCAGGAATTAGAGAATAAGAAACTTTAGAGCACTCAGCCCTAAAGGACATGTCTTCATCAAACCCCATCTCTCAAAGCTCAGAGATCCTTACAGAAGAGGAGGCAGAAGGAACACAAGAGAGAGAATGGATGAAAGACACTAAAAAAAATGAGGTTCTCTAAATCAACATGGACAGAGCTCACAGAGACAGAAGCAATACGCACTGAGAGTGCATGGGTCTGCACAAGGTCCTCTGTGACTTTCAGTTTAATGTGTCTATGGAATTCCTAAGTGTGCCAATGAATGGTTCTCTGATTCTTATGCCTTCTCTTGGGCTCTTTTCCTCCTCCTGGTTTGTCCTGTCCAACTTTGATGAGACAGGTTTTTTTATTTCTTATTATATTTTATTTTGTTATATTTTAATTATTTTCTTAGTAGCCTGTCCTTTTCTAATGAGAGAGAGAAAAGGAGTGGATATGGATGGGAGAGGTGGTAAGGAGAAACTGGGAGAAGCAGAGAGAGGGGAAACGCTAATCAGGATATATTTTGTAGAAGAGAAGCTATTTCAATAAAAGGGGGGGAAGAATTATACAGAAGAGGTAGTGTGGTGGTTTAAATAAGAATGTCCCTCATAGGCTGATGTATTTTGAATGCTTAATCATCAGGGAGTCATCACTACTTTAAAGAATTAGGAGGTGTTGCCTTGTGGAGGAAGTATGTCACTGGGGTTTCAGACGCTCAAGCCAGGCCCAGTGTTTCTCTTCCTGATGCTTGTGGATCTGGATATAGGATTCACAACTATTTCTCTAGCATCATTGTCTGTTCACATGTTGCCATTCTCCCTACTGTGACAATGATGGGCCAAACCTCTGAAACTGGAAGCCAACCTCAGTTAAATGCTTTCCTTTAAAAGACACCAACATGGTGTCTCTTCACAACAATAGAACACTAAGACATAGTCCATAATAATTTTCTACTGAAAGTACAAAGTTGATTTCTAATGATATAGATCATCATTGCTAGAAAATTATTTTTAAAGGTAAAGAATCTGGTCAAGTACTGTGGCTATGTTCCTGTTATCTTAGCACTCAGGATATGGAAGCAAGAAGATTGTGAGTTTTAGGACAGCCTAAGATATATAAGTTCAAACAACCCCTGGACTGTGAAGAAAAATACTGTCTCAAAAAAAAAACCTCTTTGTTTTTAAAGTGCAACCTATGAAATAGTTAAGGGACCTAGTGCATCTCAGACTTCTTTTGCCACTTCAAAGAGACTACTCTGTAAATGGGTAAGTGACATAGCAGGTCCCTGGCCAGCCCTCAGCAGCATCTGCCCCACATCCATCGTGAATGGAGTATTGTCTAACAGACTGCCTACCATCTTTACCTCAATGTTATTTTCTTAATTTGAGTTTTACTGCTGTGAAGAGACACCAAGGAAACTCTTATAAAAGACAACACTTAATTAGGGCTGGCTTACAGATTCTGAAGTTCAGCCCATTATCATCATGGCAGAAAGCACAGCATTCCCCAGGCAGGCATGGTGCTGGAGGAGCTGAGAGTTTTACATCTTATTCGAAAGGAAGCCAGGAGCAGATGGCTAGGAGGATGGTTGCAAAACCCACCCCTACAATGATACACTTCCTTCAACAAGACCACACCTCCTAATAGTGCCACCCTCTGGGCCAAGCATATTCAAACCACCACAGTCATTTCTTCAGGAGGGCCACAGAAGCTATGAATTTGCAGTGACATATGTGTGTATAATAACTCTCTCCCAAAGTGATGATTCACTGACTTTAAAAAAAAAATCAATAAACTTTGAGCCAAAATTAAATTCACTGCAAGTGACATTTTTCTAGATATATATTAAATGTTAATTTGCCCAACTGAAAATTTACTTCCTATATTTGTACTGATCATCATACTGCTAATATATAAGTTTTCCAGGCATATTTATTACATGGCTTCATTTGGTTTTCATGATAACCAATACTATCCATATTTTAGGTAATATCCTATTTTATAAATGAGGAAAATGCTCTGACATTTAAGTGTTATTTTTTTACAAAAATAAGCATACTTCATCTGGGATGGGGAGGATAAACAGTTTGCCCTTTGCTTTTTGCTCCCCAATGCATCCTAGATATTCCTGGGCACGTGCTAGATGATACCAAATATCAGCTCTGTTTGCAGATAATCTGTTTTCTCCATGTTCATGTATCAAAGGATCACAGATAACACTTAAGGACCTTCTTTCTCTAAACATGCATAACAGAGACACAGAAAGAAAAGGATAAAATCCTTCCCTTAAAAGCTCAGGATAAGGCAAAGCCCGGCACTAAGTGAAGGCATCACATGGGAAAAGAACAGTGTCCTGGGTGTCAGAATAAGACCTAGCTAGGTACCAACCACTAATGCTCCCAGATTCCTATTAACTTTTCGCCCAAACTATAGTGAAATCCACATGGCTCATGGAAAAGTTAAATGATCTCATTTCACCATAAAAAAAGACCCTCCCTGCACCAGCTGTCTCCCTCAGAAATAGGACATTTTTCTGGGCCACCAAGGCATTCCCAAGATACTTCTTTGTTTTGTTAAGCCAGGGTCTCACTTGATAGCACAAGCTCGCCTGGAACTCACTGTGTGACCCAGACTAATCTCATACTCAGAGGGACTCTTTCATCTCAGGTTCCTGGAGATCAGATTACATACTGAGCTCACCACTGAAAAATCCCAGGATTTTTTAGCAGCCATGACAGAGATGAACTGATGGATTAAAATGAAAAGAAGATATCCAAACCCTCATTCTCTTTCCATAAGCCTATTGTGGGCAATCATTCTAGTATACAGCTGAGGTGGTAAAGGGCATGATATAGCAGCCATGAGGAGCCTGTATGTGTGATGTATGTTCTGCCCTTTCTCCCTGTTCTTATGGAACCTTTAAGGGTTAATCATAGAGGCTCCACCCTGATGACCACATCTTCATCACCTCCCCGAAGCACTGCTTTTAAATACCATAGCCAAGTGGCATTTCTAACCACTTAATGCCTTACAGTGAAGATGGAATTTCATTTTCTAAATCTTAGAGGACATGGCTAAATCATCCTAATCATGCTAGGCTATGAAGGAGGTTTCTTAGCAAAAATCCTAGTTGTTCAGGACTGAAATGAAAATTCTATAAAATCAAGGAGCTTGATGATCCTGTTCACTGCTCTCTTTCCTACATGACACATAGTAGGCACTTTATTATTAATTAATAAGTGGATAAATGGTTGTACATAGTAGGCTTTTAACCATCCTGATTTTTAATTTTTATTGGCAATGTAAAATGGAATAGCCAATAAAGTGATCTGTCTTTTTAAGAGGTAGGAATGGATTGCCCCAAAAACTCCACCCAACTGCATGAAAATAATTGAAGCTGATATCATGTTCCCCAGCATCGCCAACTGTCAACATAAATGACAAGACAAAATATTATGTTAGTCTACCTCACTTCAAATATGAATCTAGCTTGGTAAAGCCATATCTTCACTTGCTGAGTTTAAACACGGCTCAAATAAAATAAGAACTGGGACTCAAGAGATGAGTTAGTGGTTAAGAACCCTGACTATTCTTCCTGAGGGCTTAGGATTCATTCTTAGCACCTACACGCCCTCACAATCATCTGTAACTCTAGTCCCCAAGGATCATACACTTTTTTCTGGCCTCCAAGGGTGCTACACACAACAGTACACAGACAAGGCAACAAGAGCAGAGGGTCAAGAGGAATGGAGAAGTTGCTCAGTAGGGACTAAACTGGAGTTAAGAGCAAGGAGTCCATTCCTGGGGTGCTGATGAAATTAGGTGATTCTAGACAATAAAACCAAATGCTACAAGGATTTGGGAAGTTTTCAAAATAAAGGAAAAATAAATGTTTGATGAGATGAATATACTTAATCTGGTGTAAGTATTATGAAATTTATTTACATATTGAAACAGGCTGAGCACAGCAGCTCATGCCTATAATCTCAACACATCTCAACAATTAGAAAACTTGGGCAGCAGCCGATACCATGTTCTGAAAGATATCTATACTCCCCCTGAACACCCACGCTCCGGTGTCATCCCCTTCCCCACATCCTGCCTTTTTGTGTTTATAACCCCTGTGTGAATAAGTAAAAAATATTATTTGATTTAAAAAAAAAGAATTTGAAGAAAATGTCACCCTAAAATGTAACTGAAACCTGTTCTTTAACTAATCTCCTCATTTAAAATTGAATAGAAAGTGTTTAGTTTGTTACTCATTATTACATCAGTGAGTTTTTCATAATTAACAATTTTGTTTTTGACACAACTCTTTATTCTATCCACAGTTTCTATATTTGAAATAAAAGTCATCTAGAATTATCCCATTAAAAAAAAAAAACCCTTGGGCAGGAAGATCTTAAGTGTGAGCCCAGCCTGGGACACTAGTAAGAATCTATCCCAAGAAAGAGGATGTGCAGGGTGTGGTGGCACATACCTTTAATTCCAACAGAGATGAGCTGATCTCTGTGAGTTTCAAGTCAACCTAGTCTACATAGCAAGTTATAAGACAGTCAGTCCCACAGTTAAACTCTGATTAGGAAGAAAGGAAGGAAGGGAAAAAAGAATCAAACATTATACCATACTTTATTAATATGGATAATTTAATAAACAAAAAAACTGGAAAAACGTACACAAAATAAAGACTGCTTTAGACCATTGACTTTATAACTGGCATTAGGAAGAAATACTTGGAAGTAAAGTTAAAAATCATCCAGCTTCCTCCTTTGTTTCACACCTGAGGAAAGACAGGCAGGGCATGGACATTCCCAGCTCAAGACAAGAACCCTGGTAACGTTACCAGCTTAGGTTGGGCCCCAAGTCTCCTGATACCCATGGCAGGCCTTTATTTGAGTCCATCATCCCTCAGATTCTAATCAAACCTAACTACTGATGAAATTTTTTGCTAACAACTTGGGACAACATCTAATATTCCTGCTAAGGTCTCAAACAACTATTTCTAGCTTTTCATGGATGTTTTTCTATCCTCTCTGAAGCAGAAGTAACTGCATTTTATCAGACAGAGTTCCTCACCATCCTACAGTGTAAAGGCCAGAGAGCTGCAGTCAGTGGGCACACCCACAAGCAGTCCCTCATCAAACACACAGCGCATTTGAAGAGACCCATATGTGGATTTAAACAGCCAGCTGAGGAGCTGGAAAGATGGCTCACGTGAGTAAAATGTTTCTGTGCAAGCATAAGGACCTGAGTTTAGATCTCCAGCACCTACATGAAAAATCCCACCACAGCTGGTCTGAGACACAAAAATCTCTGAGACTTCCTGGCCAGTCATTCTAGTCAAATTAATGAACCCTGGTTCTCTAAAAGACCCTGTCTCAGAAAAATAAGATGTGAATTTAAGAACCAGAGGATGGAGAGGAGAGCTTGTTTGTCTTCAGGACACGACACAGGTGATAAACACATAAATCAAAACAGCAACAGTTGCCAGCATAAGAGGTGCAAAAGATCAAGCCAGCAACCAATAAGCAGCCCAACTTGAGATCCATCCCATGGGCAAGCACAAAGCCCTAACACTATTAATGATACTCTGTTATGCTTGCAGACAGGAACATGTTGTCCTCTGAGAGGCTCCACCCAGCAGCTGACTCAGACAAATACAGATGCCCACAGCCAAACAGTGAATGGAGCTTGGGGACCATTATTGTAGAATAGGAGGAAGGATTGCAGGCCCTGAAGCAGATAGGAACTCCACAAGAAGATCAACAGAGTCAGCTAACCTGGACCCTTAGGGCTCTCAGAGTCTGAACTACCAACCAAAGAACATACATGGGCTGGACCGAGGCCTTCACACACAGATATGCAGCTTGGTTTCATGTGGGTCCTAAACAACTAGAATGTAGGCTATCCCAAAAGCTGTTGCCTGTACATGGGATATGTTCTTCTAGCCGGGCTGCCTTGTCTGGCCTCAGTGGGAGAAGAAGTGCCTAGCCTCACAGAGACTTGAAGCGACAAGGTGGGGGGATACCCAGGGGAACCCCCACCCACTCAGAGGAGAAGGAGAGGTGTAATGGGGGAATGGATTGTGGGAGGGGGCAGTGAGTAAGTAAAGTGAATCAGTAAATAATAATAATAATAATAATAATAATAATAATAATAATACAGACAGCAATTGAGAGATACAGCTGATGCTGACCTCAGGCATACACATGCGTGTACACTGTACTGGCTGGTTTTGTGTGTCAACTTGACACAGCTGGAGTTATCACAGAGAAAGGAGCTTCAGTTGAGGAAATGCCTCCATGAGATCCAGCTATAAGGCATTTTCTCAATTAGTGATCAAGTGGGGAGGGCCCATTCTGGGTGGTACCATCCCTGGGCTGGTAGTCTTGGGTTCGATAAGACAGCAAGCTAAACAAGGCAAGGGAAGCAAGCCAGTACGAAACATGGCCTCCATGGCTTCTGCATCAGCTTCTGCTTCCTGACCTGCTTGAGGTCCAGTCCTGACTTCCTTTGGTGATGAACAGCAACTTGGAAGTGTAAGCTGAATAAACCCTTTCCTCCCCAACTTGCTTCTTGGTCATGATGTTTTGTTCAGGAGTAGAAACCTTGACTAAGACACTGTCTCCAAAAAAATGAAGGCACATATTTGTGTGTGTGTGTGTGTGTGTGTGTGTGTGTGTGTGTATACAAATACATGACAACTGAGTTCATCCACTAATACCAATTAAATTTCCACAACTTTTGTCACTTTGTGATTGCATGACACAAGGATTTTCCTTACCATTACTAGTTGCTAAATAAAAAATTCAATTTCAAGGTAGTGCAGCAATTTACTGTTTCTGTTCTTTTCACATTACAAAACCTGGTGCAATCTCTCTTCAGCTGAATGAGTTCATGTTTTCTTGATCTGCTGTGCCCTCAGCTTCGTGGCTAGGTGCTCCATCTGAACCCATTTATAATTAGAAGGTGAAGAGAACGGTGGTGTTTACAAATAGAGCTTGGGATGGGGGTGAAGTAGCCACAAATAGATCTGTCTAGCACTCTCACCATTGGCCCTTTTCATCTATCAGAAAAAATAATACTGGTACCAAAATAGCACTCACCTGTTAGCAGAGGAAAACCAATTCTGCTTAGCCAGTGACCGTAGAAATGGATGTGCTCTGTGTAGTGTAGAATGCACAGGGATAATTAATCAGGGTCTATTTGGTTTTGTTCTCTTCCACACTGTTCTGTTCTATTTTAAGACAGGGTCTCAAGTAGCCCAGACTGGCTTGGAATTTACATGCAGGCAAGAATGGCCTTAATCAAACTACCTTACCTAAGTACAGGCAGCAGCTGCCATGCTGGACTCTTAATCAATGGCTTGAAGGTGAGAAAGTGATTGAATAACCCACTTTGGAGAACAGTCACTGGCAAGTACCTAGTGTGAAGTTCTGTTCTATTCTTGTTGCATGAGTTTCTAGATAAGCTAGAAGTCTCCTGCTTGATAGATAGATAGATAGATAGATAGATAGATAGATAGATAGATAGATAGATAGATAATCTGTCTCTCTCTGTCTCTCTGTGTGTATCTCTCTGTCTCTTTTTGTCTGTCTCTGTCTCTCTGCGTGTATCTGTCTCTTGCTTTCTCTGTGTCTTTTTCTCTCTTTCTGTGCTCTGTCCCTCTCTGTCTCTTTCTCTCTCTCTATCTCTGTCTCTCTCTCTGTGTATCTCTCTGTTTCTTTTTATCTGTCTCTGTTTCTCTGCATGTATCTCTCTGTCTCTTGCTTTCTCTGTGTCTCTTTTTCTCTCTTTCTCTCTGTGCTCTGTCCTTCTTCATCTCTTTCTGTCTATCTCTACCTGTCTCTGTCTCTCTCTGTCTCTCTCTCTCTCTCTCTCTCTCTCTCTCTCTCTCTCTCCCTTTCTCTCTGTGCTCTGTCCCTCTTCGTCTCTTTCTGTCTCTCTATCTCTACCTGTCTCTGTCTCTCTCTGTCTCTCTCTGTCTCTCTGTCTCTCTGTCTCTCTCTCTCTCTCTCTTTCACACACACACACACACACACACACACCCATGCATTTGTAATCATGCTGTTTGGGGATCTCCAATATAAAAAGGCAAGAGTGCCTTTGTTCTTAAAAAGTGACATTCTCATAATAAGGTGTAGACTGGATCAATAAACAGACACATACATAACTAAAGGGAATGTCAGTTTGTAGTCAGTGCTACAAAGGGAACTATGTGAGATGCGATGATGCAGCAAAAATGGGCAAAGTGTGAATGAAAGCCATCAATAAGCAAGCATGACAGAGGAGAGCAGACGACATCTCAGCTGGGACCTGAAGAGTGTCATTAAGACCAAGCTGAGTCATTAGCACCACTATTAATTCACTGCTGTGCTAACCCATATCTATATCCCACTCCTCCCCAAGGTTCAGGGATCATTGCAGAAGAGGAGGCAGATAGATTTTAACAGCCAAAGTCACGGAGGATGAGAATGGAATTGTGTCTCCTAGACACGACACAACCCATGCACTCCTGAACCCACAGCAGCTGTGGGTGCCTGCTGACCAGCCAACTGACATTACAGCATGGAGTGAGGGGTGCTTTCTGAGTCCCTACCCCAAACTGTGGCTTCCAGGGAACTGAGAACCAGTTTTCCTTAAAAGCATGGCTCCTAGTAAGTCAACCACACCCCCAGTGGGTGACCCCATACCCAGGAATATATGAGCAGCTTAATTTAGAGTTGATGGGTTATTAAAAGACATGATGTTGGGAAGAATAGGGAGATAGAGGTAAATCTGGGAAGAGTCAGGGTGAGAATTTGATGGTATGTGCAAAATACATTTGATGAAATTCTTAAAGAAATAACTAAAATCTTTTTTAATGAGGATCCATTGTTTGTGATGTTCTTATAGTATACTCAGTGTCTGTCCCTAACTTTTCATCAGAGATTCACTGCTTTCACAGTTTCTCACACTGTAATTCAGTCTTCTAAGTACAGCCAAGTGGCACTGCTGAGTCAGGTGCAATTCCTAAACACTAGGAATGGATTCATACTTCTAATCTCCCTTTGTAAGAGTAGGTTAAGTGAGGAAAACTGCAGCATCTAGAGTCTGAGTTAAATGCCCATGACCAAACTTCTGGTAAGGAGTATGCTGGGGAAGGGGCCTGTTGTTACTTAGCTTTCATTCATAAACATAAACTTACCCCTCACTCCATCTAGACCTGAGAAGGGGGTGGGGATAAATCTGTGCAAGAAGATCACAGAGAACAAAAGACTCTGTAAGCAGGCAGGGTGGAGAGGTACTTTTCAGGGCTATAGTAGTGATAACCTGCAGATGAAACAACCATGAAGGGTATTAAAGATGCTCACTGTTGGAAGTGGTGACCCTACTGGTCCTTCCTAGACCCGGAATGTTCATGGTCCCCATCTTCATGCCTACTTTCATCACATCAAGATCCTGTATTTCTCAACTAGCCTGTAGTCTTCCTAGGAAAAAACTGGCAGCTGTTTCTCTTTGCTCTAGGTTTTTCCATGATATGGTTGCTAGCTTGGGCTATACTGTGAGGTCCTGCCTCAAAAAAAACCAAAAATCCAATCTCAACTCCTTGAGAAAACCCTGATGACCTCCGTAGCTAGATTAGAAACTCTCATTGCAACTTGTAGCTCTTTATTGATAACAATTCAAATACCCTTAAATCATATTTATTGGCATGATGTGTTTACACATCATGTATCCCCAGTGGCTACATAGTGTCCGTGTCCAGTAATGTTTGCTGAATACATTAAGTGCGTTATTATGTGATCAATACAGCAGTTGGAAGTGCAGCAACAACCGAAATTGAATCCTAAAAACCTGTCCTCTTCATGACAGCTGCTTCAAATCTAGATATAGACAAGGAAGATGCTCTGTGAGACAGACCTCTCCTCAGTTTGATGTTTCTAGGTTGCATCTACTACTTCCTTGCCTCAGTAAGCATTCCTCCCACATGCCCAACTATGCATTCCCCAGAACTACCCACCATTACTAACAGTAGAGGAGATTCCACATTGTCACCGGAGCTAAATAAGCCCATTATTCTCACTTTGGGAAGTGACCTCATTAATGAAATATATAGCATTGAATTATGCACAAGCATATGATTTCAGAGTATTCACTGTACTTGCTCTCAGACTAAAAATAACTCCTCTCAGGCAGTAATGTTTTTCTCTTTCCAAAATTAAAAGGCATTTGGCAATAAGAGCAGTAACATCAGTGCAATGATGGAGTAGGACATTGCACCATATTGCAGGGGAGAAAGAGAAGGGAAAGGAAGGAAAGAGGAGGAGAAGGGAGGGGAGGGGATAGGGGG
>NW_021604665.1:16736740-16751891 GCF_004785775.1 Grammomys surdaster | reverse complement strand
GGGGGGGGGGAGCTCCCTCACAGAAGTAGGAGAGGGGAGGGGATAGGGGATTTGTGGAGGGGAAACAAGGAAGGAGGATAACATTTGAAATGTAAATGAATAACAATAACAAAAGGAAAAGAAGAGAAGGGAAGGGAGGGGAGAGGAGGGGAGGGGAGGGGAGGGGAGGGGAGGGGAGGGGAGAGGAGAGGAGAGGAGAGGAGAGGAGAGGAGAGGAGAGGAGAGGAGAGAAAAGAGAAGAGAAAAAAGTATTCATAATTTAAAAAACAAAATCTACTCTGAATATGCAAAAAGGCCAGTTAAGCTGGTGTAAGAACACAAAGGAAAAAGTAACTGTGACTGCAGAAAGGGTAGGAAGACAGAGCTAAGGGTGTATCTCAATATAGGTAGCTTATCTAGCAAGCACAAAGCGCTGGGTTTGAACACCAGAAGCACAAAACAGAACACTCAGAGGGGGATGAAGGGCAGCAGTTTCACTTTCCATCATCTAATACCTCAAGCTAGCACCACTTAGAGCACTAAAGGATCTTCTCAGCCCCCAATTTCCCCCAGAGGAAAAAAAACGATGTGTGCCTATCTTCCCCAGGACCTTCATTTTTGGGCCCTGCCCAAAGAACCCACTTTGTTTTCATACCACTCAAAAGGCTACAGAGATTAACAAAGTTGAGGAGACAATGAATGTCAATCATACTTCAGTTGCTTCTTTGGCTCCCTGAGTTCTACTTTATGGAGGATGTGGAAGATACTTTAGTGCTGAGAAACACCATAGCTTTACAGTCACTGTAGACACAACCCCCAACACACACACACACATACCCCACTTGCATATATACCCACACAAGAGAGACAAAAAGACAGAGAGACAGAGAGATTTTACTACCCAGGACGATGCATCAGTCACCATCACGGAACCCTGAAACCTCCTCCAAAGCAAGACCTTTTGCTGTTGAGAATACAATCAGCCAGCACAGCTTCTGTAGGCCTTAAGGTATTTTACTAGTTAAAGGGCCTCATGTGTTTTTGCTTTCCTAGAACAAAATTTCTCAGAAAAACAAATCATCTAATCAATAAAGGGGCTTATGGACAAATAAATACACGATTCATAAGGGAAGAAATTAAAACTGCCAATAAATATTTTTTAAAGTATTCAACACCCTTAGTTTTGGAAGAAATGCAAATCAAAGCTACACTGAGTGACCATCTGATCCCTGTCTGAATGGTAGGCATCAAGCAAATAAGTAAAAACAGGGACCTTGTGGATCCACAGAAAGAGACACACTTACTGTTAGTAGAAATGTAAACCAGTACAGCCACCATGGAGATCAGTACAGATGTTCTTTAAAACAGTAAAAATAGAACTACTGTATAATCCAGAAACGCCCATAGGATTCCACATACCACATAGCATACCACAGAAACACTAATATTTTCATGTTGTTGATTCACTACTCAGGCATATGAATATGAAAATGTCACCATGAAACTCATCAATGCTATCTGAAATAATTATTAATTTAAAAAGATCCTTCCCAAATTGAGCCAAACAGAAATTCTGGTGTTGAGTAACACAATGACTGAGTGGGCTTTTTTTTTTAACTACAATGAGTTTAAATAGATTTTCCACAGACTTCTCAAGCAGAAGAAAGAATTAATTACTAAACTCAAACACCAATCACTTGAAACTGTGTAGAGAGAAAAATTGTAGGAAATATAAAGAAGAAAAGAAAATTCATGTGATGTTATGAAGCAAATATTAATAATAATTACAGAAGTCTCCCAGACAGAGAAGAAAAAAAAGAGAGAAAATGAGAGAAAGTTGTTTTTCATATGACCTAAAACTTCACAAATCTGGCATGGTATCAAAGACAACTGAAACTTTATGTAGATGATCTCACAAGAGAACAAGGTCCCTGCCAGTCTGCAGACAGGACTATGATCCACAAGCCTGTAACCTGGGTACAGGTCAATATAGTCCCCCTCCAACTTGGATGATACCAGTTTCAACAACCCAATCCCAAAGTCCCTATCAAAGCACTGTCGTTCATGCTGTTATCACATCGCCATCCCTATGAGGAGACAGGATATGAAGACCACTTGATCAACCAACTTGCTGGTGTCAAGCCCTTTTTCTTTCTCCTAATGGATTATACAAACACTTGTGTATAGTGTTTATATTTTACTTGTTATTGGGGTTTTTCCACTTTCTCGGTTTTGTTGAGTCCAGGGTTCACTACATAGTCCATGATGGTCTTGAACTCATGATCTTCTTACCTTACCTCTCAATTAGTAAGACTATGTGCATGAGCTACTAGACCTAGGTGGTTTTTGAGACAAGAGTAGCCATTATCCTGGAGCTCACACTGCCCTGCCTTAGCCTTCTGAGTGCTGGTAGTGCAGGAGTACAACAAAATAGTAGGTTTCATTTCTTACTGTGTTTTTGTTTGCTTTGAAACAGATTTTCTGTTTTTCTTTTTTATTTATTCTTCACTTGTATATTATATCCCAACTACAGATTTACCCTCCCTTTTCTTCCCCTCCTAGTCCCTTCCTCCCCATTTCTCCTTTCCCAGATCTGCTTCTCTTCCATTTTTCTTTAAATAAAAGAGCAGGTTTCTTAGGATATCAACCAAACATGGCATAAAAGGTTATAATAAGACTAGACATATACTGTTATGTCTGGATGAGGCAACCAAGTAGGAGGAAGGGGGTCCCCAAAGAAGACAAGAATCAGAGGTAATGCTCACTCCCACTGTTAGAAATCCCACAAGAACACCAAGCTACATCACCATAACATACATGCAGAGGACCTAGGTCAGACCTATACAGGATCCCTAAGTGTCAGTTCAGTCTCCTTAAGCCCATATAAGGCCTGCTTAATTGATTCTCGGGGCTGTGTTCTTTCCATGTTGTTGACCTCCATAGTTCCTATAAATCTTTCCTCTCCCTCTTCTGCAGGATTCCCTGAGCTCTGCCTAATAAACATTAGGCTGTTTGGCTGTGGCTCTTGGCACGTTTTCATAAATTGCTTGATGAAGCCTCTCTGTGATAATTATGCTAAACTCTATCTAGTATAATAGAATATCATTAGGAATCATTCCGTTGACTTTTGGGGTTGTTTTGTTTTGGCCAGTCATGTTTGGTTGTATCCTGGGTCTCTGGTAAGGGCTCCTATTCCTGGATAGAGAGGGTCTCATGCTGGACCAGTCATTGCTTGACCAATCCAACAAGTTCTGCATCATCGTTATCCCAGCACATCTTATATGCAGGACAAATTGTCAATGTTTTGTGACTAGGTTGGTATCCCAGTCACTCCACTTGAGGTCTTTCCTGGTTACAGAAGATGGCCAGTTCAAGCTTCATATCCCCCATTACTGTGAGTCTTTGCTGGGGTCACTCACATAGATTCCACTGCATTAGCTTTCTACCTCACCTCTGAAATGCCCTCTAATTCTAGGTTGTCTCTCCCAGTGCTTTCTTTATCCATTTCCCCCAAAACCTCCAATCTATCCTGTTTCTATCTCCAACCACCCCAAGTCCACCCTCAAAATCTATTATATATTCCCTTCACAGGGAGATCCTTGCATTCTCCTTGATACTTAGGCTCTCTGAGTCTGTGGATTTTAACATGATTATCCTTTACTTTACAAATAATGTCCACTTTTAAGTGACTATATATCATGTTTGTCTTTCTGTGTCTGGGTTACCTCACTCAGAATGATTTTTTTTCTAGTTCCATCTATTTGTCTGCAACTTTCATGATGTCTTTGTTTTTAATAGCTGGATAGTATCCCATTGTATAGATGTACCACATTTTCTTTAACCATTCTTTGGTTGACGGATATCAAGGTTGTTTCCAGTTTCTGGCTATTGTGAATAAAGCTGTTATGAAGATAGTTGAGCAAGGGCCCTTGTGGAATGATGGAGCATCCTTTGAGTATTTGCCTACGAGTAGTATAGCTGGATTTCGAGTTAGATCAATTACTAATTTTCTAAGACATTTCCATATTGATTTTCAAAGTTGTTATATAAGTTTGTACTCCTACCAGAAAGGAGAGTGTTCCTCTTGCTCAACATCATCACAGGCATGAGCTGTTCACTGAGGTTTTTGGTCTTAATTATTCTGACAGATATAAGATGTAATCTCAAAGTAATTTTGGTTTGCATTTCCCTGATGACTACGGATGTTGAAAATTCCTTTAAGTATTTCTCAGCCATTTTAGATTTCTCTAATCAAAATTCTCTGTTTAAGTCTGTACTCCATTTTTAATTGGATTCTGTGGTTTGTTGATGTCTAGTTTCTTGGGTTCTTTATATATTTTGGATATGAGCCCTCTATGAAGTGTGGAGTTGATGAAAATCTTTTTCCATTCTGTAGGATGGTATTTTATCCTATTGATGGTATCTGTGGAGGTTTGACTATGCTTGCCCACAGAGTGGCACCATTTGGAAGAGTGGCCTTGTTAGAACAGATGTGGCCTTGTTGGAGTAGATATGGCCTTGTTGAAGGAAGTGTGTCACTGTGGGTGTGGACTTTATCCTAGCTACCTGGAAGCCAGTCTTCTCCTAGCTGCCATGCTCCTGCCTTGATGAAAATGGACTGAACCTCTCTCTCATCCTGTAAGCCAGCTCCAATTAAATGCTGTTCTTTTTAGGAGTTGCCTTGGTCATGGTATCTGTTCACAGCGTTAAAACGCAAACTAAGACAGTAAGACTTTGCCTTACAGAAGCTTTTTCAGTTTCATGAAGTTCCATTTCTTGCCAAACTTAGAGCCTGCACTACTCACGTTCTGATAAAGAATTTGTCTCTTTCGCCAATATATTCAAGGATCTCCCTCACCTTCTCTTTTCAGGTTCGGGTTATTATCTGATTTTTTGTTAAGTCTTTGATCCAGTTGGACTTGAGTTTTGTGCAGGGTGATAGACATGGATCTATTTGTATTCTGTTAGACCAGCACCATTTATTGAAGAGTCCTTCTTTTTTCTATTGTATATTTCTGGCTTCTTTATCAAAAAATCAAGGGTTTACAGGTATGTGGAATTACTTCTGGGTCTTCAATTATATTCTATTGATCAACTTGACTGCTTTTATGCCAATACCACATGATTTTTATTGCTATAGCGTTGTAATAAATTTTGAAATAAGAGATGGTAATACCATCAGAAGTTCTTTCATTGTGTAGGTTTAGTTTAGCTATCCTGGACATGAAGTTGAGTATTGTTCTTTTAATGTCTGTAAAGAACTGTGTTGGAAGTTTGATGGGAATTGCATTTAATCTGTTGATTCATTTTGGTAAGATGGCCATTTTTATTGTTATTTATTTCCTGTGTTTTCATGGGTATAGTTAACCTCCTTCGGCTGAAGTTTTCCTTCTATTACCATCTGTTGTACTGGATTTGTAGATAAATATTGTTTAAATTTGACTTTTTCATGGAATATCTTTTTTTCTCCATCTATGATGATTAAAATTTTTGCCAGATGTAGCAATATATGCTACATCTGTGGTCTCTGCAAGACATTTTTCCAGGTCCTTCTGGTTTTTAGAATCTCCATGGAGAAGTTGGGTGTAACTCTAAAAGGTCTTCCTTTGTATTTTACTTGGCCTTTTTCCTTAAGTTTTTAATAGTTTTCCTTTGTTCTGTATGTTTGGTGCTTTGATTATTATGTGGTAAAGGGACTTACTTTTCTGGCCAAATCTATTTGGTGTTCTGTAAGCTTCTTGTACCTTTATAGGCATGTTCTTCTTTAGGTTAGAAATTTGTTCTTCAATAATTTTTCAAAACATATTTCCTGGGCCTTGAAGCTGAAAATTTACTTTTATTATTCTTAGGCTTGCTCTTTTCATAGTATCCCAAATTTCCTGGATGTTTTGTGCCATGAATTTTTTAGATTTACCATTTTCTTTGACAGATGTATTCATTTCTTCTGTAGTATCTTCAGCAGCTGAGATTCTCTCTTCCATCTCTTGGACTCTGTTGGTGATGCTTATCTCTGTAGTTCTTATTTGCTTGCCTAGACTTTCCATTTCCAGGATTCCCTCAGTTCGTGGGGTTTTTTTATTGCTTCTATTTCCATTTTCAGATATAGAACAGTTTTATTCATTTTCTTTACCTGTTTGTTCTTTTCCTGGCCTTCATTGAGGGACTTATTCATTTCCTCCAATTGTTTGTGTTTTCCTGGATTTCTTCATTTATTCATTTCCCCTATCATCTTCCTAAAGCTGGTTTTAACATTATTTTCTTGTTCATCAGCTGTGTTAGAATATCCAGGGTTTGCTGTAGTAGCATAGCTGGGCCTGGTGGTACCATACTGCCCTGGCTGCTGTTGATTATCTTCTTAGACTGGTGTCTGGGTGATTATAGGTCTAGGTGCCAATTCCTAAATTTGTCTATTTTGGATGGATGTTTCATTTCTTGGTTTCTGTTTTCTCTTTGGACTGCTGGCCTTGGTGCCTAGATTTCTGGCAGCCAACTTGACCCCTGGTCCAGCAGAGAGTCTGTGTCAAAGTTAGGGATTGGACTTCTCTGGGCTAGCTTGGCAATTGGTCCAATATGAAGTCTCTAAGTTTGGGAATGAGATTTGGTCATGAGAAGTAGAGTCATGGTTGGAAAGGGGGGCCACTGAGAGAGTGGAGGAGGTCCAAGGATAAGCCACCTTTCTTGAGATCTAGGTCTCTGCCTGAGTTCACCTATGTGATTATTTTATTTAGTTTGGTTTATTTGTTTTATTTGTTTTGATTTGGTTTTTTGGACTGGTGTGGCCTAAATCTGTTCTTCTTACTAATGTGGCCTGCACCTCAGCAGCAGATATCCATCTATGTAGGTGTGGAGGCATGGGAACAAGGGTGGGCAATAGGGCAGGAAGGGGCACCAGGAACTTCCGTCTTTTGGATTCAAACCCAGGCATGGGAGGGGTCTAACATGTACCTGTTGCTCTGACTAGCGTGGCCTGCACCTGAGCAGCCTAAGACAGGATTTGTCATTAGGCTTCCGTTAACTCCCTGCAATAAACACTTGATTTGCTTTTTTCTTACTTACTGGCTCATACAGAAATTTTTTTTTTTTTTTTTTTTTTTTTTGGTTTTTCAAGACAGGGTTTCTCTGTGTAGTTCTGGCTGTCCTGGAACTCACTTGGTAGACCAGGCTGGCCTCGAACTCAGAAATCCGCCTGCCTCTGCCTCCCAAGTGCTGGGATTAAAGGCGTGCGCCACCACCGCCCGGCCATACAGAAATTTAACATTATGAATTTTTCACTGATCACAACTTTCCTCACACCTTATCCCTTTTTATAGATGGCTTACTCAACAACTGTGTCTTCTAAATATTAATAAGTGTGTATTACATTTTTGTCATTGACCTGAGAATTTTTCATTAAAGATTTTACAATTTTCATGGGATAGATTCCTTATTTACTTATATTTCTCTTTATTAATTACTTGTGTCTGCCAGAAAATGTGGCTCATTCTATTTTTACACTGGAGACTTTAATGAGGCTTTCTGTGTGGCTAGACATCATGACTAACATTTATTCATCTTTTTTGGGGTCCCTAATTAGTTCAGAGAGAACCACAGTTGATGCTTATTTCTGGCTCATTCAGGAATCTATAACTTTCTATATTTGCTATTTAATCAACATTTTAAATTGTTCTCTAGAAGGAAAACCTGAGTAAATTTTAAAATGAGCTAGTATGTGAAATTGACTGCAAGCTCTAACACACTGCTTGGGCATAGATCTAGGTCCAGATCCAAACCCTGAACATAAGTGCTATTTGCCACTGCTTCCTATCTTTATAAAAGATGCTGAAACACCTTCACAAGATCAGACTTAACACAGTTTCCAAAGAACTGTGAGAAGCCATATCTCTAATCCCAATTAGTAAAATAAAGTGATACAGTTTAGATGATCCTTAGAGTCCCAACAACCTTCTAAATTCCAGTTGGAACAAATTGTTTAATTATGGTTTTTTGCTTTCAAATCCCTAAACAGCTACATCTAAATTTTAAAAAATTTATGCTGTGTAAAAGAAAAGAAATACATGTCCAAGACCTGGCCCTAGTATCAACCACCTCCACCGCCATTCAAATGATACTGATAATATACATAACTACTCTGATCTCCACTTACCTCTTTAAAATGGATGTGACACCTCACATCTCACAAACTTTATGTGGGACAATAGCACAATGTTTCATAAACTGTGACGTGGTGTAAAGCATTAGTTCCTATTAAATACTCATGCAGCATTGATATCACTGATGCCTTCTGTGTTTCATAGAGTGTTTCATTTAATGGAATTGTTAAACTCTCTGCCTTTCATTAAACAAGCAATCAGAAGCAGGTCTAAATAGTGAAAGCATGAGAATAGGCATTTTGCCTGAATTACCTGTGTAATCACTGCTAAATCACTTTGATGAGTTCAGAAGACTAAGAGGTAAGTGTATCTCAATGCTGAGGAAGAATAACCTTGATAGATCTTCTTCTGCCCCATTATTTCATAAAATTAAGAGTGAGAGAGAATTGCATTACACCATACACTGAAAAGAAAATGAAACCATAGCTTTACACAAGACTAGCCCATTAGTGCAGGACCAGGGCATGCCTAGTGACTGACATGTCAAATGAGTTTCTGTGGAAGGAGCGAATCATTTGTTTTTAAGGAGAAATGTAATAACCCAATTCTCTGAAGCTTTGCTAACTCTAAAGCAAGATAAGGAGCCTGGTTGTAATTCCCAACCCACTGACAGTACTAGATACAAGGACTCTATAATCTGATTTCCCTAGATGCAGGCTGTAGAAAATGGATTCAAATGATTTCTTCCTCCAGCACAGAATGATGCAATGTTTGTCTGAGGAAGCTGTTATACTCTTTTGTAGCTCCTGGGGAAATGACCAACAAGGATAAGAGCTATAAACTAACCCCTCAACTAATGACGGAGATGCTGAAAGTAATTTTTCATGCAGCTGGGCTCTTAAACCAAAAACAAACCAACTTTTACCAAGAGGTCCAAAGACAGAGAATAAATCATCTACACATCAGACCCAGTTAAAGAGCTATCTCAGGAAAATCTAGGAATCAACAGCAATTTTCTTTTCTTTTCTTTTTTTCTCTTTTCTTTTCTTTCCTCTCTTCCTCACTTTCTTTCTTTCTTTTGTTCTTTCTCTGTGTAATGGTTAATACTGTCAAGTTGATAGAATCTAGAATCCTCTAAGAGACATAACTTTAAGAAACATTATTTCATGGCCTTGAGTCACAGGTTAAATAAAAAAAGAAGAAAAGAAGGAGGAAAGTGATTTGAGCATTATTTTTGTCTCTCCCTACTTCTTGACTGCTCTTTCTCTGAAGAGCAAAGAAGAATAGCTAATGAGGCCAATCTATTTGTTTGTTTGCTTTTTTCCTGGTCCTATACACAAATTATCTACTTAGGTTTCTAGATCTAAAGCTACACATTGCATGCATAAATCAGGCATGGCAGTACATACTTGTAATCCCAGCACTTGGGAATCTGAGACAAGAGGACTGCCAAGAATTCGAGGCAAGCCTTGGCTGAATACTGCATCCAGAGCTACATAATAAGACTGTCGAGCCAGGCAGTGGTAGAGGCAGGCAGATTTCTGAGTTCCAGGCCAGCCTGGTCTGGTCTACGGAGTGAGTTCCAGGACAACCAGAGCTACACAGAGAAACTCTGTCTCGAAAACACAAAAAACAAAAACAAAAACTCTGTCTCAAAAATAAGTGCACATCTGTAAATGGGGATAATATTATAGTTTCTACCTGCCTGTAGTAGATTGTATAGTATTCCTCAGAAAGATACAATTATATTCTAGCCCCTGAAACCTGTGACTATGACCTTATTTTTAAGACAGTAATAATAATCTTTATGGTTATAATTATGTTAAGGATATCAAAGTAAAATCCATACTAGACCAGCTGGGTAGGCCCTAAATTTAGCACATATCCTTACAGCAGACTGAAGTGACCTCTGTCATGTAAAGATATGAGCAGATATTGTAGTTGTGGATTTATAGGTCAAGGTGTGCTTAAAGATACCAGAATACTATCAGATCAAGGAAGAATTTTTCTCTGGAGGATTTGCAAGGAACCTGGTCCAGTCAAAAACCTTGATTTTAAACTCTGGGCTCCAGAATGATAAGCAAATAAATATTGTTTTTAATAAAACTATTATTTTCTTGATAGATTTATATAATTTTTTTATCATATCCACCACTCTCCCAAGATCTCCTTGTCACTTCTCTGGTTTCTTTTCTCTACTTTTTCCTCTCTATCCATCCAACTTTGAGTTTTCTTTTTTTTCTCCCACAGATTCCAACTTGTGTTACCTAGCTTCTCTAGGGAGTGGGCCTGCCCTGGAGTGTGATAGTCATAGCAAAGATCACATCATTTTAAAACAGCTGACTCATTTTTGTTGTTTTAAGACAAGACATTTATAGCAATTAGTTATGGGAGCCATGGAAAATAAGTATATTACCTGAAAAATATTGTTACAAATTTTGAAAGAAGCAAGTCCCTTCTCAAGCCAGCCCAACAACTGCACTGATCTGTGAGCAAGAATGAATACTTAGGACATTGTACAGAGAGACTTCTGAATATTCATCCCTAAATTATCTCCATCAAATCCCTCCCCTCAGGGCTCAGGAAACCCTGAAGAAGAAGAAAGAACGTAAGAGCCAGGGAGAGCTTCCAGTTCAGTCCTAGCTCAATTTTTCCACGTCCTGCAACCTAAGCATGCAACGTCTTCAGCAATATGGTCTTACCATCTGGTTTTGGCATGAAGTAATAGTAGCCTTTACGGTTTGTGGAACCTTGGAGGCTTCCATAGCCAAACACTTGTAAGGATGTTATCTAGCCCTGCACTGTGATTCTCACCTAATATTATGGCTCTTCACCTAAACAAGCATGTGATGGCATACCTGTGTCTACCCGTGGAGGGTGCATTTCTTTCTGGCAACTATGAAGATATACCCCACAGATTCATTGAGGTTGTCATCAGAATTCAGCTCCATGTGGTAGTAGGACTGAGATCCTCATTTCTTTGATGGAATACTGTCATCTTCTGGAAATGTTTACATTTGTAGCTTCTTCCTCATCTTCTTCAATTGTTGGTAAAGCCAGCAATAACCTATAGAGTCTTCCTTATGCCTTGGGTTTCCCTCACCTCCTCATCGACCACATCTACTTCTGTCCTCTTCCGTATCCTGTGCTTTCTTTCCTGTGTTAAACAGCTCATGGGATTACACTATGTGCACATCAGTGATGCAAGATATACTCTCTATCCTAAAGTTGCTGAATCAAAACCTTAATTTGCAAAGTCCCTTCATACTCACACCCAGATAGGTGTTTGAATTTATAACCGTGAGACAAGAATGGGATATATCCCAGTGGTTGTGGTATAACTTTAGAATTCTTCCAACCACAGATAATTCATTCTAAGTTTTTTTTTAAAGAAGTGTTAAGCAAATGTTATGATTACTCAAAATGTACCTATATTATAAAATGAAAATAGGATATAGACTGCATGTATAGAATAAGGATTAAATGAGATAATGTAAGATTTTTAGCTCAGCTAGTAGTAATAGATATTTGTTGTCTTTGTCTCTTAACAGTAAATCCTGTCTCCGAGCATAATGGAGTATCATTAATACTGTCAGGGATCGGTGCTTGCCCATGGGATGTGTCTCAAGTTGGGCAAGTTTTTGGTTGGCCAATCCCTCAGACTCTGCTCTATCCCCAGTCTCTGCATTTCTTATAAACAGAATAAAGATCCAAAGTTTTGTGGGTGAGCTGGTATCCCTATTGCTCTACCAGAGTTCCTGCCTAGCCACAGGAGGCTGCCTTCCCAGGCTCCATATCTCCAATGTTGTGAGTCATAGCTAAGAATATCCCCATTGATTCTTGCATGCCTTCCCTATCCCAAGTCTCTTCCTGTAGATACCCCCTAATCCCTCCCTGTAACTTGCAAATTTCTATTCATTCCCATGGCCTTAGGCCATCTCCCTTGTCCCTCTCCACAACTAACCCCCAACTCTTCCACTATGCCCCTCCCAATCCCCTCTGCCACCTACTTCCCTCAGTGGGAGAAGCACGTAGCCTTGCAAAGACTTGAAGTGCCAAGGTGGGAAGATAGCCAGGGGATCCCTACCTGCTCAAAGGAGAAGGGGAGGGGAGGAAGGGGGGAAGAGTATGGGAGGGAGTGATCTGGAGGAGGCAGTGATTGGGATGTAAAGTGAATAAGTAAAATATAAATTATTAATTTAAAAAAAGAGTACATTTTCTGTCTTCTAGGTAAGAAAAACTTTTGTGCCCTTATGGATCTGCATCTTCCCCACCTCTTTGTGAACACAGTCTCAGTAAGACTATCAGTCAAAATCCTCAGCCCATTCCTGGACATTGGTGAGGGCAATACCTAAGTCAAGCAACAGAAATGCTTACAGAATCTGAATCTTGAGAGGAATAACTCAAGTACTAATTGACTGATACTATCTGACACACTGACAAAGATGACACAAGAAGTGGTATACATGGAAAACAGGGTTAACTCCTGAAAAGTGTTTCAAACCACAGAGCATTGCTGAAAGAAATAAAGACAACCTAAAGTAATAGGCAGCTATATTGTTCCTTGATCATGAAACTCACTCTCCATAGCTTGTCAGTTTCTCCCACATCTATATAGACACTGAAATATTATAAAAACCCAACAGATTTTTTTATATAAATTGGCAAGTTAAACCCAAAGTTCAGATGAAGGACCTACAATAGCTTAAACAATGAAAAAAATGGAATATTTACATTCCTCAATCTGAAGACTCAGTCTACACTATTCCAAACCATGTGGTGCTTACTTAAATATAGATGGAAATATTTTATGATCTTGTTACATACCCCCCAAAATAGGAATTCTACGCTACAAAAATCATAGGTTTCTGCCCATTAAAAAGAGAACATCACACCAATGGAAAAGCTCAGTAAGGCAGTATATGTTGCTGAGAAACGATTCTTTATTCAAATGTGTAGAGTTCCTACAGAGCTGGGGAAGTAGGTCAACAGCAGAACACTCACCTAGCAAGTACCAGGCCCTGAGTTCAATCCTTAGCACTAAAAATAGAAAATTAAGACACTCTAGTATGAAGGAGAAGGAGAAAGAAGAGGATGATGCAGTCTGAATAACTTATAACAAGAGATGTGAAAATAGTTAATAGGCACAATTAAAAGTGTTCAACATCACTAGTCTGCAGAAGGATGCAAACTACAAACTGCAGTGAGATATCATCATATATACAACTGAACAGCTAAATTTAAAAATGATAGCACCAAATATACACATCCTTTATAAAAGTATTGGATGATTTCCCATAATGTTAAACATTGTTACCCTATAACCTAGAAATGTCATTCCTAGATACATACCTACAAAAGAAGCTATAAGAAATGTTCATAAGAATTTATTCATAAATCCAAACCCAGGGGAAAGGAAGTCTGCATTCATCAACAGGATACATTCATCAATAAGTAAGCTGTGGCACAGTCATACAACACAGACAAAAAGCAACATATTGATATTAATATAAGAACCGAACAAGCCCAAAGCACAGAGAGAGGTGGGAGACTGTAATTTCTATGATTTTATCTGTGCAAGCTCAAGAAAAGGAAAAGCTAATCCCTAGTAGTAAAAACCATAAAGTACTTGCCTCTGGGAAGAGCAGGGGTAATTCCCAAGAACATGCAAGCAAATATTCAGAAATGGTGTAAATATTCTCCATTATGATAAGAACCATGCTTGCCTTGGTGGGCGCAAGATTTTCTAAACTTATCAGGCTGTAAGTTCAAGATGTGTGAACTAAGTGTAAGCAAATTAACAGCCCCAAAAAATATTTATTAGCTGATTAGTAAAATTTAGGGGAAAGAATTAATGCCACTTAGACCTGTCATCTCTATCCTTATGCTCCTTTATAGCAAATATTTCTGATCTAAAGTTGCATTTGCTCATCATTGATGCTATTTTTAGCATTGTATTACTCCCACACTTCATTAATGCCAATTTGATTCTTTTTTTCTTTATAGTGCTTAACAGTCCTCCCGCTAAGTGTCTTCTTCTGTGGTATGCGTTACACAGGTGCTGTACTGAATTTCAGTGAATGGGCATTTCTAACTGGAATTTCATGGTGTCAAAATAAAGGCCTTGTTATTGACTCCAAGGACCATGTGAACAAATTAAACCCAGCTTAATAGCACAAAGGGGAATGATGGGGACACTTGGAGCTTAATAAAATGATCCATGGGGTTCATTAGCACTGGCAGAGCTTATCAGAAGAGCCCTCAGAACCTAATTAGCTGGACCCCCATCAAATAGATGCATTTGATTAATATGACTCCATTCTGAGTTTAAACATCAACATTAATTAGCCCCATAATTGATAGATTTCCCAGCCATGTGAGGAACATTCATCATACTACTCAAGAAAGATCTTTTTTTTTTCCCCTGATATTTCAAGACAGGTTCTCCCTGGGTAGTCCAGACTGACCTCAAACTGACACTCTTCTAGCCTTTTTTTCAGGGATGCTGTGATTATAAGTATGTGCCACCATCTACAACAAGATCTATCTTAATATGTAAGGCCTTTGAAAAGTCAAAAACTTAGGCCAATGAGACAGCCCCTTGGGCAAAAGCTCTTGCCATGGAAACCTGACAACCTGAGTTTAATCCCTGGAACAGGTGGCAGAAGGAGAGAACTAACTCCCAAAAACTGTCCTCTGAAATGCCCATCTACACAGCTACATGCACACACACACTTGTGTACACACACACATGCATACACTTACAAAGAAGAAGAGGAGGAGGAGGAGGAGGAGGAGGAGGAGGAGGAGGAGGAGGAGGAGGGAGGGGAGGGGGGAGGAGGAAGGGAGGAAGAAGGGGAAGAAGAGAAGAAAAAGAAGAGGAGGAGGAGGAAGAAGAAGAGGAAGAAGAGGAGGAGGAGGAAGATGAGGAAGGGGAGGGGGAGGAGGAAGGGAGGAAGAGGGGGAAGAAGAGAAGAAGAAGAAGAAGAGGAGGAGGAGGAGGAAGAGGAAGAAGAGGAGGAGGAGGAAGATGAGGAGGAGGAGGAGGAAGATGAGGAAGGGGAGGGGGAGGAGGAAGGGAG
>NW_021604665.1:16661736-16736340 GCF_004785775.1 Grammomys surdaster | reverse complement strand
TACACACATACATATGTATGTGTGTATGTATGTATGTATGTATGTATCTCCTGCCAAGTCTAAAGCATTCCCATATGCTACCTTATTAAAGCAGCCTTCCCGCCCATGCCCAGTCCACAGACAACCTGAATCTCTGAAGACCTAGATCATCCACAAAGAATCTGCCCCACAACATTTGCACTACAGTGTAATAAAACAATGATATCTTTTGCCTTTTTCAAAGTTGAGGTAATTGTTCATCACACAGTCTTCCAGACTTTCTGCCAGAACTGTTCTAAAAGGTGACTTAGCTAATGATGCAGCCCGTGAACTCTGGAGTGCCCCATGGTACCAGGGAGTAGTCTGCCATAAGTGCAAAGCCAAAGGAGTCCAGAGTGAACTTCCTCAGGGTCTGCAAGGTTTGCAAGGGCATCTGCTAGTGGTTGACACTTGATTCTGAGAAAACTGAAGTGAGGGAAAGTCACCTCCAGGAGCTGTGCTCTGTCTTCGCTCTTGTGGGGCTTTACAAGAGAATATGCACTTTTGTTTTTACAGATTAGTTCACAATCATTATACAGGTTGGACACTTTACAGAGTTTTGGTCTTTTTTACTTTCTTCTTTTTAAGCCACGTACATGCTTTCATAATGACACACCTGCCTTTTCCATAGCCCGATTACAATGCCATCACTTTGGCCTAGAATGCTGATTGTTTCTCTGAAGACCCAAGACTTCCTAAACTATTAGTATGTTTTCTATAAAATTAATGTGATTAATAAATGTACTCAGCCTTTTCTGCTTGTCTCCTGCAAGATAAAACTCCATCTAGTAATATGTGAAAATCCTACTCTGACTTTAAAAAGTACACCAATGTTTCTCCAAAAGTTAGTGTCTTAGTATCTACTGATATCTCCCTGGCTATGAAACATTCTGCCACACATTTTAGCAGATGAGAAAATAAGAATATTTACCTATGTCCCTTAAAGCTAAAAGCCCATTTAGAAAGTATAACACACACACACACACATGCATGTGCATGTGCACACACACACACACATTCATAAGCACATGCACACACACACGTGCACACAATGTGAATCAATGAACTGTGAAGTCCAAACTGTGGTGAAATTGATAGGGGAAGCATTTGTATAATTGGTTTTTTTTACAAATATTGTTTGCAAACATTAATTACTACCAGTAAAAAACAATATATTTTATATAAAGTATGGGTTTTGTGTAGATTGAGAGGTGTCTCCTGTGGGTGATTAGAAAGGAAGAGAGGAGCCAGGTGTGATGGAGTGTGTCTTTGATCCCAGCACTCAGGGCAGGGGGGCAGAGGCAGGTGGATCTCTGTGAATTCTAAGCCAGCTTGATCTGCTGAGTGAGTTCTAGGATAGTCAAGTCAAGGCTAAGTATAGAGACCATAACAGAGAGAGAGAGAGAGAGAGAGAGAGAGAGAGAGAGAGAGAGAGGGGGAGGCTGGGGGGGAGGGAGGGCGGGAGGGAGGGAGGGAGAGAGAATGAATTTAGGAAGAGGCACATTTCCTAAGTCTGTCTGGGACTTCCAAAAATGAATCCACCTTGATGTCTACAGTTCTGACAGGAGGTATTCATTGAAGGCACACAAAGGCAGAAACCAACCATCCAATGGGCACAGGAATGAAGCTAAAGCCAAGAATCCAGCCAGTAAATATTACTCCCCAGTCTGGACCCTGCCATACAAAGTCAGTGAGATCTCTCATCCTCTCAAGGAGCCTCAAATATATCTAAGCGCTTCATAGTTAAAATGGATCCACAGCACAAGAAGTTTGGCCTAGCATAGAAGTTTAATCATCGTTGATTGCTGTCCTAAGCTTGCATATCAAATGATTCAAAACCTCTGAGGTATACACGGATTATTAGGTACTGTCCAGGGCAATCAGCCAAGAGGTTCCTGATCAGATCCAGGATTTTCCTGGATGTAAAAGTGTTCTAGGAGGCTGGAAAGACTCAACAATTGAATCTCCAGTTCTCCTACAGATTAACCTGGGCATTTTCATAGAGATAACATATATATCTCAGAAGGCTGGTACTTTGTTTTTCTTTCAATAAGAACATAATTTTCTGGAAGAAGTAATATTTGCAAATGATTTAAAGACCAGTGGAATTACATCCATTTGTGCTTTGGGTATATTTTACAATGTGTAAGCTACTATGCCTGCCAAAATTTCTTGATAACGGCTTTGATTTTGAACTCCAGGGAAGACAAAAAAAAAAAAAACATGAAAAGCAATGAGTTTAAAGAATTAACTCACACTAACTATAATTCTACTTCAAAGGAATTCTATCAAGGAATTCCTTCAAAGGAATTCTATCTGAAAATACTTGGTGTGTCGCTGTGTGATGGCTGAGAAGAGGTAGAAACCCTACTCACTAAAAAATCCTTTGGCCACTTAGGGGCATGATGGGAAATGCACAGCAATCAATTAGCAATGTCTGCTCTGACAACAGGGATAGGAGGAGGGTTTCATCGGATGAAAAATGTAGCTTCCAAGCCTTCCTTTTATATCATACATACTCAACCTTGTTGACAAAAGTAAGTTGTGTGAGAATGGAGAGACAAGGAGGAGGCAGAATCAGCCCCTTCTTAAAATGGAAGTGACTCAAGGTCATGAGGCCCAGAGTGTAAAAGCAAGAGAGGAGAAACAGATATGCCTACAACCTACTAGAGGCAATACGGGAAACCAAGACTCTATAGAGAGAATCTTAAGATAAAAACAAGCCAAACACAGGATGGATATTTGAGAAGCTTTACTACCTCACAGTCCCAAGAGAAACTTTTTTCTAAATACTTTTTTCTATCTAAACCACAAAGACCTCTGTCACTCAAAGCCATAATATAGTCATAATCAATAAACTGTATTGAGCCTTCTCAATGTATCATGCCTGTCTTAAGCATGTCACATGCACTATCTCATTTCTCCATCTCACAAAGCTAAGTCATGTATAATTAGCCCAAGGGTGGATGGGAAAACTAAGGACGAGAGAGGTTTAGCAATTTGTTCAATATGGCAGAGCCAGAAGTCAAGCCCTCCTATGATCTTTTCGGCCACACTACAGAAATCAGTTATACCCCCCTCATCTTGTATTTTTTCTGAAGCTAGGTTGTGGGATGGCTTTCAAATAAAGATCATTTGGGGCTAAATGTAGACACCAAGAATTAAAATTTCAGTAAGTGAACCACCAGGAGTAAATTACAGCACAGGTCAGCCATGAAATTGTAGCAATGTATTTTTAGGCCCACTGTATACTCAGACAGGCCCTATTTGTTCTCCTTTCCTGCGATATCAGATTTTGAAATTGCTTCCTTGGTTCAAAAAGTGCCGAAGCCATTTGTGTTATGTCAGTTGCAAAACAAATTCAAGAAATCCCGAGGAATCTAATAATCATGTGTCAACCCCAGAGGAGGGCTACATTTTTCATCCTATGCATAATACATTTTTAATGAGACCATTTCGCTTCTCAAAATTGAAAATGGTAGCCTGTATGTCTTCTCCTATCTCACTCTTGTGCTTCATGGTCACTTGACCACCTTTGCTAGCAAGTTCAGGATGCACAGATGAGAGACGTCAAACAGACAGGCATGAGCATTTAGGGTCAGCCAGTACTCATTCACCATCTGAAAAAGCTTTCCATCTTCACAGAGAGCTGGAGTTCTCACTTACTGCAGCTCATTTGCTTGCCCTGCTGGAATATACAATTTCCCATTTGTTCCAGGTGCTGGCTTCCGTCGATGTCTAGCATAGGGTAAAGCGCTCAAACAATAAAAGCCAGTCTTGCCTCAGTAATCTTGTCAGAATCCCTCAGCAGAACTTCTAACGAAGCCCACTCTTCAAAGTGACATAACATAACAAGCAATGAGCCATTGAGCAATTCAGCTAGAAATTCAAGCTTGGGAAGTTTATCTTTAAGCATTGCTATACGCGGGGTTTTAAATGTAAGGATAGAAGAAAATAGCTTTCACTTGTATCTACACTGGAGTGGCAAAAGGTTTCAACAGACATCAAAATGCAAGTCTAGTGACTCTAGCTAACATCTTTCTGGAGTATTACATGGAAGAAGAAAAAAAAAAGAAAGAAAGAAAAAGAAAAAAATCCTTTGGCCACTTAGGGGCATGATGGGAAATGCAGAGCAATCAATTAGCAATGTCTGCTCTAATAACAGGGATAGGAGTAGCAGCCTGTGTGACATCATGCCTTCATTCTTCCATCAGCCATAAGTTGTACAGCATATTTTACAATTCATATGAATAATTCCTAAAGTGTCTTTTGATACCTGATAAAAAGGTAACTCGGTACCAGTCCCTTCCCAAGATGGATCACTGTTCAGAAGGATTGAAAGTTCTTTGCAAACAGCCTAAGGAACCTCTACCATGCTTACATATTTATTGTTCCAACCTGAGCTCCGTAAAATTGCCTTCAATGGATTTCTCTCTAAAAATAAATAGTTGTTCTTTCCCTTTCTTGCTGAGAGTATAGGAATTGAATGCTATAAAATGACCACATGTCCATGTCTTTCCACTACCCCAGAATCAAATAAGTGGCTTTTTACCAAGCACATGGTCAACAGCACTGATGAACTTGCCCAATAAAACCAACACAGCCCTGCAGCATGAATCTGAGGACCGCATCTGATCATTAGGTAGAAATTACTGCCTTTCTTGTCTGGTACCTCATTAAGGCTCAAAAATAATAGCTATCCTGCTCGTTAGCATTCATTCTGCTGTCTCCCCTTATCACCCTGAAGTGCTTCGGTAAGAAAAACAATATTATAGACTGCTGTCAGCAGAGACCCAGGAACAAGTGGTGTTTCGTTCATTAAAGAAAAAGGAAAGGAAATGCTCACCACTATTGGACCAAACAGCTCTGGTCTTCTCTGTTGAACTTTGCACACAGGAAGGAACAAAGCTGGTCAGACCTCCCCACCTTCCTCTTCTTTTCCTCTTCTTGTGATGTTCCTTCCTTTTTACATCTCTCAACCTCCCTTTCTTTTGTTGACTTTATGCTTTGTGTTCTTTCTTCTTCTGTACCTTCGCTTTTACTTTTTCACCATGGTTCTCTCCCTCGTCTTCTTTGCCTCTCTGTCTTCCTATGCGCCACCTAACTATTGCTAAGTAGAATGGTTTGGATGAGGTGCTCTCCAATACTCTCTAGAGCATGTGGGCACCTGGGCAGCAGTTGTTGGTGCCATTTGGGAGGCTTAAGTGGTGTGACCTGTTGGACAAAGGAAGTCCCTGGAGGCGTGCTTTGGGAGTTTAAGGGTTACTTCAACTTTGCATTCTCTGCTTTGTGCTTGTAGATGTGAGCATGCAGCTTCCTGCTTCTGGTGCCATGCCTTTGGTTGACCATCATGGACTCTTACCCTCTCCAACCACAAGCTCAAATAAACTCTTTCTTGTGCAGATTGCCTTGTTCATGGTGTTTTATCACAGCAATAGAAAAGTCACTGATATACTACTCACTAAGACTCTAGTTCAACACAGGGTATATCAGGAGTTCCTCATCACACCTGGAATGCAGAACAGATGCCAGATCTTTTCCAAATAAAGAGTTCTGTGGTTAGAAGAGAGGAGAGGGGAAGAAAGTAGACACTAGTTATCTAGCTTCATTTCTGACTGTGCTGATACACAGATACATGATATAAGAAAAACCTGTTTTCCATAGCCCTACAGTTCCACTCAGGATGATGTATAAACTATGGCACAAGGAGTATTTAGACACAGTGATTTGTCTATAATCTCAGTACTCAAAAGGCTGAGGCAGAGAGACTGGGACAAGTTTCAGGCCATCCTAAGCTATGAGTTACACCGTATCACAAAAAAAGGAGAAGTAGAATTCAGTAAATGAAACAGCTTTCGTCCATATACCAATTCATTTTCAATAGGATTTTGAAAAATATTTCATAATTCACTAGCCTTGGCCTATTTGAGCCAAATTCTCAGCTTAGGCTGTTTGCCTCAGAGAGCAACCCAGTTTATTATGACTTAAGTGGGCTCATTCTTAAATAGATCTTAAAATCCATGTATTATGATCAGTTTTAATATCAACTTGTCACAAACTAGAGTCACGTCAGTAGAGAGCCTCCACAGAAGAACTGTTCCAAGTGCCTTAATTAATGTAGAAGGATCTACCTCAAAAGTGGATAACACCTTTTGGTAGCAGCCTATTTGAAAAGGGGCCTGGCCCAAAAAAAAAAAAAAAGGATTTTTGCCTTTCACTTGCTTAACCAAGTACAACCGTTGGGGTATTCTTGCCACCAAGTTGATTTACCCAAACTACTGCTAAGTTTCCAGGCTTCTATGACTGACTAAGAACCAGTGGCTCTCCAGAAAACTCCCACATTTCTAATACCAGACTGGGACTGTTGAGGTACCTGGCCTCGTGTACAGGATAGTTGGTCTCTTCAGTATGAAATAGCTACTGCATTACTATTCCAACTCTGAGGCACCAGCCTCAAGGGTCAAGCAAATAACAGGTCCTCGGCCTCTAGAGTGTGAGACATGCTGTTGATACTTTAATCTAGGCTGGTTTAATAACTTTTTATACATTTTGAATTTTACTCTTATTTCTCTAGAGCAGTGGTTCTCAACCTTCCTAATGCTGTGACCCATTCGTACAGTTCCATCATGTTGTGGTGACTCCCAAACATAACATTATTTCATTGCTACTTCATAACTGTAATGTTGCCACTCCTATGAATCATAATATATATATCTAATGTACAGGATATATGTGACACCCCCCAAGGGGGTTGTGACCCACACATTGGGAATAACTATTCTAGAAAATCCCTGATTAATACACCATTTTAATCAACCGTGAATTTCGATCAGTAGTTAGGCAAGGCTGAGGGGCTCCAAGGTAAAATTTCACAGTCCTACAAAATTTATAAGTTTCTCTTTCAGATAGATTCTTTTCTTGTTTTCTTGATGATTTCTTGGGCTCAGTAAACCACATTCAACTTCCCTGAAAAGGAGATTTAAGATAAAATTCTGATCCATGCTAAGCTTAACTATTTAAAAAAAAGAGAGCGAGAGAGAGCACTTTTATCAGTGATCATCTTTTTTACTAAATGTCAAGATTTTTACCTAAATAATTCCTTTTAATGCTCACAACAGACTCCTGAAGTAGCATTTTGTTTACACTTAGCAAACCAAATAGAAAAGCCTAGCTATATGAATTTACCTGGCCAACCTCAGACAACCAATAAACAGTAGAGACATGGTCCTGACAAGGCAGCCAGCCCCAAGCCCTCGTTCCTAATCACAATATGGTCTCCCTTTAAACTTCTGTAAATGTGTCTAGACAGGGCTACATGGAGCCACAAATGCCAGGAAATACACAACATTTGCCTTTTTAAAGTTGGTTTAATTCATTCGGTATGATTATCTTCCAGTTGCATCCATTTTTCCATAAATGGTAGAACTTTCATTCCACTGTATACGTGAACTTCATTCTTTCTGTCCTCCTCTGCTGTTTGACCCTTAGGATGTCCATGACTTGATTATTGGGAATAGTTCTATGATAAGCACTGACAAGCTGTGATAAGTTGAACCAAAGTACTTCTATGAAAATAAGTTTCTCATGCTTGGCCCGACTGGATCACTCTCCACAAGTGCCTGCTCAGCATAGTGTATCCATTACCTTCCATATCACTGTGACAATACACAAGACAAGAACAACTTAAAAGAGGAGGGATTTGTTTAAGGTTATGGTTTCAGAGAGTTCAGTTCATTGTGACAGGAAAGACTCAGCAGAGCCACCCAAGTCACACCATGACAGGTCAACAAACAGAAGGCATGACAGAAAGTTGGCCAACCTCAAGAACCTGCCTCCAGGGACCTACTTCCTCTATATAGGTACACCATCCTAAGATCTCCACGACCTCCCAAAATAGTGCCACCAGCTGGGGACCGAGCACTCATTAAGTCTGTGAGAGACACTTCATATTCTGTCTACAACACATACATTTGTGCCCAAATTCTACCTCATTTTTTACTACATCCTCTGTTTCCCCATCTAGACTACAAATGCCTCCAAGATCAAAATATTTCCTTCTACTTCATGCCCAGAAAATAGTCTCACACCAGGCCCTGCCAATCAAAGCCTCCATGGGAACCTGCTAATTATAAATGGCCAGCATCTATTTCTGTCTGCTAAAATGGCACTTCCAGAAAAGGGACCAGAAATCATCATTTTAACCCATTTCATCATGTTCTTCTGAGTAACATTGTAAGTGTATGAATATCTACAATATCTCAAACAGGCTTAAGCAATTTTCTTAAAATGGTAATGAAACTAATGCCTTTGTTGCAGGATATAGAGAAATCAAACTGGAACCAGGTTAGACACTCATCCCAGCTACCTAGCACTCATATTGCCAGAAGATGTTATTCATGCTGCAGGGGAAATTTGTCTTACCCACCTTGTACCTTGTGTGCAATAATGCCAATCACCCAGCTAAGATGAGCTCACCATTGTAATAATGGCAAAGTGTGCTAGGGGGTAACCATTTGCTCTCTGACAACTATTACTTTCCACATCTATTACTTTTAAACCCAATCAAAACGTATGTCAAAGCCTGGTTGAAAACCCTTAGTGCTGGAGCTTCTGATGTTTTCTTCTAATAGAACATGATATATTGGTCAAGCTGCCTTTGTAATAACTAAATTTACAGCCACAGATTATTGCTGCTCTCACCTTTGGTCAGAGAAGCTTCCTTTTGCTTTGATCAGAGGTGACTTCATAAATGGTCTAAATACTGAGAATGAATGACTATTGAATGCCCAGCCATAAAAGTGACATTTTTATCATCACCTCCAAGGTTCAGAGATCAACTAGGAAGAAAGGCATGAAAGAAAGAGCTGGTGGAGGGAGGGAAAGTGGTGTGGAATGCTGGTTTCCAGGCACAGCATAGCTGCTGCACACTTGAACTTGCTTGGTTGTGTTCACCTGTACAATATCACTATAAGACTGGACCTATCAACTCCATGTCATGGGAGAAGGAGTAGATGATGGGATTCCATTCCTGCCTGAGGATTTATAACCAGTAAAGATAGAAAGGGAAGAAAGACACTTTTTCTTCTTTAATGGGTGTATTCATCATGTACTTCTGGAAACAACCCTAGAGAAATTCATCAAGTCTTACACATACACAAATAGATATGCATGTATAATCAAGACTAACTAGGAAAAAGAAGAGAATAATCTCAAGTGGGAAGGAAATGAGAGGGAAATGGGGTGAACATGGTTAAAAAGCTATGTATACATATGTCAAAATGCCATAATGAAACTCATATTATAAGTAATTAATATCTACTTTTAAAAAACAGAGGTAATGAATCTGAGAAGGAATTGGGGCATGGAGGAGTTGGAGGGGAAGGGAGCAACAGTGAAGTTAATATAGTATTCATATAGGAAATCCCACAAGAATTAATTTTAAATTAAGAATAAAATAAGAAAAATAGCATCTAAAAATCTTTAAACTGAAAAAGTAAATGGTGGTGAAGTCTAATTACAGATATTTTTCATGTTCACCCTGCCTGTCACCTCCTACTTCCTATGGTTTCTGTTAAAACCACAGTTCTGGGTGGCGCTGTTTTGACCTCACATCACTAAGACCCAGGACTGGTCTGGACCTCTAAAGTTAAGAGGCAGAGCCTGGAACAGAGATGGTATAATTTTCCAGTAGAGGTAGAAAGACAAACCCATTAAAACATCCCAGGAGGATTTAAATTGTGCTGAATGCTATAATGCAAATGTATGCAAAGTTCTCCCTAAATTCTGCAGAGGAATTTGATAAAGCTTCCCTAAGGAGGTTAAATAGATTGATTGAATGATGAGCTGACAGTGTAAGGAATAAGACTGGGGAAAGCTAAGCAGGCATGAAAGCAATAAGAAGTAGAACCCTGTAAAATACCTATTGTTGTTGTTGTTGTTGTTGCTGTTGTTGTTGTTGTTTGTAAAGAACTCTACAATAGGCTGGAGCAGACACAGAGTCGGTCTGCTCCTGTCCTGTTGAGAAACTGAATCCTGAGTCATCCAGGAGCCACTGCACTCAGAGCAGCTGGTAAGAACTCCATCTCACTCCCTAAACCCCAGAGATACATCGGGGAGCCAGGGACATTCAGAGCACAGCAGCTACCCAAACCCCGCCCCTCCGGAATTCCACTTCCCTTCTGCCCCTGCCTGGTCCTCTGGGCTGGAGCAGACACAGAGTCGGTCTGCTCCTGTCCTGTTGAGAAACTGAATCCTGAGTCATCCAAGAGCCACTGCACTCAGAGCAGCTGGTAAGAACTCCATCTCACTCCCTAAGGCCCAGAGATACATCTGGGAGCCAGGGACATCCAGAGCACAGCAGCTACCCAAACCCCGCCCCTCTGGAATTCCACTTCCCTTCTGCCCTTGCCTGGTCCTTTGGGCTGGAGCAGACACAGAGTTGGTCTGCTTCTGTCCTGTGGAGAAACTGAATCCTGAGTCATCGAGGACCCACTGCACTCAGAGCAGAAGGATTTCCAGATCCAAGAGGTGGCCTGAGTCCCAGGAGTTCTTCCACCCAGGAGATTAGGAGCATAAGACCACAGAGACCTCTGGAATCTGAGGAGCTCTGCAATAAGCAAGATAACGGGAAATACAGACTCCAGTTTTACACAGTGAGGGCAGGTACCACTAGAGTTGACCAGATGGCGAAAGCCAAGCGCATGAACATAAGCAACGGAAACCAATGTTTCTTGGCATCATCAGGGCCCAGTTCTCCCAATATAGCAAGCCCTGAACACCCCATCACACCTGAAAAGCAGGATTCAGAATTAAAATCACTTCTCATGATGATGATAGAGGATTATAAGAAGGAATTAAGTAACTCCCTTAAAGAAATACAGGAGAGTACAAGTAAACAGATAGAAGCCCTTAAAGAGGAATCACAGAAATCCCTTAAAGAAATGCAAGAAAACACAAAGAAGGAATTAAACAAAAACATCCAGGATCTGAAACTAGAAATAGAAACAATAAAGAAAGTTCAAAGGGAGACAGCCATGGAGATAGAAAACCTAAGAAAGAGATCAGGAGTCACAGACGCAAGCATCACCAACCGAATACAAGAGATAGAAGAGAGAATCTCAAATGCAGAAGATACGGTGGAAAATATTGACACAGTTGTCAAAGAAAATGCAAAATGCAAAAAACTCCTAACTCAAAACATCCAGGAAATCCAGGACACAATGAGAAGACCAAACCTAAGGATAATAGGTATAGATGAGAATGAAGATTCCCAACTTAAAGGGCCAGTAAATATCTTCAACAAAATTATTGAGGAAAACTTCCCTAACCTAAAGAACAAGATGCCCATAAACATACAAGAAGCCTACAGAACACCAAATAGACTAGACCAGAAAAGAAATACCTCCTGTCACATAATAATCAAAACATCAGATGCACAAAACAAAGGAAAAATACTAAAAGCAGTAAGGGAAAAAGGTCAAGTAACATATAAAGGCAGACCTATAAGAATTACACCAGACTTCTCACCAGAGACTATAAAAGCCAGAAGAGCCTGGACTGACATCATACAGACCCTAAGAGAACACAATTGCCAGCCCAGATTACTATACCCAGCAAAACTCTCAATCACTATAGATGGTGAAACCAAGATATTCCATGACAAAACCAAATTTGCACAATATCTTCCCACAAACCCAGCACTTCAAAGGATAATTGATGGAAAATGCCAACACAAGGAGGGAAACTACAACCTAGAGAAAGCAAGTTAGTAACCTTCCAACAACCCCAAAAGAAGATACAAACATAACTTTACCTCTAATAACAAAAATAACAGGAAGCAACAATCATTTTTCCTTAATATCTCTTAACATCAATGGTCTCAATTCCCCAATAAAAAGACGCAGACTATCAGACTGGATACACAAACAAGACCCAGAATTTTGCTGCATACAAGAAACACACCTCAGTGACAAAGACAGACACTACCTCAGAATAAAAGGGTGGAAAAAATTTTTTCAAGCCAATGGTCCCAAGAAACAAGCTGGAGTAGCCATTCTAATATCAAATAAAATCGACTTTCATCCAAAATTAATCAAAAAAGATAAGGAAGGACACTTCATACTCATCAAAGGAAAAATCTACCAAGGTGAACTCTCAATTCTGAACATCTATGCTCCAAATGCAAGGGCACCTACATACATAAAAGAAACTTTACTAAAGCTCAAAACACACATTACACCTCACACAATAATAGTGGGGGATTTCAACACCCCACTGTCAGCAATGGACAGATCATGGAAACAGAAACTAAACAGAGACACTTTGAAATTAACAGAAGTTATGAACCAAATGGACTTAACAGACATCTATAGAACATTTCATCCTAAAACAAAAGAATATACCTTTTTCTCAGCACCTCATGGTACCTTCTCCAAAATAGACCATATAATTGGTCACAAAACAAGCCTCTACA
Organism: Grammomys surdaster; assembly: GCF_004785775.1. Taxonomy (NCBI): domain Eukaryota; kingdom Metazoa; phylum Chordata; class Mammalia; order Rodentia; family Muridae; genus Grammomys; species Grammomys surdaster. Next base: position 16,723,850 of record NW_021604665.1, on the reverse strand, counting down.
GATACAAAAAGATTGAAATAATCCCTTGCATCTTATCAGATCACCACGGACTAAGACTGGTCTTTAATAATGACAAAACCAATGGAAAACCCACGTGCACATGGAAACTGAACAACTCTCTACTCAATGATGACTTGGTCAAGGAAGAAATAAAGAAAGAAATAAAAGACTTTTTAGAATTCAATGAAAATGAGGACACATCATACCAAAACTTGTGGGACTCCATGAAGACAGTGCTAAGAGGAAAGCTCATAGCTCTAAGTGCCTACAAAAAGAAACTGGAAAGAGCACACACTAACAAGTTGACTGCTCAACTAAAAGCTCTAGAACAAAAAGAAGCAAATACACCCAGGAGGAGTAGAAGGCAGGAAATAATCAAACTCAGGGCTGAAATCAACCAAATAGAAACAGAAAGAACAATACAAAATATCAATAAAACCAGGAGTTGGTTCTTTGAGAAAATCAACAAGATAGATAAACCGTTAGCCAGATTAACCAGAGGGCACAGAGACAGTATCCAAATTAATAAAATCAGAACTGAAAAGGGAGACATAACAACAGAAACTGAAGAAATTCAAAAAATCATCAGATCCTACTACAAAGGCCTATACTCAACAAAACTGGAAAACCTGGATGAAATGGACAATTTCCTAGACAGATACCAGGTACCGAAGTTAAACCAGGAGCAGATAAACCATCTAAATAGTCCCATAACCCCTCAGGAAATAGCAGCAGTCATCAAAAGCCTCCCCACTAAAAAAAGCCCAGGACCAGATGGTTTTAGTGCTGAATTCTATCAGACCTTCAAGGAAGACCTAATACCAATTCTCTTCAAACTATTCCACAAAATAGAGACAGAAGGAACACTACCCAATTCGTTCTATGAAGCTACAATTACACTCATACCCAAACCCCACAAGGACCCGACAAAGAAAGAGAACTTCAGACCAATCTCCCTTATGAACATCGATGCAAAAATACTCAATAAAATTCTAGCAAACCGAATCCAAGACCACATCAAAACAATCATCCATCATGATCAAGTAGGTTTTATCCCAGGAATGCAGGGATGATTCAATATTCGGAAATCCATCAATGCAATCCACTATATAAACAAACTTAAAGAAAAAAACCACATGATCATCTCACTAGATGCTGAGAAAGCATTTGACAAAATTCAATATCCCTTCATGATAAAAGTCTTGGAAAGATCAGGAATTCAAGGCCCCTACCTAAACATAGTAAAAGCAATTTACAGCAAACCAGTAGCCAACATCAAGCTAAATGGAGAGAAACTTGAAGCAATCCCACTAAGATCAGGGACTAGACAAGGTTGCCCACTCTCCCCCTACCTATTCAATATAGTACTGGAAGTCTTAGCCAGAGCAATTAGACAGCAAAAAGAAGTCAAAGGGATACAAATAGGAAAGGAAGAAGTCAAAATATCGCTATTTGCAGATGATATGATAGTATACTTAAGTGACCCCCAAACTTCCACCAGAGAACTCCTAAACCTGATAAACAACTTCAGCAAAGTGGCTGGTTATAAAATCAACTCAAACAAATCAGTAGCCTTCCTCTACATGAAAGATAAACAGACTGAAAAAGAAATTAGGGAAATGACACCCTTCACAATAGTTGTAAATAATATAAAATACCTTGGTGTGAATTTAACCAAGCAAGTGAAAGACCTGTATGACAAGAACTTCAAGTCTCTGAAGAAAGAAATTGAAGAAGATCTCAGAAGATGGAAAGATCTCCCATGCTCATGGATTGGCAGGATTAATATAATAAAAATGGCCATCTTGCCAAAAGCAATCTACAGATTCAATGCAATCCCCATTAAAATCCCAACTCAATTCTTCACAGAGTTAGAAAAGGAAATTCTCAAATTCATATGGAATAACAAAAAACCCAGGATAGAGAAAACTATTCTCAACAATAAAAGAACTTCTGGAGGAATCACCATCCCTGACCTCAAGCTGTACTACAGAGCAATAGTGATAAAAACTACCTGGTATTGGTACAGAGACAGGCAGGAAGATCAATGGAATAGAATTGAAGACCCAGAAATGAACCCACACTCCTATGGTCACTTGATCTTTGACAAAGGAGCTAAAACTGTCCAGTGGAAAAGGACAGCATTTTCAACAAATGGTGCTGGTTCAACTGGAGGACAACATGTAGAAGAATGAAAATTGATCCATTCTTATCTCCTTGTACAAAGCTCAAGTCTAAGTGGATAAAGGACCTCCACATAAAACCAGATACACTGAAACTAATAGAAGAGAAGGTGGGGAAAAGCCTCGAATACTTGGGCACAGGGGAAAAGTTCCTGAACAGAACTCCAATGGCATATGCTCTAAGATCGAGAATTGACAAATGGGACTTCATAAAATTGCAAAGTTTCTGTAAGGCAAAGGACACTGTCAATAGGACAAAACGACAACCAACAAATTGGGAAAAGATCTTTACCAATCCTTCATCTGATAGAGGGCTAATATCCAATATATACAAAGAACTCAAGAAATTAGACTCCAGACAACCAAATTACCCTATTAAAAAATGGGTTATAGAGCTTAACAAAGCATTTTCAACGGAAGAAACTCGAATGGCCGAGAAGCATCTAAAGAAATGTTCAGCATCCTTAGTCGTCAGGGAAATGCAAATCAAAACAACCCTGAGATTCCATCTCACACCAGTCAGAATGGCTAAGATTAAAAACTCAGGTGATAGTAGATGCTGGCGAGGGTGTGGAGAAAGAGGAACACTCCTCCATTGTTGGTGGGACTGCAAGATGGTGCAACCACTTTGGAAATCAGTCTGGCGGTTCCTCAGAAAATTGGACATAGCATTACCCGAGGATCCAGCTATACCACTCCTAGGCATATACCCAGAAGATGCTCGAACATATAACAAGGACATATGCTCAACTATGTTCATAGCAGCCTTATTTATAATAGCCAGGAGCTGGAAAGAACCCAGATGTCCTTCAACTGAGGAATGGATTCAAAAAATGTGGTATATTTACACAATGGAGTATTACTCAGCTATTAAAAACATGAATTCGAGAGGTTCCTAGGTAAATGGATGGAACTAGAAATTATCATCCTGAGTGAGGTAAGCCAATCACAAAAGAACACACATGGTATTCACTCACTGATTATTGGATATTAGCCTAGAACCTTGAAATGCCCAAGATGCAACTCACAGGCCACATGAAGCCCATAAAGAAGGAAGACCAAGTGAGGGTGATTCGGTCCTTCTTAGAAGGAGCAACAAAATACTCAAGGGAGCAAATATGGAGACAAAGTGAGGGACAGAAACTGAAGGAGGGGCCGTCTCAAGACCACTCCACCTGAGTATCTATCCCATGTGCAATCACCAAAGGTAGATGCTGATGTGGAAGACAGGAAGTGCATGCTGATAAGAGCCTGATATGGATATCTCCTCAGAGGCCTTCAAGAGTCAGACATATTCAGAGGCAGATGCTCACAACTAGCCATTGAACTGATCATGGGGTTCTCAATAGAGGAGTTAGAGTGAAGACTGAAGGAGCTGAAAGGATTTATGGCACCATGAGGAGAGCAACAATACCAACCAACCACAGCTCCCAGGGTCTAAACCACCAGCCTGGGAGCACTTAGGGGGGGATCCAGGGCTTCAGCTGAATATGTAAAAGTGGAGGGCCCTGCTGGGCATAGGTGGAAGAAGAGAACCTTGACCTCATGAAGGCTGGATGCCCCAGGGGGTGGGAATTTTGAGGGTGGGGAGGTGGGAGTGGGGGGGGAGATAGAGGTTACATCCACAGAGAAGAAGGAGGAGGGGCGAGGGGATTGGGGGTTCCAAGGGGGTGGTGGGGGATGGGGTAAGGGGACAACATAGGAAATGTAAATAAATCATCCAATAAAAAAAAAAAAAAGAACTCTACATTACTATCAGCAGCTAATGAGCTTCCAATTATATGAATTATTCATTCTCACCAGGCCCTGCTGAAAGGTATTCAGGGATAGATGCAACAGGAGGAATTCAGCCGGACATGTGTGCTAATGATAAATCATGTCCAAAGCACAGTTTTTTAAAGAACAAGATGCAGGACCACATGAAGTATATGCTTCCATTTGTGCTTTTAAAAAGACACAAGGTCTAAAAAGTCTTTCATTTCTTTCTTTATTTCATCCCTCACCTGAGATGGCCCAGCAGTTAAGAACATTGGCTACTCTCCACAGAACCAGTTCAGTCCCAGAACCCACACAGCAACTCACCATCATCTTTCACTGCAGCCCTAGGGAATCTGAGGCCCTCTTCTGGCCTCCAAGAGCATGCTGCACATATTCATGCATATAAAGTACCATGCATGTAAAATAAAACAATTTTTTTAAAGAACGTAAGAACTGGTGGATAGGACAGAATGCTTTAAAACGCTCTCTTCTGAACATGATAGGCCGTGAACACAAAGAGCTGTGGTTACCTGCACATGACCTGCAAAAGAATGGGTCTTATCAACAATTCATCATGGAAGGGCAAAGGGGTCATGATGCCCCACTGTCCCCGAGGGACCAATGACAGTCAATGGTGCCAGGGGTAGAAGTGTCACTTTCTTCAGTAAAAGAGCCACTGATAAGTTCTCCATGTCCAGGTAAATAAGCTCCCAGCTGTCTCATGAAAGCCACTCTAATTAAACTCAGTGGATCACACACAAAAGGAAACATACAAGTAGGAGGGGGACTTGTTGCAAAGAAGGGGTTCAATGGGAGAATGAGGGAAGACAGGTGAGAATGAGGTGGCAAGGAGCAAAAATGGCTAAAATCCATTATATGCTGGACTGTCGAAGATTAAGAAATGAGAATCCATGAATGTGTGCATGCATACACACTCATATGGAGACAAATGAATGAAAGGAAATGGTAAACATACACTTGTCCAAAGGCACGAATACTTGAAGAAATGTACATAAAATATGCTTGAAGGGTGCCTAGAGAGAGGCAAGAAAAGTACATTTTGCTACTTGCCATTTATACTGACAGATTAATATGCATACATTAATCATTTTCTTAAAATTGGTTAATATTTTAAACATGTTGATGCACAACTGAATAAAAGGGAAATTAATCTAAACGTCATTGCAGGTTGGGTGGTGGTGCACACTTTAATCCCAGGAGAGATAAGCAGGTGGATCTCTGTGAGTTTGAAGCCAGCCTGATCTGCAGTACTAGTTCTACACAGGCTACACAAAGAAACCTATCTAGGTGGGGGGGGGGACAAAAATATGTCATTACAAAGAATCAGTTCCCTCCTCAGATGGAAAGTGATCTATTTCTAGAATGTTCAAATGAAAGCCAATTGACTCCCAGGCCTGATTATGTAGACACATAAAGAGATGGGTTTGCAGCACTGATATTAGTAGCATTGGATGACTTTCTGAGTGTTCAAGGCCAAAGGTTCAGACTCTATCCACAAAATGAAGGAATTGCCATAGGACCTTCTGTGTTGTCGATCAAAAGGCTCTCAGAGGCTATGCAAGTACCAGTGAGCAGAACTTGTATCAAGTTCAATAGAACAAGTAACCAAACCCACAATCTCATTAAAATCTCTCCATCCGTTTTTAAAGTTCACGAATACACAATAAGTTCACATACGTACAAGAATTACCAATCTTTTGGCACTTTAGCAAAAGACTAAAAGGAGAAAAGATTTGTTCTCTTTCAGTTTCAGGCCATAATCACCCAGCTTCACTGTTTCTGGGTAAATAATGTGGCAGGGAGCAAATGGTAGAGCTGGTCAGCTCACCTTCGGCAGACAGGGCACAGAGAGACAGAGGAGCAAAGCCTCAAGACAAGCCCTCCAGGGACCTCCTTCCTCCAACCATGCCTACCTGCAGACTGACCAGCTCTGACTACATCAGTGGAATGACCCACCCATAAAGTTAAGGCCTTCATGATCTAGTCTTCTCTGACTCTCTTATGTTGAAGGCCAAGCTTTCAACACATGAATCTTTGGGGGGTATGTCAAATCCAAACCATAGTAGAAATTAAAATTTCATTAATAAATATACCAAAGTCAAAAGTATTATTTTTCAACAGAAGTGGCCAGAATTTATGGAAAATGTTTTTCTTTCAGAGGACTTTTTTTCCTGTTAAAATTAGGTTATACTTTATTGTCTTCCTGTAGCCCAAGGAGCAACAGTCTTCCCCTCCTTCCAACTCTTGCAAGGTAGTATTGCCTTCATATTATGATCTAGTATCTTCCTTAAGAAATTTCCTTTGTGGTCCACAATGTCAGAAAACCCACTGGTGAGTATAATATATGGCATCACAATTGCCACCAGGAGAACAAATAAAGACAGGAGCATTAATCAAATTTGGAAATAATTTTTTAAAAAACAAAAACAAACAAACAAACAAACAAAAACATTGAGCTCCAAATAGATCGGTTCATGAATGATTAGCAGCCCACAGTATCAGATATTAGAATGTGAAAACAGGAAACCCTTGTGCCTAAGCTATGCACTGACTAGACTGAAGTGCCAACTTCCAAGCTTGAGAACACATGAGACCTTCACATAAGTGCCAATGCCACTGACTTACTCATATTTGCATTTTTCTGTCTATCATGAACAGGAATCTTTCAAAGAACAATAAATGAATGAATATGATATAGTCCCTAGGATGGCACTAGAGAGCACTGAGGACAAATTGAGTGTTTCTGGCTAACAAGATGTTTACTAAGCATCTACTGTACGCAAAAGTCACTTTTGAAAATACGGAGTTGGATATTTCATCAAAGACAGGAATTGTCTTTTGTTCTCCCTACTTCTTGGCTTCTCATACATTTCTTCCCTGAGTAATGTTTGCCCCCAAGTATTTCAACTCATCCTTCCAGGCATATGTCCTCCAACACCATGCCTGATCTTTTTATATCTTTCGCCTTTGACATTCTTCTAGTGTTCTGTGAACACTGTAAGCGTCATCGCCATCATTGAATACCAGTTATGGCATATACTCCTCGTTTCCCTCCCAGAAGGAAGGATCTTGTGTACTTCCTCAGCACCTCTCTCCCATATATTGTCTAATATTTGCAAATAAGGAAATAAAAGATAGTATGTGATGTCACGTTGGATTTATCAAGTTCCTCCCAAAATAAGACTATCCTGCATTAGTTCTGAATGCATAATGCACGTACAATAATGCAAAACTGTATCCTCGAGTGAACTTTTAAGGATATTCCCTATCTATCATCTTATGCCTGAGCATAACTGGGAGTGTATATGATTAAAATTAGATGCATTATAGGAAGATACATTCACAAGGAAGGACCAAAGACCTATGTAATCATAATCCAAGCATTTTAATCAAAATTGAGAGCAAACCAAACTATGTCCCTTAGTATGCAGCTCCTACTTCTCTTGAACTCCATAAAAGGAAGACCCAACAATAATCAGGGCCCCTTAGTACCTTCACTCATGAGGCCCTCTGTCACCCTTGACAGTGTATGCCTTTCTGACTCTTCTTTGAACAAGGTTTCTTTGATAGTTTACAAATCTGTGAGTGTTTATTTCAATGCTTGGAATAAGACACCAATGACCCAGAAACACCTAGTCCAGACAGTGAGTGACCTTTTACTACTCGTAATATGCCCCTCGCTGACAGGATTCATCAATGTGTCAGTCACTACCATCTGAATATGAGAACACAGTACCATGTATGTTTCTTTTTGAAAAAGAAAATTAAAGCCTGGAGCTTATTGTTTTCACTTCCCTCTGCCTCACATAAAGGTTCAAATGTTTAAAATAGCCATACAAATAGACCAGTGTACCTCATCCAGACCCTCTATCTCCAAAGCCTCCTGAAAAGGTAACTTTTATTCACCAGATGTAATAGTCATCTCTGAGGCTTACTGCTGAAAAAGCTCACCCTTTCTAGTTCTTTCTGAACTCTGGCTGGCTGGTTCAACTCAGCTGTTCTGGCTGAAACTCCTCTCCGAACTGATTCAATATGGCTTCTTTCAGCTTCTCACTGAATTGCTCTACTTGGTCTCAGACTAACTCTGGCAGTTTGTTCTAATCTTATGGCTCCTGCTTATTCTCTGGTTTCCACTGTCTCTTTTGACCTACACTGAACTGCATGAACTCAGTAACAAACTCAACTCCACTGCACTACAGACTCTCAGCTGACTTACTTCCTACCAAGCATGAGTTGGGGGTACTGGCAAGATCACAGGTCACCCTAAAACATCCTCATTGTCACAATAAACATGCTAACACTGAAGAAGGAACATTTCACAGAATCCCTCTCACAGACAAAGAACTAAAGTCAACTAATAGCTGCTGAGAGAGGAGGACTTAGTCTCTCCCAAGGCTGAGCTTCCTGGTTGACTATCCAATACAAAGTAGTCATACCTAGAGCCATATACAAACAACAAAACAGATTCTGCAGATTATTACCATATTTCTGCATACATATGAATACATATATATGTAACAATAGTGATCAGCGAGAAAGAGGCTATCACCTTGAGAGTACAGAGGCATGAGAAGGGTTGGAGGGAGGAGGCCTGGGAGGGGATGGAAGGAGAGAGATAGGGGTAAGTGATATAAATCAATTTTAATTTTAAAAATATAGAGAGACATTAAAAAGAAGAAAAATCCATAAAATGTATAGTTAGGAATGGAAAAGCAGTGATGGTTTTAAAATACAGTTAAAATGCAGAAACATCTTAGTGGGAAAGAGAAGGAAGAAAACAAGGTTTGTTTATGCACTCACTTATTTGTAGATGTAACACACATCCTGAGATGTGCTGGGAGTTGTCTCAGAAGCTGAGGAGACAGCTGTGAACACTGCAGGCAAAGCTCCATCCTCAGGATGCCTTGATGCCAGTGAAGGAAGAGAAATAATAAATAAAAGTATGTAAGCCAAGCCTGATGACACATACAAAGGTGTCTGTAATCTGAGCTATTCAAGAGGCTAAGGCAGGTGACTCACAAAGTCAGGGCCAGCCTGGACTAGTGAAAGCTCAAAGCCAAACTCAGCTGCAATACAGAGTTAATCACAGGCCAGCCTAGACAAAGTAACCAGATCTTGTCTCAAAGAAGTACATAGCTCAGTGGTAAAAATGCTTGCCTGGCATACACAAGGTTCCAGGTTCAATCCTGGTACTCCAACCTATATAAAATCTTCTGGACACTGTAAGGGGAAAGACAGACTTCCCTTTAGAAGTAATTGTCTTGAAGATCTCTAAACTGAGGTGACCTTCAGACAACGATGAGAAGAAAGTCAGATAGTAAACCATGTGACCACACAGGGAGGAGTTCCAAGCAGAGTGTAGAGCACACGCAAAGGCCCTGTGGTTGCACTGCTGGAAGAATTCTAAGAATAGTCCACTAATCTCTGTGTCCTGATTGTTAAGTCCTAGGCTATAGAAAAATTTCATCTCTAGTCAAGATTACTAGGCAAACTAAACATGGTAAAACCCATAGCAATCACAGCACTCAGGAGGCTAAAACCAAGGGTTTGGGGCTAGCCTGCACCACACAGCAAGAGCTTTAAAAGGGAGGGGAGCTTTAATAAGAATATCAAGATGGGCCTAACCTAATCATGAGGAGCCTGTAAAAGCAGAGGTTTTCTCTGACTATCAGCAATAGAAGGGAAAGAAGACAGCACATCCTGCTGACTTAAAGCTGGAGAAGGCCATGTGCTAAGGAGTCCAGGAGGTCTCTAGGAGCTAAGAGAGGCTTTCAGGTAATGAAGCACACTGAATCTAGGTCCTCCAACTGAAGGGAACTGAATCCTGCCAATGACCTGACTAAATTAAAGACTTGGATTTCCCTCAGCACATTCAGATAATCACCCAGCTCAGATGACACTTGAATTTTAGCTTTGGCAAACTAATCAGAGAACAGAGCTCATCTGCCCATGCTTCCAACCTGGAAAACAGCAAGATCTTAACAAATGGGTGTTGTTGTGAGACACTGTGTTTATAGTCACTTATTAAACAGCATCAAAAGAACAATAGAAATAACCTGAAGGTCAATACACCAGGAATAGGACAACCAAAAGAGGCTGCTGAGATAGCAAAGAACAAAGATTGTCTGAGACCTGACAGGCTTTGACACTAAGGCCAGTGGATTTCCACTGAATAAGGTTCAAGGTTTGACACAAAGAAACAAACAACAACAGAAAAATGTGGACTTTTATTTGCCATACCACACACACACACAGTGTGTGTGTGTGTGTCTGTGTGTGTGTGTATCTATCTGTCTCTGTCTCTCTCTGTGTCTCTTTTCTGTCTCTGTCTCTCTTTATCTCTCTGTCTCTCTATCTCTCTCTCTCTCTCTCTCTCTCTCTCTCTCTCTCTCTCTCTCTAACACACACACACACACACAAACACACACACCCCAGCGCTAACCGCTGCTGGATGTACTGATAGAGAAAATAACTCCATCAATGGCGCACCTGCTGACCTCCAGAGGCACTGAGAAATGCTTGATTGTAAATTATTCAGAGGTGGCCTGCAAAACAAATGGGGAGCAGCTGGAGTTGAGAGATGGCGCATAGCATATACAGCAATAAAGGAATGCTAGCATCTCTTAAAGAGCAGATCCATCAGGAGGGATCCCATTAGGCAGGGTGAGCTGCGGTACACATTTTCCATGTCTCTCCACTCCCAAAGCCAGCAAAAAGCTCTTTTCAGCCATCGTATTGCTTTGACACATGCATCCATGCTTCACAGATTTGGCCTCTGGATTTGACACTAGCCCCCACACCATCCTGGCAATTGATTCACAAATGATTAAACCTGATGATTACTCAGGGCAGATAACTTGATTGCTAATAGAGACTGGGGTGGGGAGCAACTTTTGTTGGCAAGTGAGTGCTTTGACAGAAACTGCCTCCCAGGGGTAGTTGGCTGGGAGAGACTGGAAAGTTGACTAAGAAGCCCCATGGTGGGGAAAAATTAAGCTGTACACCCATGTGATAATAGCAGCAATAGAAAGAGAGGCAGAGCCTCCACCCACACACCAAGTCAGAAATACCTCAGGTATAATTAAACTCGATTCCAGAATTTAGCACCTTTTTGTAATAAGAATCTTTGCTTTAAGTCCTTAGCATTCTGTTGCCTTGGCAAAAACCCTATCTCTTGGTATTTCAGAGGTTTCTGTCCCATTTTCAAAGAACAGCCCCTGTGAGGATGCCTTGGGAAGATACATCCGATTCTGCTGGTACCTTTACTACTGTACTGAGTCTTCCTCTGTGAGGCCAACTTTTCCTTGAAAGAGACTTTTCCAGCCCTTTGCCTGGCTCAGCACTCCATGCTAACCCCAGCAGAACACAGCCAAGAGCTCATGTCAGTAGCGCTTGGGAACGAGCCCTTGGCACATCTGCTGCTTATCCCTGGATGCCAGGGTTCTTAACTGAACTTCTTTGGACTTGGAATTTCTCTTTTATGCTTTTTTGACCCCTCTGATATAATACGCAGCTCCAATCGTCCATTTCTATTCTTACCAGTATTTCTTCTCCCTCTCCCTCTCCCTCTCCCCCTCCCTCTCTCTCTCTTTCTCTCTGTCTCTATCTCATCTATCTCTCTGTGTTTATCTCTCTTATCTATCTCTCCTGTCTCTATCTGCTCTTATTCCCCTCTCTCCCTCCCCTCTACCCCTCCCACTCCTTCTATCTCAACCCTATCTCTCTTCCCAACAACTATAGCCATATTCTAATGCTACTGTCTGAAAATGAAAAGCATGACTGCAATGAATCACATGTGAAGGCACTGGCAGAGTGCTTGCTTGGCACATGGTACATGCTGGACAGTATTGGTCATTTTTGATAGGAAAGCTGGTGCATGGTTAGCAAAAGAAAAAGCCTAAAACTCTAGAGGGTATTCCAGTAAGAGAGGCAACAAGTACAGTAATAGAATTAAAATGCAAAAAACATCCAGACCCTGGATGTCCCCCTCCCATTTCCAGGGCATCAGTTCAGGCCTGTAATTATAAAAACGTAGAATCTGGTACTTGAGGGTTTGCTTAAAAATTATGCCCAATTAAGGACAGCCTACTTTAAAGTTTTAATAGTGAGGAACCCACCTTAAACCTGTTTCAGCCTTTTGTCATAATTATGATTCATTATGATTATGATTCATTCAATAAACATACCCTACAGATGTAGGATGTGCTTGGCACTAGGTGTACTACAGAAAGCAAGAGGACTCTGACATCATACAGTTAAGGGTGTGACGGGGAAGATGCATGACAAACGTGCACAATACAAACATAAGCGTATAGCAGAGTGGTCAAATGGTAACAGGGAGACATCTTTTCACACATGACTTGATCAAAGAAGTCCTCCTTAAGAAGCTGCCGTTCAAACTGAGACCCAAGGATGGAGAATAAACAGCAAACGGAAAATGAATGTGAGGCAGGACAAGGCCCTGGTACAGGCAAATAGGATCAAGCTCCCCCTGCACTGAATTGCTTGCTCTCTGACAACCATTTTGCAGCTTATTTGATTTCATCTCCCAACTTAATAAAGAAGGCACAATCTTTCTAACTGAAAGATAACTGAGGATAACTGAGGCTCGGAGAGTAGAAGCAAATCACCCAGGGCAAGTGGCACCAGTGACTAATCCTGAGTCAGCATCTAACATCTAGCTTTCTTCATCAAAATAACCCAACATCTGAACCAGGAAATAGGGGTTGGGTGGGATGTGCAGGGCTTCCATTCCAGGGAAAAGGCTGGCAGCCACTGTGCTAGATCTCAGTGAGTCTTTGTAAGGAGAATCACAATCACTACAACATGCTAAGTGATGCCCTTACACCAGACACAGTGCCCAGGCTTTGCATGCATAATTCTCATGACACACCACAAACACTACAGTCCCCGCCTTCCTCTTCTTACCCACAGCTTCTTCTTCTTCCCTCTGCCATGTCACACACCCAAGAAAACACTCATTTTTCTATCTTGAATCCTGCTCCAAAAGAGAGCACCAGTAAGTGCAATTATTAGCCTTGAACCTGTGGCAGGTGGACATCAATTAAAGTGCATTGAGCCTAAAGAAAAACAGTAGCTGGCAGCTGGGACAGAGCTGTGTCTTCAGGATTCCAAAAGCTTTGTTTTGTCTTGGAAAATCTGGACTAGGTTTATTCTGTGTGGTAGCAGAAAACAGTACAGAGTGAACAAGCAAAGTGAAGGCAGGGAGTGTCCCAACAGTTTCTCTCACCTGTCTGAACCCCAAATTGTTCTAAGGGTCTGTTGTCAACTTCTCAGAGCCACATGGACCTGCAGAATTCCCACTAGAGATGGATGCTATAAAGAGCTTTCTCCTTGTCCCTTTTTATCAGATCTACATACACCTTTAAACATGCATCGACTGTCTATATCAAGCCATCTTCCATTACAGGTAGAGGTAACAACCAATGAGCAAAGGCTGCTATCAGAAGACCAATGGAACCCTGGGGGACCTTGATTGTCCCCAGCCAGGCAGATACAAACCAAACCAGGAAAAGATGCACCCAACATCATACCCAGGAAACAACTTTGGAGTCTCTGCCTGGTGCTTTCTTTATTCCCTTTACCTCAAGTAACGTTGAAGGCCGAAAGAATGGAAGGCCATAGTAAAATATAGATGTAGAAAAAAACATAAGCCCAAGATCAAATAATAACATTGCCTCAAGCTTGCTGAATGATTGGAATATCATAGGCTAATAAATCAGTTAGGAAGGGAGGGGGAGAAGGCGATCAATGTGACTAGTATAATTTGCATTTCGTCAGGCGCTGCTAGAAGCTTGATTTTTCTCATTGTTATAAACCCAACAGTGATCATTTCTGATTATATTTTTTCTCATTTAAAGACACACTTTTTCCCCCTGCCCCCAAGTCACTCAGAGGTGCCCTGCAATCGCAGTCCCTACTTTGTGCCCTGTAAAAAGAAGCGTGTAGTTTTCTGAAGCTGTGGCTGGTTTTCAGCGGCTCCTCCTGTTTTTACGCAATTAAGAAACTGAACGAAACTCAGACAAGAACATTTCAAAGAACAACAGTGTTCAAATTTTAGATTTCAGCACATGAGACATCCAAAAAAATTAACAGCAGCCCAATAGCTCGCCATTATTTCTCATCCTTAGCCAACTATCTCCTTCCCTCCCCAAAGTCCAAATAGACAGTAAAGAAAGAAACAAAATATAGATAGAAAAGAACAATGCCCACAATTGTTTTCAAAGAGAACCATCCAACTTGCTGCATTTTTTAAATTTTATATTATGTACTTCGATTACAAAATCTTCTTGTAAAAGTCTGAGAACAAGGTCATGCTTAGAGAAAAGTTGTCCTAATATGTTGTATCAATCTATTAAGGTACAATGGAAATGACCTGGTTCATACAGAATGATTAGATATGGACTTTTGTTCTGCTTTTAATTTTTTATTTATAGCTGTATTAGGATATCACTCACACGCCGTATAATTCATCCACCCTAACTACATAATCAACCCAAATTCTTACTATATTCACAGATGTGGTTTTCTTGAGAATAACCACAATTTTGTTGTTCTGAATTGGACTTTTCAGAAAGCCTTTTGACAAAAATCAGAAGTACCAGTAACCTCGAGGACATTGAACTTAAAGCACCAACACTTACTGTTCTTCCAGCCCAAGCCTTTCTTTGTAACTTTTCACTTTTACTTTTAGAGAATTCATTCCCACAATTGAAACTTTCTCTGCCAGCATGGCAGTGATTCCATCATGTCCCTTATGGAAGGAAGCAGAGATGAAGCTCTGCTGTTTGGACACCAATGCTTTGTTCCCCCCCCCCATCATCCCACCACGGTCCTGACAGATCTTGTTTGGCACAGCCAATATTTACGACTCCAAATTTTCTCAAGCCAAGTGATTTATAAGAAGCAGCACCCACATAAATTTATAGATAAAAAATATAAATGATTCATCAACTACTGCTCACTCAGAGTATCTCCATATTGCCTCTGTGTGTGTGTATAAATGCATATGTGTGTACACATGCATATGGTACACACACACATTTCATGCACACACATGTATACACACACATATTCGGTTGTGTATAGGATGATTTACAAGTCAATTCTACTTTTAGAAGAAGAAACCAGGGACTGTTGAGATGGTTCAGCAGATAAAAGCACTAGAAGCCATGACAACCTGAGTTTAATCTCTGAGCCCCATATGGAAGGAGAGAACTGGATCTTGAAAGTTGTCCTTTGGGTTACAGAATAAGCAAATAAAAGTTTTTTTAAAATAAATTAAAAAGAAAAAAAAGAGGTTGTGAGCCAAGCATGGTAACCTAAGCCAATAATCCTAGCATTTGAGACACAGAGACATGAGGACCATCAAAGTTCAAGACCATTCTGGTCAATATGGTGAGTTTCCGGCCAGCCAATAATATACAGTGAGACTCTGTCTGAAAAAAATTTTTTAAATGACTATGTTTATCTTTTCAGCCTATATTTCATTCCTTCTCATTCCAGGCTTCTCAACCCTCTGGAAGGAGTATACTTTAAGAACCTATATTCTTGAGAATTTTGTTCTTAATGTTTAGTGTTACAACATTTGTGATGGTGTGTATAAAACCCAAACAATCAAACCAGACAAAAATCCCAGCATGGAAAGAGGAGGTGGGCATGAAATAGACCCCTATTTTAGGAGCAACTGGGGGACTTATATTTTAAGCAAACACCCCTGGTGACTCCAAGGCTCCAACTGGTGAAAGAAGGTTACACTATCAATGCTGGAGACTTTCAGGAAAGCTGTAGATGATGTCACAGCTGCCAAGAAGACAAAGGCACTGGGATATATTCTGTTACTGTCAGAAACTTAAAGCTTCCAAATCTACATGTGAACAAAATGCCTACCAAATAGTCTGTAGTGGGACTGCATAAGTCTCCGCTCCTTACTTCCTGTCTGCAAAGACATGTGGACTTTGAAATCAATAACTTGCAATAAGCTACTATAAAAATAAAATTTTAAAAATTGGGAACACACCATCAAGTTTACTATATCTCCTCTTTCTTTCTTTTAAGTGACCTCATCCTCCAGCCTAAACTCATAATTCTCACAAGTACATACCCCACACTACACACACATATACACACCCCTACACTTGCATGTGCATGTACATATATATGTATATGATGTGTATATCTATATATGTGTACATATACACAGATACACCCAGCCTATATGCCACATTCCTCCTACAGACACATCACACAGAGGAAAAAACTGCCAAATATGGAAAATCCTAGACACAAGACACCTAACTGAAGGAGTTTCAGGAAAACATACTTCCAACATACCTGCCCCTGCTAGATAGTTTAATGTTAACTTGATGCAAGTTATAATCATTGCAGAGGAGTAAGCCTCTATAGAGAAGATGCTTTCATAAGATCAGTCTGTATGTAAGCCAGTAGGCATTTTTCTCAATTAGTAACTGATAGTGGAGGGCCCAGCCCATTGTGAGTGGTGCTATCCCCAGGCTGGTAGCTTGGGGTTCTGTAAGAAGGTAGACAGAGCAAGCCAGAGGGAGCAAGTCAGTAAGCAGCATCCCTCCATGGCCTGTAACAGCTTCTTCTCCAAGTTCCTGCCCTGTTTTGAGTTTCTACCTTGACTTCCTTCAGTGATGAACAGTGATGTGGAAGCATAAGACACATAAACCCTTTCCTTCCCAAGTTGCTTTGGCCATGGTGTTTCATTACAGCAATGATAACCATAACTCTACATATGATATATGATATGTATGTATGTATGTATATATACATATATATGTATATATATATGATATACATGTATGTGTATATATACAGATGATATATATATCATATGTAATTAATTAGAATTTTTTAGATATTCAGAAATACTTCAAATGCATATTTAATACTGTTAAGCTACCAGCATTCCTGAAAATCTGCACCCTCAAAAACCAATTTGTGAACTGACCCACTAAGCATTAAGTATCTGAGAAAATGTAGGATCACAGAAGATAAGAAGGAGGGGCAGGAATAGAAACAGAGCAGAAAAGGCAGCTTTGAGCAGGTGCCGGGGAAAGTACTCAGGGAAGCCCTGGGCATACTAAGGACTTTGATGTTTTTATGAGGAAATTAATTATAACAGTAATCATTACCAGAATGATATTTTGTTGTGATGTGTGTGTGCTGCAAAAGAGCCTCGTGGTGGTTAGGGACGCCCTCCCCCACATGCACAGGTCATCTTTCACCTAATTTCTCTAAAGGTTTCATAGGGGCAAACGACTGCCTTGGTTAGTATTTAAGATTAATCATTATATTCTGGGTAGTGTGCTAATTGACTAAAGATTATCAGCTCCCTCTGGGGCACTCTATATTACAAAAGTCACACCACCCTAGGAAATGTAGCCAGCAGCAGGTCACCTGCAATGTTGTCTAACTCACGTGTTCTAAGCACTCCTGGGTTATGCAGCCTAGACCTTCTCGAAACCCCAGTCATGGGAGACAGATGAAGGACTCTGTGTCCCAAACATGGCTGCAAACTGATCTTCTACAGTGTAAGCCCCTATCAGTAGATCCAATCTAGTGCCCTCAACCTTGAGGCCAGTCACAGTGGGAAATAATTAAAGGCAGTAGAGTTGAAGAGAGTTGATGGAGACATCTGAGTCAAGAGAAACAAGGCGTTTTCCACTGCGTTTCCCACTGCGTTTCCTAGACCACTTGCTTATCCAGGACTTAAGAAATCTGACTATCACAAAACCACCACACTGTGAGGAACTGAAGCTGCATGCAGAAGCCAGAGCTAGATGCAGAACTACCTGCAACCGGATACTAGAAACATGCAGAATGGACCTTCTGCATGGACTACAACTCTCTGAAATTGCATGCCTACCTATCAACTTTTTTTGTTTGTTTGTTTTTGTTTGTTTGTTTGTTTTTCGAGACAGGGTTTCTCTGTGCAGCCCTGGCTGTCCTGGAACTCACTCTGTAGACAGGCTAGCCTCGAACTCAGAAATCTGCCTGCCTCTGCCTCCCAAGTGCTGGGATTAAAGGCGTGTGCCACCATTGCCAGGCTGCCTATCAACCTTTATGTCTTCTTAAATGAAAACTCTGACATCCTAAAGGAGAAACAAGCCATCCCCAGACAGACATGTCCAGTCTCATTGCCTGGCCCACAAGGTCCAAGAGCATAATCCACTAAGTACTGAAGTAACCTCTTACATAGTTGTATCCAGAACAAGACAGAATGTCACATTACCTGTGATCATGGGTAAGGCCTAACGAATTCTATCAAAGCCTGGAGAAGTGAGTGATAAACAGGTCAACTACTGTCCTGAAATCTACCATATTGGGGATGTCTCCTTCTCTGGCCTAAACAGCACTATAAGATTAAACAATACTTTGATCCTTTGATCACACCAATGCATAGCTTACATGGCACACACACACACACACACACACACACATGCACGCATGCATACAATTAGGACAGGTGATCTTACTAACTCATTATTGGTTTGAAACAACATTAAACTACATCAGCCTTTCCTACTCTGCTATGAACATTTCTGAGCCTCATGGTTTGCATTGCACACACAATCTTTGGAGTTCTGTTTAGGAATCGCCACCCCTGCCTGTGCCAATGAATTTGAGGCTCTCTCCCACTTTCTCTTCTATTAGATTCAATATATCTGGTTTTATGTTGAGGTCCTTGACCCACTTAGACTTGGGTTTTGTGCAAGGTGACAAATACGTATCTATTTTCATTTTTGTTCATACTGCTAATTAGAACAGCACCACTTATTGAAGATGCTTTTTTTCCATTATATATTTTTGGCCTCATTGTCAAAAATCAAGTGTCCATAAGTGTGTGTTTTTATCTATGAGTCTTCAATTCCATTCCATTGATCAACCTGTCTGTCTCTGTACCAATACCATGCAGTTTCTATCACTATTGCTCTGTAGTATAGCTTGAGGTCAAACAAACAAAAAGAAATGCTCCAAACCCATTAGTTTCATCTATCGATCAGGCAATGACAAAGTCATGGCATACTGTTGTCAATGGTCAAAACCTAGATAAAGTTCTTAATGTGAATATATTTAAATAAGCACTTGATAGAGTTTAATAAGGTCCCATAGGATCCCCAAATGATCAAATTCATGAAAAAATAGCTGAATCAATTGGAATAATACTATCCTGTTATTTAAAAACAAAATCAACAGCACTTGGTCTTTTTTTTTAATGTGACAGACATTCAATTGTTTGGATTATAAATGTCCTCAAGGCCCATGAGTCAAAGCTCAGGGTGGCATCTAGAGAAGTTGTTTAAAGTTTAACAGGCGGAGTCTACCAAGATGATTTAGATTCTCAGAGGCATGATTCTGAATGAAACTGTAGGACCTCAGCCCCCTCCTCACTCTCTTCACTTCCAGGCTTTGAGGCATGTGGTTCCCATGCCTCAAAAAAGCTCCCACCATACCCTGCCATCTCTCCACTGACCTAAATTTGACCTTTCTTCCCAGGATGGAGCAAGAGCTCTAAAACCACGAGTTGGAAAATGCTGGACTACGTTCATTTAATCAGCAGCTCTTCCACCACTCACGCCTGTTTCCTGAGTCTCCCTCCTCCCAGAATTCTCTCCTACCAACTCATATGTTTGTTTGCTTAATTCACTAGGACACCTGCCACACAGTTTGTTAAGGAAGCCTGGGGAGTGGGTAGAACCAGAACTGAGACCAGTGCTCTTTCTGCAGCCTCAGACCTTGTGAGACAGACACCAGTTACACAAATCTAAGCCAATGAGGAGCCTTCCGAAGTGCTGGGAAATATCTTGATCTTGGTATTGATGGTTTCCACTACTTCATCGTAGAGCTCTCATCTTTTAACCACTGCGTAGTTCTCCTGGCTAAACCATGCCTCCTTAATCACCCTCAAAACAAAAGAATATTCTCTTTCTTCCCAGAAGTAGATAATTCTAAGCAAATTTTATGGGGATTCTGGAAATGATTATCTTGTTATTTACATTAAAAACTCTGTTCCTAATCCAAACACAGCAGTTAGAGTTCAGATCCGCTCTTTCCTGCTTGAGCGGGGAGGATTCTAAGCCACATCTAGAGTCGCTAGCAACGACTTCAATGATTCCTTAATGATGTCTGCAAGGGATAAGGAAGCAAAGACAAGTGCCCCCTGGGTTTGCCATCCTGGCTTTGAACAAAGGTGTGGTGGAAAGCTACTAGAGTCTAGGAACAATGAAAAATCCTTTTCGAAAAGCACAAAAGTCAGTCATAAATTAGCAGGGGAAATTTAAACATTTTTTGGTAATATTGTTCTTTGTGTACCACCAACACTTGAGGGAAAAAAGATGTGGGGGAAAAAATGAGTCTGCTTTATTACATTGCCAGATCCTACAGCTGATTCCAGTGGGATTAGAGTTAATAAACCTCTGAGACGGAAGATTGAGTTGTATTTGCTGCAATCCCTGTTTTATTTCGTTACAGTTAATATGTACTCACCAAAAGTAACTTTATTATTCTTCAGACATCTTTTCTCTAACTCGGAATGGGACCATCCCACCTGTGAAATATGTGTGCGTGTGCCCTATGCCTTCAGAAGTTGGGGAAAGCCCTCAATGCTGGCATCTATACCTGGCCTCTCTGGGTGGATACAAACACACACACACACACACACACACACACACACACACGACAAAATTCACATGAGCAGGTTAGTAACCCCTGTTTCCAGATGCTCAGCCACTCCATTATAGGGAACTCGACAGAGTAATGAAGCAGTTGTGGGCTCCATTTGTTCAAGAGATTCAGAAGCATCCCCAGGTCAAACACTGACCTCTCTCTGCCTACAGTCAGCCTTCAAGCTGCATGATTTGACCAGACAATGTAGCCATACACAGCCAAAGCAATTAAAGAGGCCTGGTTTCTAGAGCAGCATTCTAGAGCAGCATGCCCTTTCTGTAACAGTAAGAATATTCAATAAACTTACCTGTCAGAGTTAAGATAGTGAAGCTCAACTTGCCTGACACATACAGGGTCCTGAGTTCTAGTCTCACTATTAAGAAACAACTGAGCAATCCAGGACAATACCCACATGTCCTCTGGGCACTCAAAATGTGGCCGTGCCACTGAGCAAATAAAACATTTTCATTTAGATTTTAGTTAGTATAAACTTAAGTAGCCACTCTGTAACTGTGGCCAAATAAGTTTGCCTCCCACTCAGTTTTACTTCCTCTAGAACTCCCAAATCTACCTGCTCCTTCCTTCTCTCTTTTTTGCCACTGTTTAGTCTTCTAATCTAAGCTACCCAGGTTATCCCTGCCATACATATCCACCATAGCCTCCTAATTAATTCTGTTTGCTGACCTTAGATAGCAAATGCTTATACAAATTAATAGCTCGGAAGTTAGGAGAGCATACTGCTGTTAGAAAGGATCTGAGTTTTAATACCCACATTAGGTGGTTCACAGCTGCCTGTAACTCTAGCTTCAAGGGATTCCACACCTCCAGCCTCTCCAGGTACCTGTGTTCACAAGCACACACACACATACACACATACACACACACAAACATACACTATTTAAAATATAAAAAGTAAATTGTTTTAAAACTTAAATTTAAGGGCAGGCACAATGGCATTCATCAATGATCACAGCACCCAGGAATTGGAGACGTTATATAAAAGTAAGAGTAAGGCTAGTGTGGCATACACCAAGACCTTGTCTCCCAAAACAAAACAAAACAGAAAGTATACTTAAAAATCAATATTCAAGTGGCTGGAGTAGTGGCTCAGTGGTTAAGAGCACTTGTCCTTGCAGAGAACCAGCTTTGGTTCTTAGCACCCATATAGTGGCCCACAACTGTCAGTCACTCTGCTCCAGGGCATCTGAAGCCCCCGTCTGACCTCCACATACACCCGGCACGCACATGCACATAAATACATGCAGGCAAAACACTGAGACATATAAAATAAATAAATCTAAAATTACAAAATTTAATTAGTATTTAAGGAATGCCTGTAATGTTATCTCTAGGGAGCTGTCTCAAGGCTAGTCTAGGATACATGGATACATAGCAAGTTCAAGACCAGCCTTGGCTTTATAGGACTGTCTCAAAATTTAAAAGTCCATTTTTTAAAATCTCCTGAAAGACTTCCACAGAAAAGCCACAAAATTGTGTGGCCACTTTAAGGAGGAGCTGTTTGGTGTCCGAACACTCCTAGACTGAAATCTCCCTTTCATGGCCTCACCTTCTAAGCTCCAGACACTCTGGCCTTTCTCTAGCCACTGAAGCCCAGTGCCCCAGGATCTTTGCACTGTCTTCATTCCTGGTCAGATACTCAGAAGATCAGTAACACATACACCACAGAACACAGAACAGGGGTGACCTAGACCACAAAGATCCTGACCCAAGGATCATTGAGCACTTACACAGGCTAAGCATAGCATTAAGCAGCCCCCTTTGTGGACCCCCGAAGCTATGTAGCAGGATCCAGACACAAATATTTAATCATCTTAATGATGGAAAAGCAAAGATCTGCATTCTAAGATGAGTTTTCTACATCCATTATCGTATTCTATTGGCAAAGCTGTGAGATTCACAGGCCTTTTGAAAGGGCCCTGGGTCCCATCCCTGGCACCACTTAAAAAAAAATAAAAAACTTTTTAATGTTCTATTGAGTTTACTTCCAGAACAAAACTTCTTAATGAATGAACACTGGTGTAGATCCAAGTTCATATGTAAAACTTAGTAGCATTACTCATCACAGGAAATAAAAAAGGCACCCAGAATCGCTGATCACAGAACAATTAGGTAAAAAGATGGTGACTCATCCATGAAAAAATCATGTTCGCAGACAGTTTGTAATGACCCAGGTGAATGATTCCACCTCCCTTTCAAACCTCTACAACAGTCTAGATTAGTGGTCACTTGCTGCCTAACATATGAACACACACACACACACACAGGTACGCACACTAAACTCAGCAGCCTAGAACACCACCACCGTTGCTAAGCATGCAGCTCGACCTCCTGCTCCCGCCTCCCCCAGAGCTGCTGCAGTCCCCTGATGACTGAACTAGTGAGACATCTGCTTCTACACCCACTGCTGACAGCTGCAGCTCCACGTGGCTGATGGTCACAGTCCTACGTGTGTATGACACACTGACCTTTCTACAAAGCAGTCCACACATCCAACAAACAGCTGATGTCATCAGGGCAAGTCACAAGACAAGAAGGAGTGTTAGCAGGATTCAGGTCACAGTATTTTACAGCAGGAAATCGAGAGAAACATCTGAGCTCTCCTGCCACATCCTGTCCTAATCATTAAAGGCACCTGGTTAGCTGGGCTTGGTCGTGCACACTTTTAATCCCAGCACTCGAGGGGCAGAGACAGACAGATGTTTTTCATACTCTGAAAAACAAAAACAAAAGGCACCCTGTTAAAATCTCTGCCAGCAGCATCATAGAGCCTTGCTGCTGACACAAAAAACCATGCTAGAAAATTATACTCAGGACCCAGAGAAAAACCCTAGCTGGACCCCATACATATGAGGAAAGGAGCCTACAAGTATATACCAGCAGATGGGATCACTGGGGCCACTGGAGAAGCAGCCTATGTCACCTTCAGCAGCAGCTGGTGAGAGTCCACCAAGCCTAAGTTCTGGTCTTTCCCATCTCCTTTAGCAATGCTAAAAGAACAAAGCAGATTTACAGTAAATACCTACTCAAATGAGCACACAAAAGCAAAAACTGTAAACAATGAAAAGAGTTGAACCTTCGGAAGATCCTCCTTCTAAGCACAAAGACCAAAGGTCACAATTATTAGAGAGGTGGAGGCTGAAGCAGCCAGAGGAAATTCTGATGCCAGACTTTTAAAAGTCTGAAGAACCTTGCTGGGCGGTAGTGGCACATGCCTTTAATCCCAGCACTTGGGAGGCAGAGGCAGGCAAATTTCTGAGTTTGAGGCCAGCCTGGTCTACAGAGTGAGTTCCAGGACAGCCAGGGCTACACAGAGAAACCCTGTCTCGAAGAAAGAAAAAAAAAAGTCTAAAGAACCAAAGTCTGAGCCAAAGTCCTTAGATTAATGTCCAGCCAGATGTTGGTAGAAGATCCTGTGTTCCCCATTCAGACTGTCCCCCCATCCTCACATTACCACTGGGACTGCTGACCACTGAATAGCATATAGTGACCAGTTTTCCAGTGAACTGCTCTCAGATGGTTGAAGCCATCTCTCCAGAAAGACACAGGCACATTGCTACTAGGGTGGCCCACTACAGAGGCATCATTTTGCTCAGCTTCTTCCTTTAACTGGCTGGATTCTGTCAATCTCTTTTGCTTTTGTTGGGATTCTGTATGTTGTTTTTGTGTTTTGTTTTATTTTGTTTGGGAGTTGTGTGGGTGTGTTTAGTTTCTACCCCAAGGTGTTCCCAAACTTCTGATCCTCCTGCCATGGTTTTCTAAGTGCTAGGTGTACATGCATGTACCACCACATCCAATGTGTACCATACTGGGGGTGTGGGAATCAAACCCACTGCTTCTGCATGGTGAATAAGCACTCCATACTGAACTGCACCCCAGCCCTACCTTCAACCTTTGTATAGGTCTTTTTTCCCTCAAGAAATGAGATCTTCTGGACACAGAAGCTCACACCTCTAAGCCCAGCACTTGGGAAACCGAGACAAGAAGATCGCCACAAATTTGAGGCCAGTGCAGACTACACAGTGAGGTCCAGGCTAGCCTTACTTACAGTATAAAATCCTGTCTCAAAAAGAGAGGAAAGAAGGACAGGAAGAAGGGAAGGGAAATACCTAAAAAGGCTCAAATCTCTGTCTCAAGCCCTAAGCTCTGCTTCTAGGCAAAATGACCTAAGGTAGTCAAGACACATCACAAAAGGCCCAAGTGCCAGACCCTGCTGAAACAGCTCCAGGGTGTGTACCAAGTTCCAGAAGATCTGACTGGTTACAGTTGGGAAAGGCCATATATCTAAACAATAGCAGAAGGAAGTATAAAGAGTGCTCCTGTCAGAAATGTTTATTGTTGTTGTTGTTGTTACAGTGTGTGTGTGTGTGTGTGTGTGTGTGTGTGTGTGTGTAGCAGATGTGTGCCACCACACATGTGTAGAGGTCAGAGGACAACTTTCAAGAATCAGTTTCTGCTTCTACTTTGTTGACACAGGGTGTCTTTTGTTTTTCCATACATAAAATCATTCCTTAACAGATCTTTGGCCTAGGGCTATAATCAGCAGTGTATGCTTACCTATAGTGTACAGTGTATACCTGCAATCCCAGCACTTGGAAGGAAGATCATGAGTTCTAGGCCAGCATGGACTATATGTGTAGCCCTCTGTCCTACAAGATTAAAAGAAGTTCCTGAGGAAAGGCAAAAATAAATAAAAGATTGAGAAATAGCTCCCAACATGAATGCTAAGTAGCCACAAGTATAACTGAACTAGACATGCAGTTCGGTTGGTAGAGTTCCTGTCTAGCATGCACAAAGTCCTGGGTAGGATCCCCAACACTGCAAAAACTAGATGAGGGACCATATAATCCTACCCTCCCGGTTAGAAGGAGAAAGATCAGTCAAGGTAACCCTTGTCTGCATAGTAATTTCAGTAGCTAACCTGGGATATATGAGATCTTGTATTTAAGGTGGCTGGAACAGGTGAGACGGCTCAGCAGTTAGATCACCGGCTGCTCTTCCAGAAGACCGCTTTGATGATTCCCAGCACCCACAGACAGCTCACAACCATCTGTAATTCCAGTTCCAAAAAATCTGGTGCCCTCTCCTGGCCTCTGTGGGTACTGCAAGTGCATGGTACATCGGGATGCATGCAGGCAAAACACCCATATGCGTAAAGCAATGAAATAATAAATGCAAAAATGTTAAGGGCTGTTTTGGCAGCCCACCCAGTGTAAGAGCTGCTCATTACAACTGCTCCTCCACAGCTGGAGAAATGGCTCAGCAGATAGAACCTGTAATTCTAGCTCCTGCGCATCTGACATGCAGGTCTACACACACACACACACACACACACACACACACACACAACTAAATCTTTAAAATAAAAAAAATTACTCCTCCAAACCATCACTGCATCCTTGCCTCTCTCCAGGGTTGTCCAGTTTGCAGTGAAGTGGTAGAGATTGTTCTTGGATGGAGAAAGCACTTCCTGCCCCGCCTCCTCCAGCTAGAAGCTTTTACCCACGGGCTTACTCCGTTCCCCCACCCCCCACACTCCTGTTTTGTGGGTTATTAAAACCAAACCTAGTCGGTATCTTGGCTGAGCAAATTTTACTTGTTTCTTGTTGAAATCTGTTTTCAAAATGATGGATGTGTGGGTTTTTTTTTTTAAAGGTGTAATGCAAATTAGCCTCAAAATAATTCTGAGAAAAGAGAGAGTGTTGCCCAAAGAAAGTGTCATCTGTCTGCAGACAGCCTGAGTCAGAAAGAGAATCCTTATCAGGATCTTATTATATATCTCTTCAGCCCAGTGCCAGGAAACACAGGAATTTGACACAATGAATACCATCACTTCCATGAATTCAGTGTAATTGTGTTTCATTGAGAAGAAGGGGTGGGGAATGTCTCCCCTAAACCACTTTAGCCGGTGCCATCTGGATTCTAAAAATAGAAGAAGAAAAAAGAAAGAAAGAAAAACAATACAGTCTCTTGTTCTTCATTGGGAATTTAGTCACAGTTCTTAAACACAAATCATGAACACCATTAGGTTACACTGAAAGAAACGTTACATTAGTATTGTTGTCATCATTACACTGTTTTCTGTTACACCACCTCTTCCTGAACATCTATGTTACATTAAGGGCTGTGGTACCTGCCTTGCAGACTTTCTCCTCTTGCATGAACCCCCTCAACCTACCCTTGTCACAAAGAATCTAATTGGCTCAGCCAAAAAGAAGAGACAGGTAATAAATGTTTGTTCACTGGATTTAACATTATGAGCCCTTGTGTTCTAAGGGACAAAACTGGTACCAGCATAAATGCAATATAGAGATTCATAAAACTAAATTGTCCAGAAGTATTGGCTTCAGGATTTAGCCTTTCAAATGATAGGGTCAAGATTACCACCTTCTCTTCACTGCACATTGAGTGCATTTTGCAACTTGGGAAATCTGATACCTCCCAGTGGTCCCCAGAAGCCTCAAGGCTGAATCCCTACATCCTGATAACTCCACCAAGGGCTAAGAGGATTTTCTTTTGTCTTTCCAGTTAGGAAAAGCTCCTAGCTGAATTTTCCTTACATAGCTTGTGCCCCTTCCTGAAGCATTTGCTGCTGGAGATAAAGTGACAAATGCTTTGATTTGACAGATCATGGTCCTGTGCCTGCTCCCAAAACAGTGGAGAAGGAAGATGGAACTTTTGAGACTGAAAGACATAGGGTAAAAATCAAGATGTTCTTGATGCAGAATAGTTGATCACACCGTGAACCACGAGATTATGTTTACTGGGAAAATCTGTCTATAGTAGGGGTATGGCTCAGCCTTATCAGTCATCTCTAATCCCCCTGGCTGGAATACAGACACACCCTTAGTACACACCTTTAATACCAAACAATAAAGGTAAAGCTAGTTTATAGAAGGGAGCACTCGTGTTTCCAAGTAATGTCTGACTGAGTGGCACACAAAGTGACAAATCAGAGAAAGGTTTGACAGGACAGGATATGCCCAATTCTCACAAGAAGAGAGAGGAAAGGGAAACTGCTTAAGAGAGCAGTGCATAAAGAGAGAAAGGAGAGGAGGCAGTTTACTGGGAGAGTTTTAGAGAGATAGGTTGAAGAGAAAACAAGCTAGACACAGGTGAAAGCAAAATGAGCCAGAGAATGAAAAGAAGCTAGATTAGAGCAGATTGCCAGAGTTAGTTTGAGGCTAAGCAAAGCAATTCAGTCAGAAGCCAAGAAAGAAGCCAGATTGAATTAGTCAGCTTAAGCCAGGACAGCTGAGTTGAACCAGCCAATCAGATCTCTGAAAGGACAAGAAAGGTGAATTTATTTAGCAGCAAGTCTAAGAGGCTGAAAACACTCTAGGCCTAGATAAGATTATACAGAGGAGGCTAGAAGCTTCCAAGACTAGGGCTAGGTTACCAGATGGGGGCAGTGAGCCTCAGAGATGACAATTATAACAGAATGAAAATTACTTTTACATGTTCTTCCCAGTGCAAGGATTAAAACAAATATGGAAGCATATTTACTTTAATTTACTCAAGAAAATACAGAGAGTTGCCTCTTCCATTATCTCCCTCACCCAAACGTCTATCCTCAGACCATATTTCCACCTCAAAGCTCTGGCCATTATTTGTTATTATAATGTGTGGTGGCTTAAATGAAAAAGGCCCCCATAAGTTCATATACTTGAATATTTGGTCCTCAGTAGAACTGTTTGGGAAAGATCAGGAGGTGTGGCCTTGTTAAAGATGGTGTGTCACTAGAGGCGGACTTTGAGGTTTCAAAAGTGCATGCTATTCCAAGTTAGCTCACACTCTCTCTACCTTCTGGTTGTTGTCTCAAGTGTAACCTCTAAGTTACTGCTCTAACACCATGCCTGCCTACATGCTGTCATGTTCCCCACAATAATGGTCATGGACTCTGATACCCTGGAACCATGAGCCCTCAAATTAAGTGCTTTCTTTCATAAGTTGCCTTGGTCATGGTGTTTTTTTCATAGCGATAAAAAAGTAACTAAGATGTAGTGTATGTTTGTTTGTTTGTTTATGCAAAGGCTTAATTACAGCACCACACTCCCACTAGTGTTAGGAGTAGCTGGCACATAATAGTACTTCGTATTTCTTGAATAACTGAGTCAGAAGTAGCAACCTACCTCTTACCTACTAGTAACACATAAGCCAGGCAACAGGATAACGTTAGAGAGTACAATCAGTAAATGACCATTTCTCAGTACACCTAATAGGTGTTTAATAGATGTTCATTGTCCACACACACAGGAGAGTGGTAAACAGCTCCCATCCTCACCCCTGGAAGCTTAAGGCCGGAAGTTCTCCTTTACCACAAAGGGTGTGTTCCGAACCCCCAGGAGATGCCTTAAACTGTAGACAGTTTATATATATGATCCCCGTATATACTCTTTTTTTCCTATTCATACCTACAACAGTTTATCTTCTAAATTAGGAAAAGTAAGACGAAATTAGCAATGATAGTAAAACATGACAATCACAACAATATTCTATAGTAAACATAAAACTTATTAATTGCTTATCTCTAGAATTTTCCATTTAATAATTTTGGTCTTTAATTGACCCTAGGTAATTGGAAACTGGGGTATGGAAACTGTAGACAACAGGGACATAACACATAGATCCCATGGTATGTCACACTTTAGTGCAGAGGAAGGGACCCTGACCCTCACATTGGGAAAGCTCCATCTTTATTGGGACTTACCTGACCAGCTCTTTACTGCACAGGGAGCGGGGTCCGATCCCCAGAGTTTCGCATGTATTACATCTTGAGTGCAGCTCTTAAATGTGCATGGCTGACCAGTTCCCAAGTGGTGCAGCTGCTATTTCATAAGCCACATCTGTAAGAAACAAGTTCTCCTGGGGAGACTGCCTCTTTTCTACAGCTTTTCCCATGCTAATGCAACAGCACTGAACAGCAGAGTCCATGGGAACGTGAAACAGGTAGCCACTTTTGCAAACCTTGTTAAACCAGTCCCTGAAAGATCTGAGGGCAAAGGACGGGGCAACCAACAGTCCCTCAGCAAACTCTCAATGCTGTGATCCACCAAGGGATCTCTGTCCACCTACTCCATCTAGTTCTCTGAAAGGTGGAGTCTGATTTCCTGCCATCAGAAATGTTTCAGTGGTCACTCCCAGAGACTCATATTAACGTCTGAGGACCACTGCCCAGTAGCAGAGCCATGAAGAGATCACAAAGGAGAACTCTGTGAAATAGTCTCAGAACCAGGAGCTGTAGCTAAAGAGAGGGCACATGGGAGGGTGAGGAGGAGGAAGACAAGGTGGATTTGCTAAGCGGACTGACTCATCTACTCTCATCCAGGCCTCTGAACACCACTGACTGAACCACCTCCCAAAACCTGTGCGATAGGCTGAAAACCAGCCCATTTTCAAGCGAGGAAAGGCGATCTGGGAAGAATACTAATTTGGGGAGGAGTCTGTTTCAATCCCACAATTGTTGATGCCCGCTCCTGTCTTCTGCTAACATAATTCTTGGAAACTGAAAGCTAGCAGGAAGCAGTAGAAGGCTCTAGAGTAGAGAAGCCACTGGTGGTGATAGACAACAAGAAAGAGGGGCTCAGAAAGTTGTGCTCTGAGAGGAACCCCACCCCCAACCCGGCATTGTTCTTGAGTGCCAAGATAGTAACTGCCTTCCAAACTTTATCTCATATCCTCGTCCAGCCGAAAACAACTTGTAAAATGAAAAGGAAACAACCCACCTAAACACCGAGAAAATCCTGGTGTGCTTTCCAAAGAATGAGTCTCCATTTCTCCTTTCCCTTTCTTACTGCTGACGCTGAAGTACTGCCGCCTAGCTAAGCAGCGTGTGGCCCTTCCCTACAACTCAGAACTAGTCTCTGGAAAATAAAAATGCTGAGCACGGGATACTGTATTAACCAGGTCACACACGTATTTAAGACCTATGACTTAGCAACTAAGGCCCCCACACAGATGTGCTGTGCTCATTACGACCACCGTCCCACATTTCAGTCATCACCACACACCATGACTTTCACACAGGCTTCTGAAGGACCATGCAAGTATGTTTTGCACTGTGCTTATCTTCTCTTTCTTGATTTTTCTGAGACAGGATCTACACTATATTTAAACATACTAGATTGGTTTTGTTTTTTGTTTGTCTGGGGGTTTGGGAACGGCTATTTTTTCACCTCCTAGGCTGTTCTAACTCTATTTTTCACCGACACCACTAGAAAAAGCAAAGCAATAGTGGTCTCTTGTGGAAATGAACAGTATTTGCAACTATATTTATAACCTAACAGTGAAACACAGGATGTTTTTTAAGGCCCATGGTGGAAAATGACCCTTTTTCACAATGGATAGCATTTAAAAGCAGAGGCCTAAAAAGCTACAGCTCTATTTAGAAGCCTTTTCTTGAAGCATGAAAACTTTGCTGTCATTGTTTTTCTTATTGTCCACCAGCCCCCTGAACAGCACTCCTCAAATCCCCAGGAAAAGACTGAGACAAGTTCAAGAGACTCTGAGATTCTGTGATCCAGCAAGTCCCAATGGCACTGTAGAAGCAAACGGCTACATTTTCATTAAAAGCCCTTTTCATAAGGGAGCTAGAATAATTAAACCCTTTCCACCCAGAGACCCACTCAGAAGTGCTCTAGAAACCCATTGGCAACTGCTCTTATTGATTTGTGTCCCCGGAAGCCAAGGATAAGGGAGCAATAGAGCTAACAGAGTTGGGTGAAACACAAATACCTGCTGAATTTCCCCGAGGGATGATGTGCATGCCCCTCCCATAACCTGATGGGTATTGTTGCCACTGTTTACATTGGACCAGAACAAACCAAATCTATGGCTTATATTTCACAACTTGGGAAGCAAATGTCATTATAATGTTAAAATTCACTTAGGAGATTTAGCATTCACACTTTCTTCAACTCACAATTCAAGCTGCCATGACAGATTATCAGCTTCGGGACCTACAGGATGAGCTTAATTTTCTCACAGGTCTAGAGGCTGCAAACCCAGGATTAGTGTGCCAGTTCTGGAGAGAGTAGTTTCCTGACAGTTTCCCATTTTTAACTCACAAAGCAGCTGATGTAGGTGTCTCTTCCTCATGAAGACACGAACCCCATGACAAGGGCGCTGCCTTCATTAATTTAATCAACTCCCAAAGGCCACCTCCTAATACCATATTTAAGGTTGGATTTCAACATGTGAATGGGAAAGAAGGGGCCTAAACATTCAGTCCATAACACACAGAGAGACTCATGTAACTGCTATGTAAGCTATGCAAAAATGTTACTAGTACTTGACTTAGAAGGTCCCTCTGCTCTTAATGATCACATCGGCTAAGAAAAACAAACAAACAAACAAACAAACACCTTGTTTTGAGAATCCCTAGATAAACTCAGTTTAGTACCAAAGCTGGTAGCTGTTGGGAGCCGACTCCTAGCAGAAAGCGGCTATCATCTTTGCAGCCATCTCAGGCCATATACCCTGGCAAGAGATTTGTTTTCAACAGCCTACAACAGCTGAGCACACTCTGATAAACATCTTGTTTTTCTCACATATCTTGTTGTTTAATGCCCCTAGCTGCAAGGCACATGTGGTAAAGTGTCTTCAGCTGCATTCCCCTGCTTGTGCTTATATATACCCATGGTTTCCTTTCAATAAACAGGACTTGACCACACCCTGTCTTGTCTCCATTCTTCACATCTCTTGCCCTTCCATCCCCACTCTCTCTCTCTTACAAGACCCTGACCCGCTGACCAGAGCTGCAGCTCGGGCTGGGACAGGTAACCATCAGTTGGAAGCCGAATGAATGGGAGCTGAACAGAGATTTCACAAGACAATCCTTCTGCCTGGGTGACGTCCAGGTACCTACAACCAGTGACCCTCACAGGGGCTATTGCTTCCAATGATGTCAGCCAATGGTCTGAGTCCAAAGAATCACTCTGGAGCTGCTAGCCAGACCCTGGCCCAGGTCAGACCCTGGTTCTTCAGATGATAAGTGCAAACTTAATATACCATGACTAAAGATATATGCATGTAAGTTTTACCTACAGGTTCTGGGCAAGGAAGATTTCATGAGTAGTCACTTCTCCTGTGAGTGTGAGGTGAGGCAGAAATGAAGCCGGACCGACAGACAGGAAGTCTGGGTACCTAGAAGCAGCCCTTGTCTTGGATAGCTGATAGACAGAGTTCCTTGCTGTGTAGCTGTTTGAGAGAAGTGGTAGATGGAGAGTGGGAGGCCTGGCTGCTAGGCTTAGAGCTGCCCCCACATTCTTTGTATTATTATTACTGAAACACAGTGTTTTCAGTTCTCAGCCTCATGATAGTATCAGGTATGGATTCAGTCTCACGAAGCAGGCCCTTCATCCAATATAAAAATGATTTATTACTGTGTTGATTAGTTTTATGTCAACTGACCAGGAACTACAGTTATTTGGAAAGAGGGACTCTCAATTGAGAAAGTGCCTCTATAACATTTACCTGTACGCAAGTCTATAGGGTATTTCCTTATTTAATGGTTGATGAAGTGAAGGGTCAGACCACAGTGGGGGCTGACACTGTGGGCAGGTGGTCCTGGGTTGTATAAGAAAGCAGGCTGAATAAGCCATAAGAAGCAATCAAGCCAGCAACACTCCTCCATGGTCTGTCCTTCAGCTCTTGTCTCCAGGTTCCTGCCTTGAGTTTCTGCCATGACTTCTCTCTGTGATGAAGTATGACCTCATAGTTGTAAGCTGAAATAAATCCTTTCCTCCCCAGGTTCTTTTGATCATGGTGTTTTCTCGAAGCAATAGAAACCCTTGCTAAGGACAATTACTACCATAACATTTGTACTAGTATTACATCAGTGGGCATATTGTATTAGAGTTCTCAGAATGTGGGTCCACATCTGATGGGTGCCACCTCTTGTGGAGGTCAAATGCAAGGAGTTTGACTGCACTTATTCCATGGCACCACTTGGGATGGTGTCAGACTGTAGGGAAGCACCAAGACACTGCTCCAGGGATGGGAAAGCAGAGTCCGAGATGCAGGAAATGAGAGCTCGTTAGGGGTCCCCCAGACCTGGGACAAGTCCGGGCTGTGGAGTTTTCAGACTTTTGGACATCCAGGTGTTGCTAGGAGTCACATAAGAGCCGAGAACAGAGTGGAGGGTGAGGAGCTCATGAGCTGGGAACAGCATCTAGCATGAGACTGGGGAGAGGGGAGCTCCAGCTTGTCCCAGCAGTGATTGTCTTTAGCTTGGTGACAGACTGGGAGCACAAAGAGGCCTTCTATAGGAGAATTAAGTTGCAGCTCTGTAGTCAAATGCCTTCTCCACAACTCCCCACAAAGGATCTTGAAGAAAGAGACAGTCCATGGTTTTAAACTGTTTATTGACTGTTCATGGTGAAAAATAAATACATACTGTACCATATCCACTTCTTCAGGTGGACCTGAGATTAAATACCTTTTGCAGGGAGGGATGTCTGGGAAGGAAAATCTTACTGGCTCAGCTTTGAGGCCTCTAGGTACCTCATTAGCATGGGAAAACTCTGTTTGGGGCCTACATGACTATAGGATATGTTTCTTTATGTGAGGAGAATGGCATTTGTTCCAGGTCAGGAATCTGGCAGGAGTGGGGAGTCACCTAAGTCTCAGATGTGTGCCCACTGAGTCTCTGGGTCTCAACCTACTCTATCTTACCAAACTTCCTGGCATGGTTTTATATCCCACATCAGGGTTTATACCTCAGTAAAACTGATGACTACTTTTCTCCTTCTGTAGCATGTCTTCCATCACTGTAAATGCTAGCCAGTAGGGATAGAGCTTCCAGTTGAGAACCAGCTAGATTTCCCCATGGTCTATGCCATTAGTATGTGGTATCTTCTGAAGTAGAAAATTCTGGTTTCTTTGGAGACTCAGTTGTGTCATGTGATGTTCTTTCTGGAAACTGTCTGGTGAGAGGATGTTTCTGCTGAAGCAGACATGTGAGAAGATGTTTTGCTGAGAGCAGACAGGTGGTTCGTGTCTTTCTAGAAACAGCTTGGGAAAAGGGCATGTGATATATTGCTAGAGCAGATGCTTGAGAGAACACATGATGTTTGGAAAGGATATTAAGTATAACCCAACAGACAGTGGGTGGTGTTGTATGGTATGAATATGCCTTACCATTCTTTGCGGGGCATTGTTGGGCTTTCCTGACACTGGTCTTCACTGATGACACTGTATGGTATCGGTTCACCTTGCCATTCTTTGCTGGTCATGGCTTGTCATAACTTCATAGAAAGAAACACCACCAAAGAACTTCTGGTGGTTTTCTAGTGGCTTCTTGCCACTTTCTTGGACTCAGGCCGATTAGCAGGGCCTCAAGGTTTCTTCTGGATCAACCTGTCGTTGCTGATTTGTGAATGGTGATTGAGGGTGGTAGCTGCTGCTACTGCTGATTCCTGTGAACCGAACTGATGATATCCTGACAACACAGATTAGATTTACTCTAAAGAACTATTTCTAAACAGGTCCAAAGCCTCTTTTGCTCTATTAACCTTTTCCTTTCCACTATATCTGATGGGTGGTGAGCTAGAAGGGAGGTTAAAGCATTTAAGAACCCTTACTAAAAGTAGGTTTTGAAAAATCTAAGCCTACAATCTTCAGCTATAGGGTCTTACTGTCCAGTTGTGAGGGATAACTAACAATACTGACAACAGCCTATAGCGCTTCAGGGGTGTCTGAGACCCTTTGTCTAATAACCCAGAAAGACAGCAGTAAAAGGATTCCTGACAACATATTGCTGTCTGTATGGATCAATGCATGATTCAAACCTCAGCAGAGAAACTTTCTCTTGCAAATGGCAATTAACACAACTAACTGGACAACATACACAGAGTAAGATACTGAATATCAGTCCTGAATGGGATATCTTCATCATAACCCTCCCCTCAAGGCTCTAGTATCTATACAGAAAGGTCAGAAAGAGTGTTAAGAGCCTGTGGTGGTTTGAATGAGACAGACGCCCATAGGTACATATATTTGCATAGACCTCTGGAAGAGTTAACCATTATGTGATAAAACGACCAAAACCAACTTGAAGAAGAAAGGATTTATTTCATCATCAAAAGCAGTGAGGGCAAGAACCTGGAGGCGGGAGCTGATACAGAGGTCATAAAGAGATACTATCTACTGGCTTGCTCCCCATGGTTTCCTTAGCGTGCTTTCTTATAGAAGTCAAGACCAACGGAAGTCAGGACCAACTTCCCAAAGATGGCACAACCCACAATGGATTGGGGCCTTCCCCCATCAATCACTCATTAAGAAAAATACCCTACAAGCTTGCCTATTACCTAGCCTTATAGATACCATTTTTTCACTTGAGTCTCCTCCTCTTGGATTACTCTAGCTTGTGCCAACTTGACATAAAACTAGCTGGTCCAAAACGCTTGGAAGGATTAGGAGATATGGTCTTATTACAGTAAGGGATATAAAGCTCTCAGCTACTTTTCCAGCACCATGCCAACCTGCTTGCTGCCATGCACCCTGCCATGATTATAATGTACTAGGCCTCTGAAACTGCAAGAGCTGCCTTGATCATGGTGTCTTTTCACAGCAATAGAACACTAAGACAGAACCAGAGGTGGCAGACTATTTTAAGGCAACACCTTTTTCCAGACACATAGGACAGATGCACATATGAAGAAATAAAGTCCAATGGGTAGAGAAATGTTGAGAGATGAGAAAGAATATGATAAATATATGCTGTATGAAATTCTCAGAGAATAAAAATGCAATGTTTTCATCTACTTTTGAGAATTTCATATATGCATCCAGTGCATTTTGGCCACATTCACCTCCAACTCCTTCCCATAATTCCTCCCAGGTTCATGCCTACCTTGCTACACTCTCCCAACTTCACATCCCTCTTCCTTCCTTCCTTCCTTCCTTCCTTCCTTCCTTCCTTCCTTCCTCCCTCCCTCCCTCCCTCCCTCCCTCCCTCCCTTCCTCTCTCTCTTCTTTCTCTTTTCTTTCTTTCTTTCTTTCTCTCTTTCTTTCCTTCTCTCTTTCTTTCATTCTTGGTTTTTTTTATTTATTGTTTCTTTTAAAAACCAAAGTCCAATTTGTGTTGCCCATATAATTATGATGGTGGGACCAGCCACTAGTAGTCCATGGTCACCCTACCAAGTCCTTAGAGAAAACTGATGCTCTCTCCTCCAAAAATCATGAAATGCCAATGGCTCCTCAGCTAGGGGTGGGGCTCCTAAGTCTCTCCCAACTCCATGTTGGAATATTGACTGGCTTGTTCTTTTTCAGACAACTGGCCACCAGCATGGGACATATGTATACTAGGCAGAACTGGAAGTGGACCAGAGTGATGGAGACCTGCTTGTGGTGTGGAGAAGATATGAGCATCTTGTGTCAGAAAGATCCAGATCTTTCCCATATCCTTCTAAAATGTCAATTTATTGAATAGCAATAAATTCACAAGCTATGTGAGTTTCATCAAATTTTACAGTTTTTCAAATAACCCTCATTTCACTTGATGGTTGGCCATTTGCACTTACAGGTTCTTGCATTCCAATGTTAATTAACTCTCAGATCACACATTTGCTTAATATGGTAATTTATATGAAAAATATGCTATAAAATAGCTAAGGAAGGCTTTAAAAGGGATGGAGAATTCAGAGAAGATGTCCTGAAGTCAAAGGCAGAAAGGTGATTCCAGTGCGAAGAGAAGTCTGTAGCAGACCACACGAGCTATGTTCTTTTAAATATACATATATATATATTTCAAATTGTAATTTATACTCATTCACACAGCGGTTATAAACATGAAAAGCCAGGACGTGGGGAAGGGGATGACACTGGAGCGTGGGTGTACAGGGGAAATACAGATATCTTTCAGAACAGGGTATCGGCTGGGTGAGGGTTCAGGTCACTATGACTCTGCCTATGATTCACTTGTCCCTTTCTAAGTTGGTATTGTCTGCTAAGGCTACCTATTTACAAGGTCTATGACTACTCAGGCTGGTAAATTTCCACAAAAGCTGCCTGTTTACAATAGTTTATAGCCATCTATTTCAATGTTTTTCCACAGAGACCCAAGACCTGGTGTTAGTATACATGTATGACAGGCCTATTGCTGATTTTAGGCCTATGGCTGATTTTTTAGGCCTTCAGTGTGTAAGCAGAGCTGTCCCTGACATCTCCTCCCTTCTCTAAGTATAGTCGGGTGTGGGGAATCTATTCTAAACTGCAGGTGTGATGCCTTTCAGGCAGAAATGCCAGCTGCAAGTCTGGGTGGCAGAAAATTTAGAAGGCCAGCTTGAAGTGGTCTGACAGTCAATGTCAAGAAAACTGGGCTCGAGTCAAGCTGGAGGGACAGAGGCAGGACCATTTTTCTGCATGGGACTCATGACAAGTGACTGAGAGACAAGTCATCAGGCCTGCCACATTCAGTCTCGGGGTAATTCTTTTATAGTCCCAAATGAGGGGGCTTTTATAGTCCTCTGGTGAGATTAATAAGCTTGTTGTAGCTGGTGTTTTGATAGGATTTATATTCAGGTGTCATTATTTATTCCCACAAGTAAATTACCAGAGTGTGTCTCCTGGTATGCTGGCAGCTGGTGATTACTTACTTGTGCAACTGTGATGGCGAGACAGTCTTTATTGGCACTTATACTCAAAATAGAGTAAATCAGGCATGGGCTGTTGCTTTGTAACAAAGAGTTACTCACAGCTGCCTGCTCTCGTATATTCAAAATAGACACCAAGAAGTCAGAGAGATTCAAAGGCTGAGGACCGGGCAGCAGGAACTGGCTTTGAAATGAAGTGTGTTACAGGGCAAGAACCTGAGAGTGATCTCTGACAATCCAGGAGATTCATGAGCCCGAAAGAAAAAGGGGATGGCAATCATACCACCACAAAGAACGTAATCCTTCCATCTGAGTGAGAAGGCCTGAAAGGGCCTTCTGACGTTCCGCAGGCTCAGGCCCTTTCACTTCTCACCCACTTGTCCTACACAACTGTAGGTTGAAACACCTACATGCCCACTTCCATCAGACCTTTCCCCAAATACAATCTCATCTGAGCTGTCAACCCTAGGCAAAGCACCTGAGAAAGTTCTGTCCTTAAACTGCCTCTTTATCATACTTCATTTCTTTCCTTCTGTTTTTCTGTTATTGTTTGAGAATTTCATACGTGCATATATATTTTGATCACATTCATCCCAACCCCTTCCTCTCAGTTCCTCCCTGATCCCTCCACCATTTTCCCCTCAACTTCATGTCGTTTGTTTTCAGAATCAGTAAGTGCACTTAGCGTTGTCAGTGTGTGTGCGGGAGCAGGATCATGAGTAGCCTCTGGGAACACATTCTTGAAGAAGACTGTTGCTCCATCTGCCAACAGCCAACAATCAATAATAGCTCCTGGGCTGCTGCTAGGGCTTCATAAACTCTCAGACATCTGTGCTGGGTTCTGGCCGATCTGATCTTGCAAAGGTCTTCTTGCACATGTGGTCACAGCTGCTCTGAGTTCATATGTATAGCAGCCATGCTGTACCAGGCAAATGCTGTTTGTTATGGTTTGTATATGCTTGACCCAGTGAGTGACAGGATTAAAAGATGTGGCCCTGTTGGAATAGGTGTGTCACTGTGGGTGTGGGTAATAAGTCTCTCATTCTAGCTACCTGGAAGCCAGTATTCTGCTAGCTAGCAGCCTTTAGATGAAGATGTAGAACC
This sequence comes from Grammomys surdaster, assembly GCF_004785775.1. Classification (NCBI taxonomy): domain Eukaryota; kingdom Metazoa; phylum Chordata; class Mammalia; order Rodentia; family Muridae; genus Grammomys; species Grammomys surdaster. Next base: position 16,684,459 of record NW_021604665.1, on the reverse strand, counting down.
CTCAGCTCTTCCTGTACCATGCCTGTCTGGATGCTGCCATGTTTCCACCTTGATGATAATGGACTGAACTTCTGAACCTGTAAGCCAGCCCCAATTAAATGTTGTCCTTTATAAGACTTGCCTTGGTCATGGTGTCTGTTTACCGCAGTAAAACCCTAACTAAGACACTGGTTCAGGGCAGATACCCACTAACTCTGGCTATTACAGTCCTTCTATACAGCTGAGGCTGACCTCGAACTTTCCACTCTCCTGCATGCTGGGATTATAGACTGATTCACATTTCTTCACCTAGCATTAGCTCACCCATTTGCTCATCTCCAGGTTGTTTTCTGCTACCCACCATCAAAAACATCTAGCAGGTCAGACTTCAGTCTGTTTGCCCCCCCCCTTTCCTGAGACCCCCTAAAACGTGGAGATTCTGAAAACAAAGATATGAGCAAATGAATAAATGTTTTTTTTAAAGGCAAAGCTACATAAAATTATACAAATTTGCAACATCTACATGTTGATTTTTTTAGAACAACTATATTGCCTGTGTTTGTATCTCTAAGCAATGGAATTGTTTGGCCCTATTGTGAACAACATATAAATGGATTGTTCTTCTTCATTCCGTAAAATTCCAAAGAGTTTTGATGTATAGTGGGATAATTTCCTCTCTCTGTCTCTCTCTGTCTCTCTGTCTCTCTGTCTCTCTGTCTCTCTCTCTCTCTCTCTCTCTTTCTCTGTCTCTCTCTCTCTCTGTCTGTCTCTCTCTGCCTCTCTCTCACTCTAGTTTGTGCTTTTGTGTTGTTTTGGTGGGTGGTGTTTTGGTTTGTGCTGTTTTTGTTTTTGCTTTGACAAGCAATGCCACTATGAATAGCCCTGCTATCATTTGGTTTCCTACATCCAAACAATAGAAAATGGAGATTGTGTTCTGTAAAGGGACACACAGTGCATATTTGGACCCTTGGAACCCACAAGGTCCTTATACCACAAAAGCAGTCATAGGCTGTTTATGGGCAAAGCAACAAGATTGTGCTTCAATAAAACCTTAACACTGGGGCTAGAGAGATGGCTCAAAAGTTAATAGAACTGGCCGTTCCTGTAGAGGACTCCACATTCAACTTTGCAGGATGTCTTAGTTAGGGTTTCCATTGCTGTGAAGAGACATCATGACTATGGCAACTCTATAAAAGAAAACATTTAATTGGGACTGGCTTACAGTTCAGAGGTTTAGTCCGTTATCATCCCGGTGGAAACCAAGGTGGCGTGCAGATAGATGTGGTGCTGGAGAGGTAACTGAGAGATCTACATCTGGTACCACAGGCAACAGAAAGCGATCATGAGCCACTAGGCCTGGCTTGAGCTTCTGAGACCTCGAAGCCCACTCCCAGTGAAATACTTCCTCCAACAAGACCATACCTACTCCAACAAGGTTGCACTTCCTAATAATGCCACTACCTACAAACCTTTGGGAGCCATTTTCTTTCAAACTACTACACTGGATAATGCCAATCTTCCATCCAAAATGGAAGTCTTACTTCTCAAAAGTCTAACTTCCCGCTGGCAACTGACAAGGAGGAGGAGGAGGGGGAAGAATAGAAGGAGGAGGAGAAAGAAGAGGAGGAAGAGGAAGAAGAGGAGGAAGAGAGGGCAGGGTGGGGAGAAGGAAGAAAATGGGAAAACAAAATGTCTGGATTATATAGGGAAGAGCTTCTGGGGGAAAAGGGCAGCCCAACCCCTGGGCTAGAAAGTTCAGGGTTGAGGGCAGGGTATGCCGGCTAAAGACAGAGGGATGCTGGGAGAACTTGAAGGCCAGGTCTGCTCTGGTATGTAAAATATGCACCTCAGTCCCTTGTCTCGGGGTCTCAAACCAAATAGCAATGTATAAGCCTTTATACACAGATACAGAATTTACTTGAACAAGCCCATCTTCTAATAAAAAAATTGCTCAACAAAAACCTTAATTTTAAAAATAATTGTACAGGGCCAGGATATGGCTCAGCAGTTAAGAGCACTGGCTGCTGTTGAGGAGAACTGAGTCACCCACATAGCAGTTTACAACTGTCTGAAATTCCAGTTCTAGGGGATCAGATGCCCTCTTCTGGCTTCCATGGATGCTGAATACATGTGGGTCACAGACATGTGTTCAGGAGAAGCACTCATACACCTAAAAACATTGCAATGTTTTTTAGTTTAGTTTTTGTTGTTGTTGTTTTCTTTTTTGGTTTTTCAACACAGGATTTCTCTATGTATCCCTGATGTCCTGGAACTCACATTGTAAACCAAGCGTGCCTCAAACTCGGAGATCTACCTGCCTCTGCCCCACCACCACCCCGAGTGCTGGAATTAAAGGTGCCGGCCACCACAGCAAAGTTACTTTTTAAATATTTTTTAAGTTAAATAATTACATAAGCTGATTTATATTCATTGTCATGTTAGCTCAATCCTGAAGATGTTTTTAATATGTAGCACTTACGATTTTAGAAAAGCCAGTAAACCATACACACTATATAGAGTATCTGTTAAACTACACATAATTGCAGCATACACAGTAAGACTTCAAAGAACTACTCTAAAACAAGACACTGTGAAATCCTGGGCTAAGAGAAGACTAGAAAATCCCAATGCAAATGAGGAGGGCATAATCTAAAACTTCCAAATAAAAAATTTGTGGAATTAACATAATAATTGGTGATATAAAATACATTGTTGTAGTTGTATGATTTCAATAGATATATTTGAATGAGTAACTCAAGGGCCAGCAATGCAGCTCAGTGATAGAGCATATGGTTACCAAACATGAGGCCCTGAGGTCTACTTCTAGCACCCAAAACTAAAAAACCCAAACCAAGTCAAACAAACACAGCAAAACAGACAACAACAACAACCAAAATATCCCTCTACTGCTGGGGGATGGCTTGTGCACTGTGTATTTAAATGCTGATTTCTATGCCCAGACATCTGCTTGAAGTCCCAGGTATTGGTATGGTCAAGCATCTCCTGTCGTCTCAATGTTATGTAAAAAATGTTTTCCATCACTTCTGATTAATAAAGTGATCAGCCAATAGCTGGGTAGGAGAAGTGGGAGAAGAAGAGAAGAAGGTGTGGAGAGGGCATGTGGAGGGACCGGAAGTATTTGCCATGAGGTCACCACAAGGAAGGAGCAGCCACAAGGACTCTCATGGAGCAGAGTGAGCCAGGTACAGACTGTAGGTACAAATTGCAGAGTGAGGCTCAGATTGCAGGTAATGGACCACCTGGCTGGGAGATAGGCAGCCTTAGAGAGTTAGAATAGCTCAGCATCTGCCCAGCATAGTGCCAGCAGCTTATTAATATTAAAAACAATCAAAAAACAAAAAGCAGTGTGCTATGTCAGTTACTCAGGAGCTAAACTAGTGTAGTGTGGGCATAGAAACACCCTTATTTGGGAGGCATAGAAAACCTCCCAAAATTATTTTTACACTCTATGGTTGTAACTTTTTTAATGGTCCCTGGTTTCTCTTTATTAATTACTTTTTTGCAGTGAACTTTTCCAATGTCCTTGAGATGGATATCTCACTTCTTTTTTTATCTGCAGCAGATTGCTAGCAAGCAATTCATGACTGCTTCGCCATGCAGCATAGACATCTTCCAAGGGTCTGGTTTTATAAAACTCTAAATTTATAATTACAGTTTCATATTTTTCAAATGTTATCCCCCAGATAAAATATAACTTAGGTATTACCCTAGGTTTTTTTTCTATGTTTTCCATTAATTAATTTATTCACTTTACATCCTGATCTCAGCCCCCCTCCTTTCTTCTCAGTCCCACCCTTATAAATTCTTCCCCCACTACCCCCTCCCCTTCTCCTTAGAGGAGAAGCACCCCCTTGGGTACTACCCCTCCCTGAGACATCAAGTAGAAGCAGAACTAAGTACATCCTCTCCCACTGAGGCCCAACCAGGCAGTCCAGCTAGGGGAAGGGGATCGAATGGCAGGCAACAGTGTCAGAGACAGCCCCCACTCCAATTGTTAGGGAACACACGTGAACACCAAGCTGCACAACTGCTACAAATGTGTAGGAGGCCTAGGTCCAGCCCCTGCGTGCTCTTTGATTGGTGGTTTGCTCTCTGTGAGCCTCCATGGTCCCAGGTTAGTTGACTTATTCTAGTGGTTTCCTTGACCCGCCAGGCTCACTCAATTCAAATTCCCACTCTTCCACAAGACTCCCCAAGCTCCACCTGATGTTTGGCTGTGGGTCTCTGCATCTGTTTTTATCTGGATGTAGCCTCTCAGGAGATAGTTATGCTAGGTTCCTGTCTGGATATTCCTGGTGCTGTGGGCCTGATGAAGGTAGATAGAGAGGTGGCTGGACAATCTATAGCCATAACTTTTTTTTTAGATTTTTTTATTGGATATTTTATTTATTTACATTTCAGATGTCATCCCCTTTCCCCATCCCTACCCCAGAAACCCCCTATCCTATCCCTCTCCTCCTTCTTGCTTTTTTTTCTTTATTAGTATTTTAAGTTAACATACAAAGTACTGGGTTTTATTACAGCATCCTCATACATGTGTCATTAGAGTTCTGATTTGTTTCCCTCTGCCCCTTCCCTTTCTTCCTCCAGCTAGTTTCCTCATCTGATTTCCTGTCACATGTATTCCATCACCCTCCCTCCTCGTCTTTTTTTTTATTAGTTACTTTTTTAAAAAATGTTAATCAAAGGCTTTATAAGTTTGATAATGCTCAATAACAAGATGCCCATACAATCAGAAGTGTAATTCAATACCCAACCTAGATATACCAACTATCTTTGACAGAGACATTCAAACATCTGCCTCCATGTCCTCCCCGCCATCTCATAGCTCTTCCTCTCATTCTCCTCTTCCTCTCCTTACTCCTCCTCCTCCTCTCCTTACTCCTCTCACCTTAGCTCCTCCTACATATCACCCTTCCTGTTAAAGTAAAACTTTTCTCTCAAAATACAATTAGAGGATAACTATACCAATTTGTATCAGTAAGGTACAAGATAGACCTAATACCCAGTCCATCATTTTGTTGACTAACCAGAACCTCTGTCATCTCTCCTAACTAAAAGACTTAGTTCTGAACCGGGCTTTTTTGTTGGCTTTAGAATGAATGTCAGCTGAAAATCATCCTCTCAAATCTTTTCTCTAAAAGTAAATAGCCAGGATTGGCTATGAGACTGTAAGTCTTCAACCCTGTCAGAAATCCAGAGTGACTGAAATAACTGAAATTATGAGAAGCACAAAGCATAGCTTCTAAAACTTACCCAATTTATAGAGACCTCTGAACACCTGGACAGTCCCTATACTACAAAACGTTGGAGCATCCGATCTTCAGCCTTCTGAACCAGGATCATCTGACAGACCTAGTGATGCAGAGTTATTAAAGGCTGATTACTCTGTCTTGGCAGGTATAATCAGTTGACTATTCCAAAAGTGTGTTCTTTTCTGGACAGTAATTTGTCTGTAGATGAAAAGAGGTAATTCTTGCCTAGTGGCTGTCTCACCACAACTGGAATAACTCCAAAGATGCTCAATCTCTTCTTAGAATCCAAGACAGGGAGCTATCAGGAGCAGACAGGTCTCTAATCAAAATGAACATTAATACATAAATGTGTGTAACGTCACTTCTGTGGACTTCTGACGTTTTGAAAACCAACTATCCATGTATCCAGTTATCCATGTAACTATCCATTGTTGTCTGTTAACTCCTCTCAGCTATTTCTAAACAAAATATAGAAAACACTCTAACAATAAACTCAGAGCCATGAATTTGCTATAGGCCCTTAACTCACAGGCTAACCATCTTGAATCAGTTAAAAGAGTTAAAGAAGGACTGGGTCTAAGCCTTGTATTCCTAAATGTGTTATATAGGCACAATGCCTATGAGAGTAACAATATTAATCTCACTTTTATATCAATAAGAAACTGGTACCAATGAAAACCTTAAATTTGGGATCAAAGTAAATTTTGTATCATTTAAGAAATTATAACTTCAGCTTAATAACAATTATAGAGATTTCTACCAATAGGTTATGGTTATGCAATAAATCCTAGCTATTCCTCCCTGTTCCGACAAAACCACTACTTTTCCCTAGAAAGACAGTCCAATATTAACCACCTCAGTCCCCAAGCCCAGGGAATAGGAGCACCGACTCTTCATTAACTTCTTCAAGCTGGTTATGTAGCCATAACTTTTAAGTGTCACTGCTTGGGGACTGGAGAGATAACTCAATAAATGCATACTGCTCTTGCAGAGGGATTTCCATTCAGTTCCCAGCACTCAGATCTGGTAACTCAAAACCCTCTATAACTCCTGCGGGGATGATAGCTCATGCATGGATGTGGACATGGATCTTGGTGGGAAGTTGTGGTTCCCCATCCCCACCCTGTGGCTCAGGGAGGAGTGGCTCCGGGGAGAAGCAGGAGAGTGGGATTTTTGACTGAGTTCACTCTGTGCTGCGCCTGGCTGACGCTGCAGGGCTCACGCCCAAGCACAGGGAGATTTCACTCAGTCTGAGGTCCCGAAGGGGACAGGGCTCTTGAGTGGACCCGGAGGCTGGTAGTCTCTATTCTTGGGCCCCTAGACACCGCTAGGGGACCACAGAAGAATGGAGACTGGGGCGTATGGGTCTGGCCTGCAGCTGAAAAGAATGAGGGAGAGGAAAGCCCTGACCACCCCACAGGAAAGAGACTCTTAGTTACTGTACTTGCTTGGCAGGGTCAGCTAGCTTGGTTGAATTGGCAGCCTCCATGGCGGGAACATAGAAAGGTCCTCAGGCAGGAGATTACAACAGCTCATTAAAGGCCTTCTCCATGGTTCCCCATGGCAGGGCCCCAAAGACACAAGAAAGTCAATGGTTCCACAACCTTTTTGTCATGGCAGATGGTAGATGAATCTAGATGTACACACCCCCCACCCCAGCTCAGGGCAGCTCTGAGTTAAATAGGGAGGGAAGAGGGTCTAAGAAGGAATGCTTAATTGGCTATGCCCTCTAGCCTTTAGGTATCTCATTAATATGGAAATCTCTTGACGCTGAGGCCTGTAGTCATGCCCTCTACCTGTGCTAGGTGACACAAACCTCTTTGGGAGGGGCTACATTGCCCTACATGACTGAAAGGCATGAACCAATGGAGGTCTTAGACAGTGTGTTAGGAACCTGGAGTCTGAGAGCACAGATATGCAGCCCCTCATAGACATGGACACCTATTGGGTCTCCAGCTATTTCCAGCCAGTGCTCTACCAAAAACCAAGCCATCATTTCATGGCCCCACAAACTCCAGCTACAGAGGGTCTGACATCCTCTTCTGCTTTCTGGAGGCGTCTGGCACTGCACTCACATGTACACATCCTACACAAAACACATATACAGGTAATTAAACATTAAAAGTAAGTCATAAAGTTGGGGAGATGAGGAGAACCTAGGAGGAATTAGAAAGAGGATATGATCAAAAGATATTGTATGAAAACTATTTTAAGGCAATAAACATATATAAAAACATTTTAATCTAAAAAAATTAATGTTTACATTTGTAAAAACAATATTTGAACAATAGAAACTTGTTCTTAAAATTTAAAAAAAACCAGTAAACATACAAACAAACAAAAAAAAGCAGTCTTTCAGGTTCAGGCCATGTTCTATAAGAACCTGATTGTTCAATGCAAGTAAGACACCCAAACACCTGTTGTGGGTACCACTACAATGGATGAGTGTGTGGTAGAGAGATGGAAAGGATGGGGTACACAGTGGAGCAATGGAAGAGAAATCAAAGCTGGGTTCATACACTGCAGAGAATGATAGAACTGGAAACTCCACAGTAAGCTCTGGGCCATGTCTGGGTCTGTGTCAATATCTGTGGCCCACTCTTCAATACCTATGGCAACCAGGAGAGCTTGCCCTGCCCCCTCACCAGCTGCTGCACTCAGGAGAGCAGGCTTTGCACCTCACCTGGACAACAAGCATAATAGAGCTCACTCTGTTAGCAAAGGTGCCTCAGGCGAGCTGGCCCCAAGGACATGAGAACAAGGTAGCCTACCTGCCAAGACTTGCCTCAGCTAGGTCAGGGTTCCTGAGAGAAGGGCTGTGTGAGAGAGGTGAAACAAATGACTCAAAGTCATTAGTTGGGTACAAACTGACTCTCAGTTCGAGACAACTCTTTCTTGATAGAAAAAAAAAAGTCCAAAAGCTCTCTGGAGAGTTCATGACCAAAGCCAGAGAAGCCACCAAAAAAAAAATCTTGGGTTTTCTGATCAAGTCAGAAATCCTGTTTTAAAAAATTCTAAAAGTAATTCTTGGGGTTTTCCCATCAAAATTAGAAAGCCAGAAACACTTTAAACGAACTGTGTTTGATCTCCAGGAAATTCTTTGTGGGTAGTTGCTAGAAAAAAAATTCTAAAAGCTAGCTCTCTAAGTAATTGAGATTTCTGACCTCGGTCATGGTCAGAAATCCTACTTTAAAAATTCTTAAAGAGCTATGAAAAATTCTAATAGGGCTGTGTTTGCTCTCCATGGATTTTCCAACCAAAATCAAGAATCCTGTTAGAATAAAAAAAAAAAAATCTAAAAGAGCTGTGTTCACTTTCCAGCGATCTCCAGACAGCTCAACTCTTGCTTAAAAAAATTATTTTAAAAAAGAAAAAAATAAAAAGAACATCTATTGCTTTCTGCTAGTTCATCTTAAGCAGACCAAAAGCCCAGTTTTTTATTTACATATCAATTCAGTCATTTACTCTAAGTTCCCTCTTGACCATCCCAGGAATAAGCATTCCATGCTCTTAGCTGCTTGATTCTTAGGAGACACCAAACACTTTTTTTTTTTAACATTACAAAAGAATTCAGAGATCTGCCTGCCTTTGTTAAGTACAGACAATAAGATAGCTGGGTGGGACCCTGCCCTGAAATTACCATTCCTACCAAGCCTTGACCAGAACCTAAAGTCCCTCTGTCCCTGGCTGACTTTGAACTGACCTTGAATCTACCTGCATTTGTAAGCACAAACTTAGCTGGGTAGGATCTTACTCTGTGATCACCACTCCCTAAATCTCTTTAGCGCCTTCCTTAGTACCTTCCTTAGCTGTCTCATAGTGCAGTTTTTAGATCTGAGAACCTTAAACAATTCATATTACATCCTTATATTTTGCATAGTTGAGAAATTTTATATTTTCAAAACTCATGTTTTCAGAGTTCTTTCCAACAGCCTTCAGGGCTTTCCTGAGGTCCATAAGGTCTCAGCATTTACCATTTTGCCGAGACATACATATACCCTTGACTCCTGAACTCATGCTACTTCTAATTATCATGGAGTCATTAACTTTGGCTGGGAGAACATCCCCCCAATAAACTTGACAGAGAGAATATTTCCTGAAGGAAGAACATGAAGTAAAATAGATATACTCTTATACAAACAAGCCTTAAGCTCACAGCAACCATCAACACTGGTGGAGGCCCACACCCTGCTGGCTCAGTTCCAGGGGAAGGAGCCATGTCCTCCCATCCCTTATATCACAAGCTGGAATCAGCACTGCCCCTGTCAGTGGTGGCATTGGGTAAGCTAGCCAGGGCAGTACTAGAGAGTTCACCCTGGTCCTGCAAGTGCAGAAGAACTGGCAGGCTGACCAACTCAGCTACCTCGCAGGCCCAGATCTAGGACTTCGAATTGACCCATGGCAACATCTACTGCATCTATGAACTGCTGGAGTCCATGAAAGGGTTGATCCTGCACATCCAAAGCTGCAGGATCTCCATGAGGAGATATGTATCCAAGAGGAGTATATCCAAGAGGAGTCCCTATAAGAATCCAGGATAGGTAGTATAGCAGAAGCCAGAGGCCTTGAAACAGAGCCAATGACTCATTGCAAAGAACATTTGCAAATAAAGTTGTGTAAAGAGAAGGGTATACTATGTGACACACTGTAACACTACAGCTTCTATGACAAGTTTTGTTTTTCTATCTTTTTTCCTTTCCTTTTGTGGGGGAGGTTGCAAGGGCAAAGGGCAGATACAAAGGGACAGGGAGATATATGAGATTGGGAAGCATGATGTGAAATTCACAAAGAATCCATAAATTTTTTAAAAAAATCTGATTACTCACTACAGACAGACTCAGTTCCCAGAGATGAGTTTCAAAACATCCCAAAGAAACTCCAACTTGCAAAGGTGGTTGGTGTTTGAGGAAAACCAATCTCCTCAAGATAGGCTTTTCTGTGTGCTGAGCCAGTGCCAACCCCCTCCCCAAAGTAACCCCTTCACATGCCCACAAAGTCACAAAGAATACTCCAAATTGAGGTGAAAGGTCTTTATTTCCCAATGCATCAAGAGTTCCGGCACCTAGCACTCAAGTTCTGAAGCCAAAAGCAGGTCTGTCAGCCCAACCCAACCTCCTTCTCCCAAGCCTCTGGGAAGGCATCCCTGATGAGACCTGTTAAACTGTGTCCTCTAGAAACATTCATCTCACTTCTCTCCATCCTGAGACTATAGAGACATTCAATTAACAATGGTTCCCCAAAGAACTTGAAGTCATTGGTCCAAACTGATTCAAGTGTTAATTTTCAAGATCGTTTTTCCCATGCATTCAGAGGAGAAATAGAACTTATCCCCATCACTGAGGTGTGAGTGTGGCAAGGCTGCGAATCTGTGTGCACTTCCATATGAAAAGTAGGTCCCACAAAGACCGGTGGCATGAGGGAACACCACCTGTCACCACTCAGGCCTCATTCTAAGACAGAAGGTAGTACACTTCCCTAACCACATGGCAGAAAGAACACAGGTAAAGATTTTAGATGCTGCCACTAGCACATTCTGACAAAATGGCACTGAAGTTCACCCTGCCCTCCTGAGAGCCCTGGAAGAAAGGTGTTATGAACAAGAAACTACATGAAGGCAACAGCTGAATCCAAACCACACACTCAGAAGGAACAAAAAATTTCCAATGGGGCCTTTCTGAGGCTTACCCTACCCCTCCTACACTGCCTGTTTAAAGTCAGGTATGATTGTACACACCTAAAATCTTGAGGATCTCAAAAATATAAAAAGATATTTGTGATAGCCCCGGGCTTAATCCCAGAAGAACTAACATATGCATGTGTACATTCTCTATCTCCCCCTCCTTCTTTCTCTCTCTCCCTCTCTCCCTCTCTCTCTGACATACACACACACACACACACACACACACACACACACACACACTCATTAAAGCAACCGTACATAAATTCAGTGACACACATACACCAAAGTAAGACAGGGGCTTGGGAGGAAGGGTTTGGTGGGAAGGTGAAGGGGTTAACAGGATAATGGGGAGTTTGGTTTTAAAAACTGTTAGAAATGTAAATAATAACAATAATAATAATGTGGCTTAAGCAGGTATAGTGGTGCTTGGCTTTCTTTCGTCCTAGCAAAGGAGAGGTAGGATCAACTGATCTCTGCAGTTCAAGACCAGCCTGGGCAACAAAATGAGCACCCACACTGGGCTGCTCATAACTGCCTGCAACTCCAGCTCCAAGGGGAAACCACAGCCTCTGGACCCCACAGGTACCTGTGCTCACATGTACAGATGCACACATGTACCCATAATTTAAAATAATCCTAACTTACCTCACACACCGTGGACACAATCTCTGGCTCTCAACCTTGATGTTCCATGGCACTCAATACTACCTGGCCAAAGACATATGCTCATAATTATTGAGGCAAGGAACCCTGGGAAAACTGGCTAGACACCAGAGACAGGAATCCTGCCTTCTTATCTGTTGTCTCTGAACTGGGAACATCGTGGTTTTGAGGGTGGTTACAAACCTAAGGCACGTAACAAACACAGTCACACCTTTAAAAATAGTAGAGCACTTTTTAAAAAGAATTTCTTTTTATTTGTGTGTGTAGGAGCGAGTGTGTGCATGTATATGTTCATGTGCACACTAGTATGCATGCTGAGGGAAGTCAGAAGAGGATGTCAGATCCCCTAGAGCTGAGGTTACAGAAGTTGTGTGCCACCTGAAAGCAAAGGAGCGCTTCACTGCTGAGAGGCTTCTCCAGAAAGTTAGCACTCCCTCAGAGAAGTCAATGCTCCCTATCTTAGACCTCTCTCCTGAGCCTACAAACCTGCTCAGTCTTTTCAGTTCTTTTCAGAATTGCCTATGGCCCAAGGACGGGACACTGAAATGCCACAAATAAGTTTACCACCAGAAACCAGACGTGTAGGGAAGGGCAGACCTCTATCACCTCTTCAAGTTTCCCCAGGACAGTGTTCCCTAGGTCACCAGCAAGGTGCCACCACTTTCACATTTTTTTTTTTTTTTTTGAGACAGGGGTTCTCTGTGTAGCTTTGGCTATATTACAACTCAATCTGTAGACCAGGATGTGCCTCCTGAATGACTGGATTAAAAGCATGTGCCACCACTGCCTGGCCTGTTTTGTTTTTAAAGATAAACTCTATGTAGCCCAGGCTAGCTTCAAAAAATCCCTCAAGCCTCTGGAGAGTAAGGATTACAGTGAGTGTGCCCTTACTGCTAAGCACCACTACTCCATCTTAACCAGAGAGATGAGGTGCCCTGCTTCGGCTAACAGAGAAGCAGCTCCAGAAACACAGGTAACTAGTAACATTGAGACTGAACCACTGGCAGGGAACGTAAGAGGCCAGCAACAGGACACATGAGAGGGGCTTGTCCACAAGTGAAGGAAGTGATATCTTTAGGACATTCACATCCAAATTCAAACATAAAGCTGGGACAGACACTGGAGAGAAACCTCACAAAGAAGCTTAGCTATTAAGAGAAACAAAACAACCAAAGATTTTAGTGAGCGAAGCTCACATCATGATGTCTCCAAATGATTTTCCCTTCTCCTGCAATAAATGAATATATCCAAGCATGCAAAGGAGAAACACAGTGACAACTCAAAAAAAAAAAAAGAATCTTTTAATAAAAATTATTCATAAAAATCCTAATAAATTTCAAAGAACAAGATATTCTTTAGTACATTTATAAAAGAACATTTGGTCCTTTTACAAAAATCTCTCATTTAATTTAAGTACAGTTCTTATTTACAGATTAAACATGAAATATCATCTACGGTTGTCAAGCATATTGCACATCACAGAGAGAGAAACATTTGTGCATCTCAGTAAGCTGTCCCAGAGTTTCCAACTCTAGACTTTTTATTTTATAGAAACACATTTACTTTTCATGTACGTAATAAACAAAAATGCAGCTTGTGGAATGCTACTTAACATTAAAACAAAATACCCTTAAAAATATTATTTGTTTACCTCTCAGAAAGAGAAGCAGTGAAGCAGTTTCACAGGTACTTGATATCTTTAGGATATTCACATCCAAATTCAAGAGGGACCTTAACCCCGAGCCCTGCTGAGTCGAGGCCACAAGGCCCACACACCTCACCAGCTCCAATTCATAAGGGGTCCCTGCTCTGCAGGGGAGAGGCACTAGAGCAGGTGCTGGACAGCTAGGAACGGAAAAGCAAAGATCAGCACCTTCTTCTCAAGTCCCCGCTCAGCCACTCTGTGCCTGTGCCTGAGGTGACCCTACCCTCTGACCAGCATTATGTTTGTCTATGTCAAGAGAACAAGACCTCAGAGCCTAGAAGAAAAGGGATGTCTAGTGTAGCGTCTACAGGTTCCAAAGTGAAGAACAGCAATGGGCACTCATCCACTGAGCTGGTGGAGAGATAAGAGAGATATTTTTCTTGAGAGAAAAGGGAAGACAGGATAGAGACAACTGCATTTATTGAAACCAGTAAAACATGGGCTCTCCAGTACTCCTCTGGCAGGTACTACCCACACATACTTTCATTTCACTTCAACACACAGAAAATCATTTGACTGTCATGTGCAGAATCTGTAATCCAAGACAAGAAAAGCCAGACATCAGAACTAGAAATCCAGTTACAAAAAGCAAGCTCTGGTAGAAGAGCAGCAAGAAGCTCAAGGAAGGCTTTGGAAAACAAATCTGCTTTCCACAGTGACCAAAGCAGTCAGAAAGCCACCAAACATTCCTTTGTCATTCACCTCTTCTAGGAGAATGGAGTTGCCCTGTCACAGTATTTAGAACAGCTAAAGCAAGCCTGTTGGTTGTAGAACGGGGCTCCACCATGTCTAAACATAAGACAGTCTGCCGCGTAGTTTGCAACTTGTTGGTCAAACTGGACACTACTGGCTACTCTTGGGAACACAAGTATGGTTACAAACATCTGTGAAACTATCTGTTCAGATTCCAGTCATTCCTGGAACAAAATAGTGAGTTAGAAAATTTCTACCCATATTTCAGCACACAGATTGGAAGGAAGAGCAAACATGCTGTAAGATATACATTGCAGTTGCTGACATCCAGAAAGCAAGCAAGTCAGCTTCAAACTTGACTCAAATGATGTTCTTTATATGACTGGCAGTAGACAGTGTTCTTCATATAGCCCCACAAATCACTGGCCTTGGTCTGAGCAGTCTAGAAGCTCAATAATAAGATTTATAGGCATTATCTTACTTACCCTCAACCTTGTCAACAGGTGAAAAATCTAGTACCCAAAAGTCAAGAGGGTTTGAGACTTAATAAAAGACATTGCATGTCTGCCTGTACTCAAGGCTAGCTGGTAGCACTCAAGGCATCATGGTACTGCCAGACTCAGATCACTATTCCAAGAGCAAAGGAAAAAGTCACCCAAGCTTAATCAAGAGCAACAGATGAAGAACCCGGATTAGAGAGAACTGTTGGGTGCCGACATACACTGCTGTTCCAAAAAAACAAACAAACAAACAAAAAACAGACAGAGATGGGGAAGATGGTAAAGAGAAGCCTCAGGGCGCACTTCCTTCCCTGATAAGTCTTCACTGTCCCTAGTGGGTCATTCACAGTCACACATGAACGTGCCTGGAGCAAAGGTAAAAAGGGGTGCACACACAGGCCTGTGCATGCGTATGGTTAACACTTTTACTGAGTTAACAAAAATACGTGAAACAGATAACCTGCTCACAGAAGGCTTTCTGTACAGTAGATGAGACACTGTGGATACACAGAACACTGCTTGTGAAATCAAAATAAAGAAAAACAGAAACATTCAATACTCTTAACAAATAAAGAAAACTAATTGCATAGTAAGTGTTTAAAAGATGACAGTTACTACTAAAACCCCCTTTCTAAACATGCCAAGGAACTGAATTATATGTATTTTCAAAGCAGTAACACATACTGAAGAAAGACTATAATGTCTCCCTGTTGACTAAAACTCCAGTGATTCAGATGAGACTTTTCCCTGGCTATAGGAGACTGGAATGAAGTAATTTGAAGTGTCTATTAACAGTGCAGAGGGAAGACATAAGATACGTGAGGTTGGACCAGCTTTCTCATAAACTTCCTACCCTTTGCCTAGGATGCCTTGACCTGTCCCAGTGCGAGGAGACCAAGCCAGGGCAGGCCTAGCTCTGCCTTTAGGAACCGTTTGTGCAAACTTCCCATCTGCAGAGCTTCCCATTTCACCTAAAGAAACAACAAAAGCACATTCTCATGATTTCCTCCTTTATGCCTGGCTAAAATTATAGGTTAAAAGGCAAAGACTGGCAAACGGGTTTCCAGGAATCTTCCTCATGCACACCCTGTTCCTTAATGGTCCCATCACATGGCAATACAAATTGAGCTGTCTGGAGCAGTGGTTGCGACAGCCCATGGCCCAACAAAACCCATAAGGCACTACTCTAAAGTCCTTATCACACAGAGAAATGGCTCAAGGATGTCAGAAAGTCATCTGACTATTTCTTTGTCCCTGATTAGCTAATTGGCACTAGACATAAGCCAAATAAAAAAATCAGAAGTCTAAGCCAAAGACAGTCAGCATTGTGCATCCTTGGTTATAAAACACGAGGGATGGAAGCTCACAATCCTAGGGTTTTCCTCTCCCTAGAAGGCACCTGCTTCTGGAACCATGGGAGTTCTTCAGGTAAGGTAATGTTCAAAATAAATGCTAAATACAGTATAAAAGATGTTAATCTCTTAGATTTCAACTTAACTTTAAAGGCTGTCTGTCAGATTTCTCGATAGGCCATTACACTAAAACAAGTAACACTGAATAAATTACTTTAAGATGCAAATAAACCAGGTGAATTTCCCCCATGTGATCCAAAATCATAGCTGGCTATCTTGGGGACAGCCAATGATCCCATGGGAGAGAAAAGGGATGACACTTTGACTGTAGTAAGTAGTGATGCCAAGTGACTTCAGGACCTTTGCACAGGAACTGCATTCCTGATCCTCTAGCAAAGAGGTAGCAATACTTCAGCTGAGCAAGTAGGGGCAAAGCAAGGAGACTGGGGTTCTATGTGTGAAGTTGAGAAGAATAATCCAAAGAGGCTATATCCATTGTGCTTAACAACATCAGCATATCACAAGAAGCTCCCCCATGGAGCTTCCCATTTCTAATTTTATCCTTCAGAAAAAATAGAGTATTTTATTAAACAGAAGGAAAACACTAAAAAAACACTAAGTGCAAGGTTCAACCAGAGGTGAGTAAGAGCTGGACAGAAACTTCTACAGCGTCACAGATGGACAGACTCCACCGCTTCCACCTCAGAGGAGATTTTAGTATGCTTGGGTTTGGTTTAAGGTCTGGCCACATTGAGGTGAGCAGGTCAAATCAAGCCAACCATTTGGTCAATCTGGCGCATGTAGATGCTCTTTAAGGGCAGGGAGTATCTCCTCTCATCGGGAACACGATTGCACTGGGAAGACAAAAGGAGAAGATATGTGAAATTTGAATAAAAACCCAGGGAATGTGAGCCCATGTCTGGCAACATTTCAGACAGATGCCTCTCTGTTCTGGGGAGCTATTCTGTGTATTATAGAAGGTAGCTGGCAGAACAATATCCTTGGCCTTTTCCACTTAAGGGGCCAACAACAACTTCCAGCCTTTAGTTGTACCAATAAACAGCTCCAGACACTGCCAATGTCCCTGAATGAATGGCCTGACTCAACTACACAGCGAATTTGAAGCACTGAAGGCTACATGAGATCATGTCTCAAAATACAATGGACAAGTTAATTTAAAAAAGAGTGACTCCTTTCCCTGTCCTACTGGTGGGTGGTGGGTAGTCTAACTGAAATCTTCTCTGTGGATCCTCTCTTCAGCCTCTTCCATTGGTCTGGCCTGAACAAGTGTGTTCTAATGGATTACAGCAACTCTTCCTTGCCCTCTGGCTTCTCGTGGAAACAGCCAAGGAGGACGTAAGGCATGGTGACACACATCTGTAAATCTAGGGATTTAGTGGTAGGAGAACCAGGGGTTCAAAGCTAGCCTCCACTACAGAGAGTCCAAAACCAGCATGTGCTACATTAGTATGTGAAATTTTGCATCAAAATCAAACAATTACAACCCCACTCCAGAGACAGCAGATGAAGAGATGGTGAAGGAACCAGGTGTTGATACTGCTGGCTTCCTCTCTGGATGTCCGCGAATCCAGATCTAAGCAGTGGGACCTACCAGTGGCTGCTTCTCACAAGACTACCTCTCCAGGATGCAGAACCACTTTCTACCTGCCCCTGCAGCCAGGACTGATGCCTATACTGCTGGTCCTCAATTTCTCTACATCCCAGTGGCACCTTTGTAAATGGTCCCTTTATGAACTCTTGTCAAATTATACAATCTGAGTGTGCTATCTATTTCATGAAGGAGTTAATATTTCTCTTTTTCCACTTCCAGTAGAAAAAGCAACTCACATTAGAACTGGAGTTAATGACTCTGAGCTCCTGAGACTTAGGCCTGTGCACAAACTTTTCCTCTTGGTCCCGCTCCCCATCTTCAGAGAAGAATTCCTTCCAAGGCAATTCCCGAAGACGTTTGTCCACAGATATGATATGGCCCTCGGTTGTAAACATGTATCTGGTTCCAGATTTGTGTACTGGATTTTCTTCATCAAACAGCTAAAGACAGAAAAAAAAGAAGTAATAAGAAAACATGTTGGCTGAGCCATAGTGACATGTAAATTTAATCCCAGTACTAGGGAGGCAGAGGCAGGCAGATCTCTATGAGTTTAAAGCTAGCCTGGTCTACAGAGTGAGTTCTAGGCTAGCTACTGCACAAAGAAAGAAGGGGTGGGGGGAGAGGGAGGGAGGAGTGGGTGGATGAAGGGGACGGCAGGGGAGATCTAGAGCTGGCATATGGCTCTTATAATTCCTTACAGAGCACATGCAGCACTTGGGGTCAATCCCCAAGACCAACTTTAACAATAAGCCTACAACTGGTAACAGGTAGTTTTTTAACTAACTCACAGCAAAGGTTCGTGAGCTGCTGGGGAACAAAACCAGACAAAAAGGCATCAGTTAAAAGCCCTGATTTCCAGCCCAGAGGGCAATGCACTATTTTTGTTTAAATTTGCCCCAGCCCTCACTCCTTGTCCAGAACCAGAGAGTAAGAAACCCTGGGTCCAGGATCCAAGCACACACAGTCTATAAGTACTCCCCAGAAAAATTTCAACTCTCCCCCTAGAGTCCTCACACCTCATCTCAGAACTACCTACCCTCCACCTCATAGGCATCCAGTCCATACACATGGATGCTAGAGGAGGAGACACAGACTTTACCATCACCTTATCATACGCATCCTGTCCATACACATGGATGCTAGAGGAGGAGACACAGACTTTACCATCACCTTATCATACGCATCCTGTCCATACACATGGATGCTAGAGGAGGAGACACAGACTTTACCATCACCCTATCATACACATCCAGTCCATACACATGGATGCTAGAGGAGGAGACACAGACTTTACCATCACCCTATCATACACATCCAGTCCATACACATGGATGCTAGAGGAGAAGACACAGACTTTACTATCACCCTATCATACACATCCAGTCCATACACATGGATGCTAGAGGAGAAGACACAGACTTTACCATCACCCTATCATACACATCCAGTCCATACACATGGATGCTAGAGGAGGAGGCACAGACTTTACCATCACCTTAGAAAAAACCTGGCTTCATACAGAATCAGTACAGGCATTTGTCAAAATTAAATTCTCCATCCCAATTCTTTTCAAAGGTTTGGACTAAAAGAAGTTTTCACAAGGGCCTAAAGTCATTGCTACCTAGCTAGCCCCAGGCCTGAGGACCAGTGAACTAAAGGACACAACCTATCATTACTGCTGCTGCCCTTGAATCAGCCCTCTGTGCCTTCAAAGTGTTCTTTGTATGCAGCCGCGACAGAAGAGAGCCTACACACATGAGCATACAGGTACTACACATGTTTGTGACAGAATACAAAAGGGGCAAGAGCCCTGGACATGGCTCTAGCCTCAGTTCTGCCACGTGGTCACCCCAGGACTACAGTAAGTTGGCTGACTTCTCAGTGAAAGTTTAGTTCCCAAAAGGGTAGAATGAAAAATAACTATATAATGCATGGTCACCCCCGTCCCCGACCCCGCTCCCAAGAACGTCTAAAGATATATATGAGGACCAGGAGGCTCTGCTGTACCTCTGAGCCATAAACACCACTCTCATATTACAAGTATAGCTCAGTGGTAAAATACCTGCCTGGCTTGCACAAGGCTCTGAGCTCAACATGGCTCTCCTCCTCAGGGCCTGCAGAACACCAGCTCTGATCTTCTCTCCATCCTTGCCAGCATTTTCCACAGCTCCTAACCCTGAGCTCATTTCTGTTTACATGACAAACAACTTCTACAGGAAGTTGACAACCATGAAGGAAGACAGCAATATCCTTTTGTCTTGCCCAGGCCTGTAACTTCAGGAAGGTACAATGTCCAGAACAATGTAGACCAGTGACTAGTAAATATTTCTTGTACAGAAGACTCCACAAATGTTTGCTCTCTGAAGCACTAAATACCTCTGGTTAATCTTACAACACATACCAGATACAAGTATTTGCAAGTCTCGCTGAGAAAGAAGCTTTCCATCCGGTCTTCTTTAGACTTGTCTATGACATGATGCAGGGTAGCATATCCACACCTACAAAATAAGGGTCCAGTTAGCCCTGCCTTAGGCTCCTTCCCCTGCACTCACTGCCAGTCAGAATATTCTATTACCAAGAGAATCAACATAATTCTCCAACATCTCATAAAAAATAACTTTGCTGGGTCAAAGATCTGTTCCTGGGTTTTTTTGTTTGCTTTTTGTTTTAACATGAATTGTTTGCAAATTTACTTGAGAGCATTCTTGGATTGCTTCTTCTCCAGTTAGCTCCAAGCTTGGGATGAAGACAGTGGAGCAAAACAGAGCATCATGAAAATGACTGCCAATAAATTTAGAAGGACTGACTTAAATTGTTCACCCCAGTACTGTAGAACTGTATTATTACTGGCATAGCCTAAAACAATATTTTCTATCATATATTTCTGAGGTATATACAAAACAGCAGGATACAAAATCAAAATACAGGTATGTTTTTATATATGTGTTTTTGTGTGTGTATGTATGTGTGTATATACATACATGTAACAAATATATAAAAAAGATTCTAAGCATGGGTTCTTCAGTGTGGTGATCTATAGGTATAATCATAAGAATATTTCACTCTTACTATCTTCTATGCGGCTTAAGTGCTTTTATGAATTACTGGCATAAAAAATTAAACTTCTCAAAAAGAACAGTTTGCTGAAATCTACAGGAAGGAGGGTGGCATAAAAATAAAATTTCCACTATAATGAGGAAATTCTACTACATCAAAAGGTAAATCATTTTTCTAGCAAACTAACATTTATAACCTGTACTACACATTTGAAATATAAATAATAATATTTCCTGGCTGAAGAGATGACTCAGTCCCTTGCCATCAAATCTGACAATCTGAGTTTTCTCCTCAGGACCCACACAGTGTGGGGAGAGAAAAGATTCCTGTAGATTCTCTGACGTCCACTCACACACTGTGGCACACAGAGAGAAAAGTTTCATGCAGGTTATCATCATCCTCCACTCATGAACCCTTTTTCCCACATTACACACACGCATGCGCACACACACAATAAATAAATGTAATCTTAAGAACCATAATTAGGGGACTAGAGATGACTTGACCTAAGAGCATCCCGTGTTCTTCCTGAGGATCTCACTTTGGTTCCCAGCACCCACAATGGGCAGCTTACAACCAACTGTGAGTCCCCACACAGACACATACTCACAGGTAAATTAAAATATTAAAAAACAAACAAACAAATAAACTTGCAGGATAAAGATATGGTTTAGGGGTTAAGAGCACTAGCTGCTCTTCCCGAGGACTGAGGTTCAATTCCCAACACTCATGTGGCAGCTCACAAGCATCTACAATCCAGTTATAGGGGATCTGATGCCCTCCTCTGGTCTCCAAGAGCATCAGGTATATACATGGTGCACAACCAAACATGGATGCAGATAAAACATTCATATACATAAAATACATAAATTTAATATTTTAATTTAAAATTTTAAAAGTAACATTTCTCCAGAATAACTCTCAGTCAATCACAAGCATCCAAACAATAAAATAAAGGAACTTAGCAGACTGACTTGACTTTTGTGTATTTTTCAAGACTCTGAAGAATGTCCATTCCTACATGGAGGTAGAAGGGATTCTTGGTTGCCTAGATAGAACATAAGAGAATGTTACACAAGAAGGGCTTGGAAGAGACGCTATCAACACACACTGTGGGGCCTGCAGGGGCTTCCTGAGGAGCTGGATCCCTAGCCAACAGAAAGACCAGAGCCAGACTCACTTCATCTGCTCAATGTGTTCAGTCCACAACCATCTGTTTAACTGTACTCAGGGTTAGGATCTCTTCAACATGGCAGAGCACTCCTTTGGCTCTATTGATCCCTAGCATGGTCAGAAAAGAAACAAGGCCCACCCTGCGGATACCACAGAAATCAGAGAACAAGTTCAGTTTCTATCTTGCCTCAGAGATCCCTAGAAACTTAAGATGCAGAAGAAGGTTAGTAGGGCTTTGCCTCATCCAGTTACTGCACCATGAGGGCAGAGAGGGGATGACTGTCCTTTAGAGGACAGGATTCTAAAAGAGGCCTGAACATTTTCTTCTGACTACCCAGGAAATCCAACCTCTCGGGTCCTTACTCTGTCATCAGCTCCCTGGTTATTTTAGAGGAGGAAATTCTTTGGAAGATGAGGCTTCTACCTCAAGCTTCTAATTCATGCCTACTGCCAACCTATAGCAACCAAAGGAAACAAGTCCCATGTTAGCTGCCTTAGATTAAGAGCCTGGGATGACCGCAGAGGAGAAATCTATAAGGGAAAGATTCCTATGGATGCTAAGAACACAGTGGGCAAGGATAGGCGTTAAACCTTCAGGAAACAGGACTCAACTGATGACAAACCATGGAGCAGCAGGTAAGATGGCTACAGAGCATAATAGCTTGGCTTTATTCTAGGCTCAGAGAAATTACACCTGACATCACCTATCTCCTTTTTCAAGAGTCTCTAAGGGCTGGAGAGATGGCTCAGTGGTTAAGAGCACTGACTGCTCTTCCTAGAGGTCCAATTCCCAGCAACCACATGGTGGCGTACAACCATCTATAATGGGATCCGATGCCCTCTGCTGGTTGTGTCTGAAGACAGCTGCAGTGTATGTACTCATGTACATAAATAATTCTTTAAAAAAAAAAAAAAGAAGAGTCTCTAAACCTTGTGAGATCTCTTGAGACATGAGAACTAACATTGGTTTCACTGGATTTCCCATAAACACACACACACACACACACACACACACACACACACACACACACAC